>NC_059137.1:13975487-14298463 GCF_020740605.2 Lemur catta
GATTCTGAAAGGAACGGTGAAAAGTGCGGATCCTGTTTCAGTCTTTAGACTGAAACAGGATCCGCACTATTCACCTGTCCCACAAAGGCGCACTTCTCATGTCTGGCGCTAGTCCAACAAACCCAGGACTGACAGAGGCCCTGCACTTGCCACCCCAGAAAAATATCTCATCTCCAAAGAAGGATTCTTACGCTAACGGTTGAAAAGGGCTCCCGTTCTTGAAACGGTGGTGAAAGGATGGTGAAATACTACTGAAAACAATCCTATCTTCCCAGGCTCCAGTCCCAGGTTTGGGAAATACCAAGTTCCCTGGTCCTCAGCAGAGGGATCTCTGATAAAAGCATCATAGGCTTCAGGATGCAGAGACCGACCTCATGACTATTACGGTGCAAAATGCTATGGAAATGGCCAAAAATTACCAACATACTGGTGATTTCAAAAGGGTCAGGACGAAATCTGAAGCACGATCCACACTTTTCCCACCTCAGGCAAATATGCATTTACCAACTCTGGAGGTAAACCAATCAAAGGCAGGGCTGACAGAAGCCCCGCACTTACACCCCACCCAGAAATCTCAACTACCAGGCAGGATTCTTATGCTAATGCGAGAAACCTGCTCGGGTTCTGAAAATCATGGTGAAACCACAGTGGAACACTACTTAAAAGAACACTTTCTTTGTAGTCTCTAGGACCAACTATTGGAAATGCCAAGTTTACTGGGCCTCAGCCTGCTTTCGTCTGTGAAAACTCTCGTATGCTTAAGGACGGAGAGACCAATTTAGGACAATTACGGTGAAAAGTGCTACGGAAAAATACCAAATAGTTCTCCACCTAGCGGTTCTTTCAAAAGTTGTGCCACACACCTCTTAGAAACATCGAGTTACAGTGGCCTAGCCTTCGATTGGTCTGGAGAAGGAATCACCGTTCCTAGCTGATGAATCAAATGATTCTGAAAGGAACGGTGAAAAGTGCGGATCCTGTTTCAGTCTTTAGACTGAAACAGGATCCGCACTATTCACCTGTCCCACAAAGGCGCACTTCTCATGTCTGGCGCTAGTCCAACAAACCCAGAACTGACAGAGGCCCTGCACTTGCCACCCCAGAAAAATATCTCATCTCCAAAGAAGGATTCTTACGCTAACGGTTGAAAAGGGCTCCCGTTCTTGAAACGGTGGTGAAAGCATGGTGAAATACTACTGAAAACAATCCTATCTTCCCAGGCTCCGGTGCCAGGTTTGGGAAATACCAAGTTCCCTGGTCCTCAGCAGAGGGATCTCTGATAAAAGCATCATAGGCTTCAGGATGCAGAGACCGACCTCATGACTATTACGGTGCAAAATGCTATGGAAATGGCCAAAAATTACCAACATACTGGTGATTTCAAAAGGGTCAGGACGAAATCTGAAGCACGATCCACACTTTTCCCACCTCAGGCAAATATGCACTTACCAACTCTGGAGGTAAACCAATCAAAGGCAGGGCTGACAGAAGCCCCGCACTTACACCCCACCCAGAAATCTCAACTACCAGGCAGGATTCTTATGCTAATGCGAGAAACCTGCTGGGGTTCTGAAAATCATGGTGAAACCATAGTGGAACACTACTTAAAAGAACACGTTCTTTGTAGTCTCTAGGACCAACTATTGGAAATGCCAAGTTTACTGGGCCTCAGCCTGCTTTCGTCTGTGAAAACTCTGGTACGCTTCAGGAGGCAGAGACCAACATTAGGACAATTACGGTGAAAAGTGCTACGGAAAAATACCAAATAGTTCTCCACCTAGCGGTTCTTTCAAAAGTTGTGCCACACACCTCTTGGAAAGATCCAGTTACTCTGGCCTAGCCTTCGATTGGTCTGGAGGAGGAATCGCCGTTCCTAGCTGATGAATCAAATGATTCTGAAAGGAACGGTGAAAAGTGCGGATCCTGTTTCAGTCTTTAGACTGAAACAGGATCCGCACTATTCACCTGTCCCACAAAGGCGCACTTCTCATGTCTAGCGCTAGTTCAACAAACCCAGGATTGACAGAGGCCCTGCACTTGCCACCCCAGAAAAGTATCTCATCTCCAAAGAAGGATTCTTATGCTAACGGATGTAAAGGGCTCCCGTTCTTGAAACGGTGGTGAAAGGATGGTGAAATAATGCTGAAAACAATCCTATCTTCCAAGGCTCCGGTGCCAGGTTTGGGAAACACCAAGTTCCCTGGGCCTCAGCAGAGGGTTCTCTGTGAAAAGCATCATACGCTTCAGGATGCAGAGACCGACCTCATGACTATTACGGTGCAAAACGCTATGGAAATGTCCAATAATTACCAGCATACTGGTGATTTCAGAAGGGTCAGGATGAAATCTGAAGCACGATCCACACTTTTCCCACCTCAGGCAAATATGCACTTACCAACTCTGGAGGTAAACCAATCAAAGGCAGGGCTGACAGAAGCCCCGCACTTACACCCCACCCAGAAATCTCAACTACCAGGCAGGATTCTTATGCTAATGCCAGAAACCTGCTCGGGTTCTGAAAATCATGGTGAAACCACAGTGGAACACTACTTAAAAGAACACTTTCTTTGTAGTGTCTAGGACCAACTACTGAAAATGCCACGTTTACTGGGCCTCAGCCTGCTTTCGTCTGTGAAAACTCTCGTATGCTTCAGGAGGTAGAGACCAACATTAGGAAAATTACCGTTAAAAGTGCTACGGAAAAATACCAAATAGTTCTCCACCTAGCGGTTCTTTCAAAAGTTGTGCCACACATCTCTTGGAAACATCGAGTTACATTGGCCTAGCCTTCGATTGGTCTGGAGAAGGAATCGCCGTTCCTAGCTGATGAATCAAATGATTCTGAAAGGAACGGTGAAAAGTGCGGATCCTGTTTCAGTCTTTAGACTGAAACAGGATCCGCACTATTCACCTGTCCCACAAAGGCGCACTTCTCATGTCTGGCGCTAGTCCAACAAACCCAGGACTGACAAAGGCCCTGCACTTGCCACCCCAGAAAAATATCTCATCTCCAAAGAAGGATTCTTACACTGACGGATGTAAAGGGCTCCCGGTCTTGAAACGGTGGTGAAAGGATGGTGAAATAATGCTGAAAACAGTCCTATCTTCCAAGGCTCTGGTGCAAGGTTTGGGAAACTCTAAGTTCCCTGGGCCTCAGCAGAGGGTTCTCTGCGAGAAGCATCATAGGCTTCAGGATGCAGAGACGGACCTCATGACTATTACGGTGCAAAACGCTATGGAAATGGCAAATAATTACCGGCATACTGGTGAATTCAAAAGGGTCAGGATGAAATCTGAAGCACGATCCACTCTTTTCCCAATCCACGCAAATATGCACTTACCAACTCTGGAGGTAAAGAAATCAAACGCAGGGCTGACAGAAGCCCCGCACTTACACCCCACCCATAAATCTCAACTACCAGGGAGGATTCTTATGCTAATGCCAGAAACCTGCTCGAGTTCTGAAAATCATGGTGAAACCACAGTGGAATAATACTTAAAAGAACACATTCCTTGTACTCTCTAGGACCACCTACTGAAAATGCCACCTTTACTGGGCCTCAGCCTGCTTTCGTCTGTGAAAACTCTCATATGCTTCAGGAGGCAGAGACCAACGTTAGGACAATTACCGTGAAAAGTGCTACGGAAAAATACCAAATAGTTCTCCACCTAGCGGTTCTTTCAAAAGTTGTGCCACACACCTCTTGGAAACATTGAGTTACATTGGCCTAGCCTTCGATTGGTCTGGAGAAGGAATCGCCGTTCCTAGCTGATGAATCAAATGATTCTGAAAGGAACGGTGAAAAGTGCGGATCCTGTTTCAGTCTTTAGACTGAAACAGGATCCGCACTATTCACCTGTCCCACAAAGGCGCACTTCTCATGTCTGGCGCTAGTTCAACAAACCCAGGATTGACAGAGGCCCTGCACTTGCCACCCCAGAAAAGTATCTCATCTCCAAAGAAGGATTCTTATGCTAACGGATGTAAAGGGCTCCCGTTCTTGAAACGGTGGTGAAAGGATGGTGAAATAATGCTGAAAACAATCCTATCTTCCAAGGCTCCGGTGCCAGGTTTGGGAAACACCAAGTTCCCTGGGCCTCAGCAGAGGGTTCTCTGTGAAAAGCATCATACGCTTCAGGATGCAGAGACCGACCTCATGACTATTACGGTGCAAAACGCTATGGAAATGTCCAATAATTACCAGCATACTGGTGATTTCAGAAGGGTCAGGATGAAATCTGAAGCACGATCCACACTTTTCCCACCTCAGGCAAATATGCACTTACCAACTCTGGAGGTAAACCAATCAAAGGCAGGGCTGACAGAAGCCCCGCACTTACACCCCACCCAGAAATCTCAACTACCAGGCAGGATTCTTATGCTAATGCGAGAAACCTGCTCGGGTTCTGAAAATCATGGTGAAACCACAGTGGAACACTACTTAAAAGAACACTTTCTTTGTAGTCTCTAGTACCAACTATTGGAAATGCCAAGTTGACTGGGCCTCAGCCTGCTTTCGTCTGTGAAAACTCTCGTATGCTTAAGGATGCAGAGACCAATTTAGGACAATAACGGGGAAAAGTGCTACGGAAAAATACTAAATAGTTCTCCACCTAGCGGTTCTTTCAGAAGTTGTGCCACACACCTCTTAGAAACATCGAGTTACATTGGCCTAGCCTTCGATTGGTCTGGAGAAGGAATCGCCATTCCTAGCTGATGAATCAAATGATTCTGAAAGGAACGGTGAAAAGTGCGGATCCTGTTTCAGTCTTTAGACTGAAGCAAGATCCGCACTATTCACCTGTCCCACAAAGGCGCACTTCTCATGTCTGGCGCTAGTCCAACAAACCCAGGACTGACAGAGGCCCTGCACTTGCCACCCCAGAAAAATATCTCATCTCCAAAGAAGGATTCTTACGCTAACGGTTGAAAAGGGCTCCCGTTCTTGAAACGGTGGTGAAAGGATGGTGAAATACTACTGAAAACAATCCTATCTTCCAAGGCTCCGGTGCCAGGTTTGGGAAATACCAAGTTCCCTGGTCCTCAGCAGAGGGATCTCTGATAAAAGCATCATAGGCTTCAGGATGCAGAGACCGACCTCATGATTATTACGGTGCAAAATGCTATGGAAATGGCCAAAAATTACCACCATACTGGTGATTTCAAAAGGGTCAGGACGAAATCTGAAGCACGATCCACACTTATCCCACCTCAGGCAAATATGCACTTTCCAACTCTGGAGGTAAACAAATCAAAAGCAGGGCTGACAGAATTGCCGCACTTACACCCCACCCAGAAATCTCAACTACCAGGCAGGATTCTTATGCTAATGCCAGAAACCTGCTCGGGTTCTGAAAATCATGGTGAAACCACAGTGGAACACTACTTAAAAGAACACTTTCTTTGTAGTCTCTAGTACCAACTATTGGAAATGCCAAGTTGACTGGGCCTCAGCCTGCTTTCGTCTGTGAAAACTCTCGTATGCTTAAGGATGCAGAGACCAATTTAGGACAATAACGGGGAAAAGTGCTACGGAAAAATACTAAATAGTTCTCCACCTAGCGGTTCTTTCAGAAGTTGTGCCACACACCTCTTAGAAACATCGAGTTACATTGGCCTAGCCTTCGATTGGTCTGGAGAAGGACTCGCCGTTCCTAGCTGATGAATCAAATGATTCTGAAAGGAACGGTGAAAAGTGCGGATCCTGTTTCAGTCTTTAGACTGAAGCAAGATCCGCACTATTCACCTGTCCCACAAAGGCGCACTTCTCATGTCTGGCGCTAGTCCAACAAACCCAGGACTGACAGAGGCCCTGCACTTGCCACCCCAGAAAAATATCTCATCTCCAAAGAAGGATTCTTACGCTAACGGTTGAAAAGGGCTCCCGTTCTTGAAACGGTGGTGAAAGGATGGTGAAATACTACTGAAAACAATCCTATCTTCCAAGGCTCCGGTGCCAGGTTTGGGAAATACCAAGTTCCCTGGTCCTCAGCAGAGGGATCTCTGATAAAAGCATCATAGGCTTCAGGATGCAGAGACCGACCTCATGATTATTACGGTGCAAAATGCTATGGAAATGGCCAAAAATTACCAACATACTGGTGATTTCAAAAGGGTCAGGACGAAATCTGAAGCACGATCCACACTTATCCCACCTCAGGCAAATATGCACTTTCCAACTCTGGAGGTAAACAAATCAAAGGCAGGGCTGACAGAATTGCGGCACTTACACCCCACCCAGAAATCTCAACTACCAGGCAGGATTCTTATGCTAATGCGAGAAACCTGCTCGGGTTCTGAAAATCATGGTGAAACCACAGTGGAACACTACTTAAAAGAACACTTTCTTTGTAGTCTCTAGGACCAACTATTGGAAATGCCAAGTTGACTGGGCCTCAGCCTGCTTTCGTCTGTGAAAACTCTCGTATGCTTAAGGATGGAGAGACCAATTTAGGACAATTACGGTGAAAAGTGCTACGGAAAAATACCAAATAGTTCTCCACCTAGCGGTTCTTTCAAAAGTTGTGCCACACACCTCTTAGAAACATCGAGTTACAGTGGCCTAGCCTTCGATTGGTCTGGAGAAGGAATCACCGTTCCCAGCTGATGAATCAAATGATTCTGAAAGGAACGGTGAAAAGTGCGGATCCTGTTTCAGTCTTTAGACTGAAACAGGATCCGCACTATTCACCTGTCCCACAAAGGCGCACTTCTCATGTCTGGCGCTAGTCCAACAAACCCAGAACTGACAGAGGCCCTGCACTTGCCACCCCAGAAAAATATCTCATCTCCAAAGAAGGATTCTTACGCTAACGGTTGAAAAGGGCTCCCGTTCTTGAAACGGTGGTGAAAGCATGGTGAAATACTACTGAAAACAATCCTATCTTCCCAGGCTCCGGTGCCAGGTTTGGGAAATACCAAGTTCCCTGGTCCTCAGCAGAGGGATCTCTGATAAAAGCATCATAGGCTTCAGGATGCAGAGACCGACCTCATGACTATTACGGTGCAAAATGCTATGGAAATGGCCAAAAATTACCAACATACTGGTGATTTCAAAAGGGTCAGGACGAAATCTGAAGCACGATCCACACTTTTCCCACCTCAGGCAAATATGCACTTACCAACTCTGGAGGTAAACCAATCAAAGGCAGGGCTGACAGAAGCCCCGCACTTACACCCCACCCAGAAATCTCAACTACCAGGCAGGATTCTTATGCTAATGCGAGAAACCTGCTCGGGTTCTGAAAATCATGGTGAAACCATAGTGGAACACTACTTAAAAGAAAACGTTCTTTGTAGTCTCTAGGACCAACTATTGGAAATGCCAAGTTTACTGGGCCTCAGCCTGCTTTCGTCTGTGAAAACTCTGGTACGCTTCAGGAGGCAGAGACCAACATTAGGACAATTACGGTGAAAAGTGCTACGGAAAAATACCAAATAGTTCTCCACCTAGCGGTTCTTTCAAAAGTTGTGCCACACACCTCTTCGAAAGATCCAGTTACTCTGGCCTAGCCTTCGATTGGTCTGGAGGAGGAATCGCCGTTCCTAGCTGATGAATCAAATGATTCTGAAAGGAACGGTGAAAAGTGCGGATCCTGTTTCAGTCTTTAGACTGAAACAGGATCCGCACTATTCACCTGTCCCACAAAGGCGCACTTCTCATGTCTAGCGCTAGTTCAACAAACCCAGGATTGACAGAGGCCCTGCACTTGCCACCCCAGAAAAGTATCTCATCTCCAAAGAAGGATTCTTATGCTAACGGATGTAAAGGGCTCCCGTTCTTGAAACGGTGGTGAAAGGATGGTGAAATAATGCTGAAAACAATCCTATCTTCCAAGGCTCTGGTGCCAGGTTTGGGAAACACCAAGTTCCCTGGGCCTCAGCAGAGGGTTCTCTGTGAAAAGCATCATACGCTTCAGGATGCAGAGACGGACCTCATGACTATTACGGTGCAAAACGCTATGGAAATGTCCAATAATTACCAGCATACTGGTGATTTCAGAAGGGTCAGGATGAAATCTGAAGCACGATCCACACTTTTCCCACCTCAGGCAAATATGCACTTACCAACTCTGGAGGTAAACCAATCAAAGGCAGGGCTGACAGAAGCCCCACACTTACACCCCACCCAGAAATCTCAACTACCAGGCAGGATTCTTATGCTAATGCCAGAAACCTGCTCGGGTTCTGAAAATCATGGTGAAACCACAGTGGAACACTACTTAAAAGAACACTTTCTTTGTAGTCTCTAGTACCAACTATTGGAAATGCCAAGTTGACTGGGCCTCAGCCTGCTTTCGTCTGTGAAAACTCTCGTATGCTTAAGGATGCAGAGACCAATTTAGGACAATAACGGGGAAAAGTGCTACGGAAAAATACTAAATAGTTCTCCACCTAGCGGTTCTTTCAGAAGTTGTGCCACACACCTCTTAGAAACATCGAGTTACATTGGCCTAGCCTTCGATTGGTCTGGAGAAGGAATCGCCATTCCTAGCTGATGAATCAAATGATTCTGAAAGGAACGGTGAAAAGTGCGGATCCTGTTTCAGTCTTTAGACTGAAGCAAGATCCGCACTATTCACCTGTCCCACAAAGGCGCACTTCTCATGTCTGGCGCTAGTCCAACAAACCCAGGACTGACAGAGGCCCTGCACTTGCCACCCCAGAAAAATATCTCATGTCCAAAGAAGGATTCTTACGCTAACGGTTGAAAAGGGCTCCCGTTCTTGAAACGGTGGTGAAAGGATGGTGAAATACTACTGAAAACAATCCTATCTTCCAAGGCTCCGGTGCCAGGTTTGGGAAATACCAAGTTCCCTGGTCCTCAGCAGAGGGATCTCTGATAAAAGCATCATAGGCTTCAGGATGCAGAGACCGACCTCATGAGTATTACGGTGCAAAATGCTATGGAAATGGCCAAAAATTACCAACATACTGGTGATTTCAAAAGGGTCAGGACGAAATCTGAAGCACGATCCACACTTATCCGACCTCAGGCAAATATGCACTTTCCAACTCTGGAGGTAAACAAATCAAAGGCAGGGCTGACAGAATTGCCGCACTTACACCCCACCCAGAAATCTCAACTACCAGGCAGGATTCTTATGCTAATGCGAGAAACCTGCTCGGGTTCTGAAAATCATGGTGAAACCACAGTGGAACACTACTTAAAAGAACACTTTCTTTGTAGTCTCTAGGACCAACTATTGGAAATGCCAAGTTTACTGGGCCTCAGCCTGCTTTCGTCTGTGAAAACTCTCGTATGCTTAAGGATGGAGAGACCAATTTAGGACAATTACGGTGAAAAGTGCTACGGAAAAATACCAAATAGTTCTCCACCTAGCGGTTCTTTCAAAAGTTGTGCCACACACCTCTTAGAAACATCGAGTTACAGTGGCCTAGCCTTCGATTGGTCTGGAGAAGGAATCGCCATTCCTAGCTGATGAATCAAATGATTCTGAAAGGAACGGTGAAAAGTGCGGATCCTGTTTCAGTCTTTAGACTGAAACAGGATCCGCACTATTCACCTGTCCCACAAAGGCGCACTTCTCTTGTCTGGCGCTAGTCCAACAAACCCAGGACTGACAGATTCCCTGCACTTGCCACCCCAGAAAAATATCTCATCTCCAAAGAAGGATTCTTACGCTAACGGTTGAAAAGGGCTCCCGTTCTTGAAACGGTGGTGAAAGCATGGTGAAATACTACTGAAAACAATCATATCTTCCCAGGCTCCGGTGCCAGGTTTGGGAAATACCAAGTTCCCTGGTCCTCAGCAGAGGGATCTCTGATAAAAGCATCATAGGCTTCAGGATGCAGAGACCGACCTCATGACTATTACGGTGCAAAATGCTATGGAAATGGCCAAAAATTACCAACATACTGGTGATTTCAAAAGGGTCAGGACGAAATCTGAAGCACGATCCACACTTTTCCCACCTCAGGCAAATATGCATTTACCAACTCTGGAGGTAAACCAATCAAAGGCAGGGCTGACAGAAGCCCCGCACTTACACCCCACCCAGAAATCTCAACTGCCAGGCAGGATTCTTATGCTAATGCGAGAAACCTGCTCGGGTTCTGAAAATCATGGTGAAACCACAGTGGAACACTACTTAAAAGAACACTTTCTTTGTAGTGTCTAGGACCAACTACTGAAAATGCCACGTTTACTGGGCCTCAGCCTGCTTTCGTCTGTGAAAACTCTCGTATGCTTCAGGAGGTAGAGACCAACATTAGGAAAATTACCGTTAAAAGTGCTACGGAAAAATACCAAATAGTTCTCCACCTAGCGGTTCTTTCAAAAGTTGTGCCACACATCTCTTGGAAACATCGAGTTACATTGGCCTAGCCTTCGATTGGTCTGGAGAAGGAATCGCCGTTCCTAGCTGATGAATCAAATGATTCTGAAAGGAACGGTGAAAAGTGCGTATCCTGTTTCAGTCTTTAGACTGAAACAGGATCCGCACTATTCACCTGTCTCACAAAGGCGCACTTCTCATGTCTGGCGCTAGTCCAACAAACCCAGGACTGACAGAGGCCCTGCACTTGCCACCCCAGAAAAATATCTCATCTCCAAAGAAGGATTCTTACACTGACGGATGTAAAGGGCTCCCGGTCTTGAAACGGTGGTGAAAGGATGGTGAAATAATGCTGAAAACAGTCCTATCTTCCAAGGCTCTGGTGCAAGGTTTGGGAAACTCTAAGTTCCCTGGGCCTCAGCAGAGGGTTCTCTGCGAGAAGCATCATAGGCTTCAGGATGCAGAGACGGACCTCATGACTATTACGGTGCAAAACGCTATGGAAATGGCAAATAATTACCGGCATACTGGTGAATTCAAAAGGGTCAGGATGAAATCTGAAGCACGATCCACTCTTTTCCCAATCCACGCAAATATGCACTTACCAACTCTGGAGGTAAAGAAATCAAACGCAGGGCTGACAGAAGCCCCGCACTTACACCCCACCCAGAAATCTCAACTACCAGGGAGGATTCTTATGCTAATGCCAGAAACCTGCTCGAGTTCTGAAAATCATGGTGAAACCACAGTGGAATAATACTTAAAAGAACACATTCCTTGTACTCTCTAGGACCACCTACTGAAAATGCCACGTTTACTGGGCCTCAGCCTGCTTTCGTCTGTGAAAACTCTCATATGCTTCAGGAGGCAGAGACCAACGTTAGGACAATTACCGTGAAAAGTGCTACGGAAAAATACCAAATAGTTCTCCACCTAGCGGTTCTTTCAAAAGTTGTGCCACACACCTCTTGGAAACATCGAGTTACATTGGCCTAGCCTTCGATTGGTCTGGAGAAGGAATCGCCGTTCCTAGCTGATGAATCAAATGATTCTGAAAGGAACGGTGAAAAATGCGGATCCTGTTTCAGTCTTTAGACTGAAACAGGATCCGCACTATTCACCTGTCCCACAAAGGCGCACTTCTCATGTCTAGCGCTAGTTCAACAAACCCAGGATTGACAGAGGCCCTGCACTTGCCACCCCAGAAAAGTATCTCATCTCCAAAGAAGGATTCTTATGCTAACGGATGTAAAGGGCTCCCGTTCTTGAAACGGTGGTGAAAGGATGGTGAAATAATGCTGAAAGCAATCCTATCTTCCAAGGCTCCGGTGCCAGGTTTGGGAAACACCAAGTTCCCTGGGCCTCAGCAGAGGGTTCTCTGTGAAAAGCATCATACGCTTCAGGATGCAGAGACCGACCTCATGACTATTACGGTGCAAAACGCTATGGAAATGTCCAATAATTACCAGCATACTGGTGATTTCAGAAGGGTCAGGATGAAATCTGAAGCACGATCCACACTTTTCCCACCTCAGGCAAATATGCACTTACCAACTCTGGAGGTAAACCAATCAAAGGCAGGGCTGACAGAAGCCCCGCACTTACACCCCACCCAGAAATCTCAACTACCAGGCAGGATTCTTATGCTACTGCCAGAAACCTGCTCGGGTTCTGAAAATCATGGTGAAACCACAGTGGAACACTACTTAAAAGAACACTTTCTTTGTAGTCTCTAGTACCAACTATTGGAAATGCCAAGTTGACTGGGCCTCAGCCTGCTTTCGTCTGTGAAAACTCTCGTATGCTTAAGGATGCAGAGACCAATTTAGGACAATAACGGGGAAAAGTGCTACGGAAAAATACTAAATAGTTCTCCACCTAGCGGTTCTTTCAGAAGTTGTGCCACACACCTCTTAGAAACATCGAGTTACATTGGCCTAGCCTTCGATTGGTCTGGAGAAGGAATCGCCATTCCTAGCTGATGAATCAAATGATTCTGAAAGGAACGGTGAAAAGTGCGGATCCTGTTTCAGTCTTTAGACTGAAGCAAGATCCGCACTATTCACCTGTCCCACAAAGGCGCACTTCTCATGTCTGGCGCTAGTCCAACAAACCCAGGACTGACAGAGGCCCTGCACTTGCCACCCCAGAAAAATATCTCATCTCCAAAGAAGGATTCTTACGCTAACGGTTGAAAAGGGCTCCCGTTCTTGAAACGGTGGTGAAAGGATGGTGAAATACTACTGAAAACAATCCTATCTTCCCAGGCTCCGGTGCCAGGTTTGGGAAATACCAAGTTCCCTGGTCCTCAGCAGAGGGATCTCTGATAAAAGCATCATAGGCTTCAGGATGCAGAGACCGACCTCATGACTATTACGGTGCAAAATGCTATGGAAATGGCCAAAAATTACCAACATACTGGTGATTTCAAAAGGGTCAGGAAGAAATCTGAAGCACGATCCACACTTATCCCACCTCAGGCAAATATGCACTTTCCAACTATGGAGGTAAACAAATCAAAGGCAGGGCTGACAGAATTGCCGCACTTACACCCCACCCAGAAATCTCAACTACCAGGCAGGATTCTTATGCTAATGCGAGAAACCTGCTCGGGTTCTGAAAATCATGGTGAAACCACAGTGGAACACTACTTAAAAGAACACTTTCTTTGTAGTCTCTAGGACCAACTATTGGAAATGCCAAGTTTACTGGGCCTCAGCCTGCTTTCGTCTGTGAAAACTCTCGTATGCTTAAGGACGGAGAGACCAATTTAGGACAATTACGGTGAAAAGTGCTACGGAAAAATACCAAATAGTTCTCCACCTAGCGGTTCTTTCAAAAGTTGTGCCACACACCTCTTAGAAACATCGAGTTACAGTGGCCTAGCCTTCGATTGGTCTGGAGAAGGAATCACCGTTCCTAGCTGATGAATCAAATGATTCTGAAAGGAACGGTGAAAAGTGCGGATCCTGTTTCAGTCTTTAGACTGAAACAGGATCCGCACTATTCACCTGTCCCACAAAGGCGCACTTCTCATGTCTGGCGCTAGTCCAACAAACCCAGAACTGACAGAGGCCCTGCACTTGCCACCCCAGAAAAATATCTCATCTCCAAAGAAGGATTCTTACGCTAACGGTTGAAAAGGGCTCCCGTTCTTGAAACGGTGGTGAAAGCATGGTGAAATACTACTGAAAACAATCCTATCTTCCCAGGCTCCGGTGCCAGGTTTGGGAAATACCAAGTTCCCTGGTCCTCAGCAGAGGGATCTCTGATAAAAGCATCATAGGCTTCAGGATGCAGAGACCGACCTCATGACTATTACGGTGCAAAATGCTATGGAAATGGCCAAAAATTACCAACATACTGGTGATTTCAAAAGGGTCAGGACGAAATCTGAAGCACGATCCACACTTTTCCCACCTCAGGCAAATATGCACTTACCAACTCTGGAGGTAAACCAATCAAAGGCAGGGCTGACAGAAGCCCCGCACTTACACCCCACCCAGAAATCTCAACTACCAGGCAGGATTCTTATGCTAATGCGAGAAACCTGCTGGGGTTCTGAAAATCATGGTGAAACCATAGTGGAACACTACTTAAAAGAACACGTTCTTTGTAGTCTCTAGGACCAACTATTGGAAATGCCAAGTTTCCTGGGCCTCAGCCTGCTTTCGTCTGTGAAAACTCTGGTACGCTTCAGGAGGCAGAGACCAACATTAGGACAATTACGGTGAAAAGTGCTACGGAAAAATACCAAATAGTTCTCCACCTAGCGGTTCTTTCAAAAGTTGTGCCACACACCTCTTGGAAAGATCCAGTTACTCTGGCCTAGCCTTCGATTGGTCTGGAGGAGGAATCGCCGTTCCTAGCTGATGAATCAAATGATTCTGAAAGGAACGGTGAAAAGTGCGGATCCTGTTTCAGTCTTTAGACTGAAACAGGATCCGCACTATTCACCTGTCCCACAAAGGCGCACTTCTCATGTCTAGCGCTAGTTCAACAAACCCAGGATTGACAGAGGCCCTGCACTTGCCACCCCAGAAAAGTATCTCATCTCCAAAGAAGGATTCTTATGCTAACGGATGTAAAGGGCTCCCGTTCTTGAAACGGTGGTGAAAGGATGGTGAAATAATGCTGAAAACAATCCTATCTTCCAAGGCTCCGGTGCCAGGTTTGGGAAACACCAAGTTCCCTGGGCCTCAGCAGAGGGTTCTCTGTGAAAAGCATCATACGCTTCAGGATGCAGAGACCGACCTCATGACTATTACGGTGCAAAACGCTATGGAAATGTCCAATAATTACCAGCATACTGGTGATTTCAGAAGGGTCAGGATGAAATCTGAAGCACGATCCACACTTTTCCCACCTCAGGCAAATATGCACTTACCAACTCTGGAGGTAAACCAATCAAAGGCAGGGCTGACAGAAGCCCCGCACTTACACCCCACCCAGAAATCTCAACTACCAGGCAGGATTCTTATGCTAATGCCAGAAACCTGCTCGGGTTCTGAAAATCATGGTGAAACCACAGTGGAACACTACTTAAAAGAACACTTTCTTTGTAGTGTCTAGGACCAACTACTGAAAATGCCACGTTTACTGGGCCTCAGCCTGCTTTCGTCTGTGAAAACTCTCGTATGCTTCAGGAGGTAGAGACCAACATTAGGAAAATTACCGTTAAAAGTGCTACGGAAAAATACCAAATAGTTCTCCACCTAGCGGTTCTTTCAAAAGTTGTGCCACACATCTCTTGGAAACATCGAGTTACATTGGCCTAGCCTTCGATTGGTCTGGAGAAGGAATCGCCGTTCCTAGCTGATGAATCAAATGATTCTGAAAGGAACGGTGAAAAGTGCGGATCCTGTTTCAGTCTTTAGACTGAAACAGGATCCGCACTATTCACCTGTCCCACAAAGGCGCACTTCTCATGTCTGGCGCTAGTCCAACAAACCCAGGACTGACAAAGGCCCTGCACTTGCCACCCCAGAAAAATATCTCATCTCCAAAGAAGGATTCTTACACTGACGGATGTAAAGGGCTCCCGGTCTTGAAACGGTGGTGAAAGGATGGTGAAATAATGCTGAAAACAGTCCTATCTTCCAAGGCTCTGGTGCAAGGTTTGGGAAACTCTAAGTTCCCTGGGCCTCAGCAGAGGGTTCTCTGCGAGAAGCATCATAGGCTTCAGGATGCAGAGACGGACCTCATGACTATTACGGTGCAAAACGCTATGGAAATGGCAAATAATTACCGGCATACTGGTGAATTCAAAAGGGTCAGGATGAAATCTGAAGCACGATCCACTCTTTTCCCAATCCACGCAAATATGCACTTACCAACTCTGGAGGTAAAGAAATCAAACGCAGGGCTGACAGAAGCCCCGCACTTACACCCCACCCATAAATCTCAACTACCAGGGAGGATTCTTATGCTAATGCCAGAAACCTGCTCGAGTTCTGAAAATCATGGTGAAACCACAGTGGAATAATACTTAAAAGAACACATTCCTTGTACTCTCTAGGACCACCTACTGAAAATGCCACCTTTACTGGGCCTCAGCCTGCTTTCGTCTGTGAAAACTCTCATATGCTTCAGGAGGCAGAGACCAACGTTAGGACAATTACCGTGAAAAGTGCTACGGAAAAATACCAAATAGTTCTCCACCTAGCGGTTCTTTCAAAAGTTGTGCCACACACCTCTTGGAAACATTGAGTTACATTGGCCTAGCCTTCGATTGGTCTGGAGAAGGAATCGCCGTTCCTAGCTGATGAATCAAATGATTCTGAAAGGAACGGTGAAAAGTGCGGATCCTGTTTCAGTCTTTAGACTGAAACAGGATCCGCACTATTCACCTGTCCCACAAAGGCGCACTTCTCATGTCTGGCGCTAGTTCAACAAACCCAGGATTGACAGAGGCCCTGCACTTGCCACCCCAGAAAAGTATCTCATCTCCAAAGAAGGATTCTTATGCTAACGGATGTAAAGGGCTCCCGTTCTTGAAACGGTGGTGAAAGGATGGTGAAATAATGCTGAAAACAATCCTATCTTCCAAGGCTCCGGTGCCAGGTTTGGGAAACACCAAGTTCCCTGGGCCTCAGCAGAGGGTTCTCTGTGAAAAGCATCATACGCTTCAGGATGCAGAGACCGACCTCATGACTATTACGGTGCAAAACGCTATGGAAATGTCCAATAATTACCAGCATACTGGTGATTTCAGAAGGGTCAGGATGAAATCTGAAGCACGATCCACACTTTTCCCACCTCAGGCAAATATGCACTTACCAACTCTGGAGGTAAACCAATCAAAGGCAGGGCTGACAGAAGCCCCGCACTTACACCCCACCCAGAAATCTCAACTACCAGGCAGGATTCTTATGCTAATGCGAGAAACCTGCTCGGGTTCTGAAAATCATGGTGAAACCACAGTGGAACACTACTTAAAAGAACACTTTCTTTGTAGTCTCTAGTACCAACTATTGGAAATGCCAAGTTGACTGGGCCTCAGCCTGCTTTCGTCTGTGAAAACTCTCGTATGCTTAAGGATGCAGAGACCAATTTAGGACAATAACGGGGAAAAGTGCTACGGAAAAATACTAAATAGTTCTCCACCTAGCGGTTCTTTCAGAAGTTGTGCCACACACCTCTTAGAAACATCGAGTTACATTGGCCTAGCCTTCGATTGGTCTGGAGAAGGAATCGCCATTCCTAGCTGATGAATCAAATGATTCTGAAAGGAACGGTGAAAAGTGCGGATCCTGTTTCAGTCTTTAGACTGAAGCAAGATCCGCACTATTCACCTGTCCCACAAAGGCGCACTTCTCATGTCTGGCGCTAGTCCAACAAACCCAGGACTGACAGAGGCCCTGCACTTGCCACCCCAGAAAAATATCTCATCTCCAAAGAAGGATTCTTACGCTAACGGTTGAAAAGGGCTCCCGTTCTTGAAACGGTGGTGAAAGGATGGTGAAATACTACTGAAAACAATCCTATCTTCCAAGGCTCCGGTGCCAGGTTTGGGAAATACCAAGTTCCCTGGTCCTCAGCAGAGGGATCTCTGATAAAAGCATCATAGGCTTCAGGATGCAGAGACCGACCTCATGATTATTACGGTGCAAAATGCTATGGAAATGGCCAAAAATTACCACCATACTGGTGATTTCAAAAGGGTCAGGACGAAATCTGAAGCACGATCCACACTTATCCCACCTCAGGCAAATATGCACTTTCCAACTCTGGAGGTAAACAAATCAAAAGCAGGGCTGACAGAATTGCCGCACTTACACCCCACCCAGAAATCTCAACTACCAGGCAGGATTCTTATGCTAATGCCAGAAACCTGCTCGGGTTCTGAAAATCATGGTGAAACCACAGTGGAACACTACTTAAAAGAACACTTTCTTTGTAGTCTCTAGTACCAACTATTGGAAATGCCAAGTTGACTGGGCCTCAGCCTGCTTTCGTCTGTGAAAACTCTCGTATGCTTAAGGATGCAGAGACCAATTTAGGACAATAACGGGGAAAAGTGCTACGGAAAAATACTAAATAGTTCTCCACCTAGCGGTTCTTTCAGAAGTTGTGCCACACACCTCTTAGAAACATCGAGTTACATTGGCCTAGCCTTCGATTGGTCTGGAGAAGGACTCGCCGTTCCTAGCTGATGAATCAAATGATTCTGAAAGGAACGGTGAAAAGTGCGGATCCTGTTTCAGTCTTTAGACTGAAGCAAGATCCGCACTATTCACCTGTCCCACAAAGGCGCACTTCTCATGTCTGGCGCTAGTCCAACAAACCCAGGACTGACAGAGGCCCTGCACTTGCCACCCCAGAAAAATATCTCATCTCCAAAGAAGGATTCTTACGCTAACGGTTGAAAAGGGCTCCCGTTCTTGAAACGGTGGTGAAAGGATGGTGAAATACTACTGAAAACAATCCTATCTTCCAAGGCTCCGGTGCCAGGTTTGGGAAATACCAAGTTCCCTGGTCCTCAGCAGAGGGATCTCTGATAAAAGCATCATAGGCTTCAGGATGCAGAGACCGACCTCATGACTATTACGGTGCAAAATGCTATGGAAATGGCCAAAAATTACCAACATACTGGTGATTTCAAAAGGGTCAGGACGAAATCTGAAGCACGATCCACACTTTTCCCACCTCAGGCAAATATGCACTTACCAACTCTGGAGGTAAACCAATCAAAGGCAGGGCTGACAGAAGCCCCGCACTTACACCCCACCCAGAAATCTCAACTACCAGGCAGGATTCTTATGCTAATGCGAGAAACCTGCTGGGGTTCTGAAAATCATGGTGAAACCATAGTGGAACACTACTTAAAAGAACACGTTCTTTGTAGTCTCTAGGACCAACTATTGGAAATGCCAAGTTTACTGGGCCTCAGCCTGCTTTCGTCTGTGAAAACTCTGGTACGCTTCAGGAGGCAGAGACCAACATTAGGACAATTACGGTGAAAAGTGCTACGGAAAAATACCAAATAGTTCTCCACCTAGCGGTTCTTTCAAAAGTTGTGCCACACACCTCTTGGAAAGATCCAGTTACTCTGGCCTAGCCTTCGATTGGTCTGGAGGAGGAATCGCC
The DNA here is from genome assembly GCF_020740605.2 of Lemur catta. NCBI lineage: Eukaryota > Metazoa > Chordata > Mammalia > Primates > Lemuridae > Lemur > Lemur catta. The sequence goes on from NC_059137.1 coordinate 13,994,376, forward strand.
GTTCCTAGCTGATGAATCAAATGATTCTGAAAGGAACGGTGAAAAGTGCGGATCCTGTTTCAGTCTTTAGACTGAAACAGGATCCGCACTATTCACCTGTCCCACAAAGGCGCACTTCTCATGTCTAGCGCTAGTTCAACAAACCCAGGATTGACAGAGGCCCTGCACTTGCCACCCCAGAAAAGTATCTCATCTCCAAAGAAGGATTCTTATGCTAACGGATGTAAAGGGCTCCCGTTCTTGAAACGGTGGTGAAAGGATGGTGAAATAATGCTGAAAACAATCCTATCTTCCAAGGCTCCGGTGCCAGGTTTGGGAAACACCAAGTTCCCTGGGCCTCAGCAGAGGGTTCTCTGTGAAAAGCATCATACGCTTCAGGATGCAGAGACCGACCTCATGACTATTACGGTGCAAAACGCTATGGAAATGTCCAATAATTACCAGCATACTGGTGATTTCAGAAGGGTCAGGATGAAATCTGAAGCACGATCCACACTTTTCCCACCTCAGGCAAATATGCACTTACCAACTCTGGAGGTAAACCAATCAAAGGCAGGGCTGACAGAAGCCCCGCACTTACACCCCACCCAGAAATCTCAACTACCAGGCAGGATTCTTATGCTAATGCCAGAAACCTGCTCGGGTTCTGAAAATCATGGTGAAACCACAGTGGAACACTACTTAAAAGAACACTTTCTTTGTAGTGTCTAGGACCAACTACTGAAAATGCCACGTTTACTGGGCCTCAGCCTGCTTTCGTCTGTGAAAACTCTCGTATGCTTCAGGAGGTAGAGACCAACATTAGGAAAATTACCGTTAAAAGTGCTACGGAAAAATACCAAATAGTTCTCCACCTAGCGGTTCTTTCAAAAGTTGTGCCACACATCTCTTGGAAACATCGAGTTACATTGGCCTAGCCTTCGATTGGTCTGGAGAAGGAATCGCCGTTCCTAGCTGATGAATCAAATGATTCTGAAAGGAACGGTGAAAAGTGCGGATCCTGTTTCAGTCTTTAGACTGAAACAGGATCCGCACTATTCACCTGTCCCACAAAGGCGCACTTCTCATGTCTGGCGCTAGTCCAACAAACCCAGGACTGACAAAGGCCCTGCACTTGCCACCCCAGAAAAATATCTCATCTCCAAAGAAGGATTCTTACACTGACGGATGTAAAGGGCTCCCGGTCTTGAAACGGTGGTGAAAGGATGGTGAAATAATGCTGAAAACAGTCCTATCTTCCAAGGCTCTGGTGCAAGGTTTGGGAAACTCTAAGTTCCCTGGGCCTCAGCAGAGGGTTCTCTGCGAGAAGCATCATAGGCTTCAGGATGCAGAGACGGACCTCATGACTATTACGGTGCAAAACGCTATGGAAATGGCAAATAATTACCGGCATACTGGTGAATTCAAAAGGGTCAGGATGAAATCTGAAGCACGATCCACTCTTTTCCCAATCCACGCAAATATGCACTTACCAACTCTGGAGGTAAAGAAATCAAACGCAGGGCTGACAGAAGCCCCGCACTTACACCCCACCCATAAATCTCAACTACCAGGGAGGATTCTTATGCTAATGCCAGAAACCTGCTCGAGTTCTGAAAATCATGGTGAAACCACAGTGGAATAATACTTAAAAGAACACATTCCTTGTACTCTCTAGGACCACCTACTGAAAATGCCACCTTTACTGGGCCTCAGCCTGCTTTCGTCTGTGAAAACTCTCATATGCTTCAGGAGGCAGAGACCAACGTTAGGACAATTACCGTGAAAAGTGCTACGGAAAAATACCAAATAGTTCTCCACCTAGCGGTTCTTTCAAAAGTTGTGCCACACACCTCTTGGAAACATTGAGTTACATTGGCCTAGCCTTCGATTGGTCTGGAGAAGGAATCGCCGTTCCTAGCTGATGAATCAAATGATTCTGAAAGGAACGGTGAAAAGTGCGGATCCTGTTTCAGTCTTTAGACTGAAACAGGATCCGCACTATTCACCTGTCCCACAAAGGCGCACTTCTCATGTCTGGCGCTAGTTCAACAAACCCAGGATTGACAGAGGCCCTGCACTTGCCACCCCAGAAAAGTATCTCATCTCCAAAGAAGGATTCTTATGCTAACGGATGTAAAGGGCTCCCGTTCTTGAAACGGTGGTGAAAGGATGGTGAAATAATGCTGAAAACAATCCTATCTTCCAAGGCTCCGGTGCCAGGTTTGGGAAACACCAAGTTCCCTGGGCCTCAGCAGAGGGTTCTCTGTGAAAAGCATCATACGCTTCAGGATGCAGAGACCGACCTCATGACTATTACGGTGCAAAACGCTATGGAAATGTCCAATAATTACCAGCATACTGGTGATTTCAGAAGGGTCAGGATGAAATCTGAAGCACGATCCACACTTTTCCCACCTCAGGCAAATATGCACTTACCAACTCTGGAGGTAAACCAATCAAAGGCAGGGCTGACAGAAGCCCCGCACTTACACCCCACCCAGAAATCTCAACTACCAGGCAGGATTCTTATGCTAATGCGAGAAACCTGCTCGGGTTCTGAAAATCATGGTGAAACCACAGTGGAACACTACTTAAAAGAACACTTTCTTTGTAGTCTCTAGTACCAACTATTGGAAATGCCAAGTTGACTGGGCCTCAGCCTGCTTTCGTCTGTGAAAACTCTCGTATGCTTAAGGATGCAGAGACCAATTTAGGACAATAACGGGGAAAAGTGCTACGGAAAAATACTAAATAGTTCTCCACCTAGCGGTTCTTTCAGAAGTTGTGCCACACACCTCTTAGAAACATCGAGTTACATTGGCCTAGCCTTCGATTGGTCTGGAGAAGGAATCGCCATTCCTAGCTGATGAATCAAATGATTCTGAAAGGAACGGTGAAAAGTGCGGATCCTGTTTCAGTCTTTAGACTGAAGCAAGATCCGCACTATTCACCTGTCCCACAAAGGCGCACTTCTCATGTCTGGCGCTAGTCCAACAAACCCAGGACTGACAGAGGCCCTGCACTTGCCACCCCAGAAAAATATCTCATCTCCAAAGAAGGATTCTTACGCTAACGGTTGAAAAGGGCTCCCGTTCTTGAAACGGTGGTGAAAGGATGGTGAAATACTACTGAAAACAATCCTATCTTCCAAGGCTCCGGTGCCAGGTTTGGGAAATACCAAGTTCCCTGGTCCTCAGCAGAGGGATCTCTGATAAAAGCATCATAGGCTTCAGGATGCAGAGACCGACCTCATGATTATTACGGTGCAAAATGCTATGGAAATGGCCAAAAATTACCACCATACTGGTGATTTCAAAAGGGTCAGGACGAAATCTGAAGCACGATCCACACTTATCCCACCTCAGGCAAATATGCACTTTCCAACTCTGGAGGTAAACAAATCAAAAGCAGGGCTGACAGAATTGCCGCACTTACACCCCACCCAGAAATCTCAACTACCAGGCAGGATTCTTATGCTAATGCCAGAAACCTGCTCGGGTTCTGAAAATCATGGTGAAACCACAGTGGAACACTACTTAAAAGAACACTTTCTTTGTAGTCTCTAGTACCAACTATTGGAAATGCCAAGTTGACTGGGCCTCAGCCTGCTTTCGTCTGTGAAAACTCTCGTATGCTTAAGGATGCAGAGACCAATTTAGGACAATAACGGGGAAAAGTGCTACGGAAAAATACTAAATAGTTCTCCACCTAGCGGTTCTTTCAGAAGTTGTGCCACACACCTCTTAGAAACATCGAGTTACATTGGCCTATCCTTCGATTGGTCTGGAGAAGGACTCGCCGTTCCTAGCTGATGAATCAAATGATTCTGAAAGGAACGGTGAAAAGTGCGGATCCTGTTTCAGTCTTTAGACTGAAGCAAGATCCGCACTATTCACCTGTCCCACAAAGGCGCACTTCTCATGTCTGGCGCTAGTCCAACAAACCCAGGACTGACAGAGGCCCTGCACTTGCCACCCCAGAAAAATATCTCATCTCCAAAGAAGGATTCTTACGCTAACGGTTGAAAAGGGCTCCCGTTCTTGAAACGGTGGTGAAAGGATGGTGAAATACTACTGAAAACAATCCTATCTTCCAAGGCTCCGGTGCCAGGTTTGGGAAATACCAAGTTCCCTGGTCCTCAGCAGAGGGATCTCTGATAAAAGCATCATAGGCTTCAGGATGCAGAGACCGACCTCATGATTATTACGGTGCAAAATGCTATGGAAATGGCCAAAAATTACCAACATACTGGTGATTTCAAAAGGGTCAGGACGAAATCTGAAGCACGATCCACACTTATCCCACCTCAGGCAAATATGCACTTTCCAACTCTGGAGGTAAACAAATCAAAGGCAGGGCTGACAGAATTGCGGCACTTACACCCCACCCAGAAATCTCAACTACCAGGCAGGATTCTTATGCTAATGCGAGAAACCTGCTCGGGTTCTGAAAATCATGGTGAAACCACAGTGGAACACTACTTAAAAGAACACTTTCTTTGTAGTCTCTAGGACCAACTATTGGAAATGCCAAGTTGACTGGGCCTCAGCCTGCTTTCGTCTGTGAAAACTCTCGTATGCTTAAGGATGGAGAGACCAATTTAGGACAATTACGGTGAAAAGTGCTACGGAAAAATACCAAATAGTTCTCCACCTAGCGGTTCTTTCAAAAGTTGTGCCACACACCTCTTAGAAACATCGAGTTACAGTGGCCTAGCCTTCGATTGGTCTGGAGAAGGAATCACCGTTCCTAGCTGATGAATCAAATGATTCTGAAAGGAACGGTGAAAAGTGCGGATCCTGTTTCAGTCTTTAGACTGAAACAGGATCCGCACTATTCACCTGTCCCACAAAGGCGCACTTCTCATGTCTGGCGCTAGTCCAACAAACCCAGAACTGACAGAGGCCCTGCACTTGCCACCCCAGAAAAATATCTCATCTCCAAAGAAGGATTCTTACGCTAACGGTTGAAAAGGGCTCCCGTTCTTGAAACGGTGGTGAAAGCATGGTGAAATACTACTGAAAACAATCCTATCTTCCCAGGCTCCGGTGCCAGGTTTGGGAAATACCAAGTTCCCTGGTCCTCAGCAGAGGGATCTCTGATAAAAGCATCATAGGCTTCAGGATGCAGAGACCGACCTCATGACTATTACGGTGCAAAATGCTATGGAAATGGCCAAAAATTACCAACATACTGGTGATTTCAAAAGGGTCAGGACGAAATCTGAAGCACGATCCACACTTTTCCCACCTCAGGCAAATATGCACTTACCAACTCTGGAGGTAAACCAATCAAAGGCAGGGCTGACAGAAGCCCCGCACTTACACCCCACCCAGAAATCTCAACTACCAGGCAGGATTCTTATGCTAATGCGAGAAACCTGCTCGGGTTCTGAAAATCATGGTGAAACCATAGTGGAACACTACTTAAAAGAAAACGTTCTTTGTAGTCTCTAGGACCAACTATTGGAAATGCCAAGTTTACTGGGCCTCAGCCTGCTTTCGTCTGTGAAAACTCTGGTACGCTTCAGGAGGCAGAGACCAACATTAGGACAATTACGGTGAAAAGTGCTACGGAAAAATACCAAATAGTTCTCCACCTAGCGGTTCTTTCAAAAGTTGTGCCACACACCTCTTCGAAAGATCCAGTTACTCTGGCCTAGCCTTCGATTGGTCTGGAGGAGGAATCGCCGTTCCTAGCTGATGAATCAAATGATTCTGAAAGGAACGGTGAAAAGTGCGGATCCTGTTTCAGTCTTTAGACTGAAACAGGATCCGCACTATTCACCTGTCCCACAAAGGCGCACTTCTCATGTCTAGCGCTAGTTCAACAAACCCAGGATTGACAGAGGCCCTGCACTTGCCACCCCAGAAAAGTATCTCATCTCCAAAGAAGGATTCTTATGCTAACGGATGTAAAGGGCTCCCGTTCTTGAAACGGTGGTGAAAGGATGGTGAAATAATGCTGAAAACAATCCTATCTTCCAAGGCTCTGGTGCCAGGTTTGGGAAACACCAAGTTCCCTGGGCCTCAGCAGAGGGTTCTCTGTGAAAAGCATCATACGCTTCAGGATGCAGAGACGGACCTCATGACTATTACGGTGCAAAACGCTATGGAAATGTCCAATAATTACCAGCATACTGGTGATTTCAGAAGGGTCAGGATGAAATCTGAAGCACGATCCACACTTTTCCCACCTCAGGCAAATATGCACTTACCAACTCTGGAGGTAAACCAATCAAAGGCAGGGCTGACAGAAGCCCCACACTTACACCCCACCCAGAAATCTCAACTACCAGGCAGGATTCTTATGCTAATGCCAGAAACCTGCTCGGGTTCTGAAAATCATGGTGAAACCACAGTGGAACACTACTTAAAAGAACACTTTCTTTGTAGTCTCTAGTACCAACTATTGGAAATGCCAAGTTGACTGGGCCTCAGCCTGCTTTCGTCTGTGAAAACTCTCGTATGCTTAAGGATGCAGAGACCAATTTAGGACAATAACGGGGAAAAGTGCTACGGAAAAATACTAAATAGTTCTCCACCTAGCGGTTCTTTCAGAAGTTGTGCCACACACCTCTTAGAAACATCGAGTTACATTGGCCTAGCCTTCGATTGGTCTGGAGAAGGAATCGCCATTCCTAGCTGATGAATCAAATGATTCTGAAAGGAACGGTGAAAAGTGCGGATCCTGTTTCAGTCTTTAGACTGAAGCAAGATCCGCACTATTCACCTGTCCCACAAAGGCGCACTTCTCATGTCTGGCGCTAGTCCAACAAACCCAGGACTGACAGAGGCCCTGCACTTGCCACCCCAGAAAAATATCTCATGTCCAAAGAAGGATTCTTACGCTAACGGTTGAAAAGGGCTCCCGTTCTTGAAACGGTGGTGAAAGGATGGTGAAATACTACTGAAAACAATCCTATCTTCCAAGGCTCCGGTGCCAGGTTTGGGAAATACCAAGTTCCCTGGTCCTCAGCAGAGGGATCTCTGATAAAAGCATCATAGGCTTCAGGATGCAGAGACCGACCTCATGAGTATTACGGTGCAAAATGCTATGGAAATGGCCAAAAATTACCAACATACTGGTGATTTCAAAAGGGTCAGGACGAAATCTGAAGCACGATCCACACTTATCCGACCTCAGGCAAATATGCACTTTCCAACTCTGGAGGTAAACAAATCAAAGGCAGGGCTGACAGAATTGCCGCACTTACACCCCACCCAGAAATCTCAACTACCAGGCAGGATTCTTATGCTAATGCGAGAAACCTGCTCGGGTTCTGAAAATCATGGTGAAACCACAGTGGAACACTACTTAAAAGAACACTTTCTTTGTAGTCTCTAGGACCAACTATTGGAAATGCCAAGTTTACTGGGCCTCAGCCTGCTTTCGTCTGTGAAAACTCTCGTATGCTTAAGGATGGAGAGACCAATTTAGGACAATTACGGTGAAAAGTGCTACGGAAAAATACCAAATAGTTCTCCACCTAGCGGTTCTTTCAAAAGTTGTGCCACACACCTCTTAGAAACATCGAGTTACAGTGGCCTAGCCTTCGATTGGTCTGGAGAAGGAATCGCCATTCCTAGCTGATGAATCAAATGATTCTGAAAGGAACGGTGAAAAGTGCGGATCCTGTTTCAGTCTTTAGACTGAAACAGGATCCGCACTATTCACCTGTCCCACAAAGGCGCACTTCTCTTGTCTGGCGCTAGTCCAACAAACCCAGGACTGACAGATTCCCTGCACTTGCCACCCCAGAAAAATATCTCATCTCCAAAGAAGGATTCTTACGCTAACGGTTGAAAAGGGCTCCCGTTCTTGAAACGGTGGTGAAAGCATGGTGAAATACTACTGAAAACAATCATATCTTCCCAGGCTCCGGTGCCAGGTTTGGGAAATACCAAGTTCCCTGGTCCTCAGCAGAGGGATCTCTGATAAAAGCATCATAGGCTTCAGGATGCAGAGACCGACCTCATGACTATTACGGTGCAAAATGCTATGGAAATGGCCAAAAATTACCAACATACTGGTGATTTCAAAAGGGTCAGGACGAAATCTGAAGCACGATCCACACTTTTCCCACCTCAGGCAAATATGCATTTACCAACTCTGGAGGTAAACCAATCAAAGGCAGGGCTGACAGAAGCCCCGCACTTACACCCCACCCAGAAATCTCAACTGCCAGGCAGGATTCTTATGCTAATGCGAGAAACCTGCTCGGGTTCTGAAAATCATGGTGAAACCACAGTGGAACACTACTTAAAAGAACACTTTCTTTGTAGTGTCTAGGACCAACTACTGAAAATGCCACGTTTACTGGGCCTCAGCCTGCTTTCGTCTGTGAAAACTCTCGTATGCTTCAGGAGGTAGAGACCAACATTAGGAAAATTACCGTTAAAAGTGCTACGGAAAAATACCAAATAGTTCTCCACCTAGCGGTTCTTTCAAAAGTTGTGCCACACATCTCTTGGAAACATCGAGTTACATTGGCCTAGCCTTCGATTGGTCTGGAGAAGGAATCGCCGTTCCTAGCTGATGAATCAAATGATTCTGAAAGGAACGGTGAAAAGTGCGTATCCTGTTTCAGTCTTTAGACTGAAACAGGATCCGCACTATTCACCTGTCCCACAAAGGCGCACTTCTCATGTCTGGCGCTAGTCCAACAAACCCAGGACTGACAGAGGCCCTGCACTTGCCACCCCAGAAAAATATCTCATCTCCAAAGAAGGATTCTTACACTGACGGATGTAAAGGGCTCCCGGTCTTGAAACGGTGGTGAAAGGATGGTGAAATAATGCTGAAAACAGTCCTATCTTCCAAGGCTCTGGTGCAAGGTTTGGGAAACTCTAAGTTCCCTGGGCCTCAGCAGAGGGTTCTCTGCGAGAAGCATCATAGGCTTCAGGATGCAGAGACGGACCTCATGACTATTACGGTGCAAAACGCTATGGAAATGGCAAATAATTACCGGCATACTGGTGAATTCAAAAGGGTCAGGATGAAATCTGAAGCACGATCCACTCTTTTCCCAATCCACGCAAATATGCACTTACCAACTCTGGAGGTAAAGAAATCAAACGCAGGGCTGACAGAAGCCCCGCACTTACACCCCACCCAGAAATCTCAACTACCAGGGAGGATTCTTATGCTAATGCCAGAAACCTGCTCGAGTTCTGAAAATCATGGTGAAACCACAGTGGAATAATACTTAAAAGAACACATTCCTTGTACTCTCTAGGACCACCTACTGAAAATGCCACGTTTACTGGGCCTCAGCCTGCTTTCGTCTGTGAAAACTCTCATATGCTTCAGGAGGCAGAGACCAACGTTAGGACAATTACCGTGAAAAGTGCTACGGAAAAATACCAAATAGTTCTCCACCTAGCGGTTCTTTCAAAAGTTGTGCCACACACCTCTTGGAAACATCGAGTTACATTGGCCTAGCCTTCGATTGGTCTGGAGAAGGAATCGCCGTTCCTAGCTGATGAATCAAATGATTCTGAAAGGAACGGTGAAAAGTGCGGATCCTGTTTCAGTCTTTAGACTGAAACAGGATCCGCACTATTCACCTGTCCCACAAAGGCGCACTTCTCATGTCTAGCGCTAGTTCAACAAACCCAGGATTGACAGAGGCCCTGCACTTGCCACCCCAGAAAAGTATCTCATCTCCAAAGAAGGATTCTTATGCTAACGGATGTAAAGGGCTCCCGTTCTTGAAACGGTGGTGAAAGGATGGTGAAATAATGCTGAAAACAATCCTATCTTCCAAGGCTCCGGTGCCAGGTTTGGGAAACACCAAGTTCCCTGGGCCTCAGCAGAGGGTTCTCTGTGAAAAGCATCATACGCTTCAGGATGCAGAGACCGACCTCATGACTATTACGGTGCAAAACGCTATGGAAATGTCCAATAATTACCAGCATACTGGTGATTTCAGAAGGGTCAGGATGAAATCTGAAGCACGATCCACACTTTTCCCACCTCAGGCAAATATGCACTTACCAACTCTGGAGGTAAACCAATCAAAGGCAGGGCTGACAGAAGCCCCGCACTTACACCCCACCCAGAAATCTCAACTACCAGGCAGGATTCTTATGCTAATGCCAGAAACCTGCTCGGGTTCTGAAAATCATGGTGAAACCACAGTGGAACACTACTTAAAAGAACACTTTCTTTGTAGTCTCTAGTACCAACTATTGGAAATGCCAAGTTGACTGGGCCTCAGCCTGCTTTCGTCTGTGAAAACTCTCGTATGCTTAAGGATGCAGAGACCAATTTAGGACAATAACGGGGAAAAGTGCTACGGAAAAATACTAAATAGTTCTCCACCTAGCGGTTCTTTCAGAAGTTGTGCCACACACCTCTTAGAAACATCGAGTTACATTGGCCTAGCCTTCGATTGGTCTGGAGAAGGAATCGCCATTCCTAGCTGATGAATCAAATGATTCTGAAAGGAACGGTGAAAAGTGCGGATCCTGTTTCAGTCTTTAGACTGAAGCAAGATCCGCACTATTCACCTGTCCCACAAAGGCGCACTTCTCATGTCTGGCGCTAGTCCAACAAACCCAGGACTGACAGAGGCCCTGCACTTGCCACCCCAGAAAAATATCTCATCTCCAAAGAAGGATTCTTACGCTAACGGTTGAAAAGGGCTCCCGTTCTTGAAACGGTGGTGAAAGGATGGTGAAATACTACTGAAAACAATCCTATCTTCCCAGGCTCCGGTGCCAGGTTTGGGAAATACCAAGTTCCCTGGTCCTCAGCAGAGGGATCTCTGATAAAAGCATCATAGGCTTCAGGATGCAGAGACCGACCTCATGACTATTACGGTGCAAAATGCTATGGAAATGGCCAAAAATTACCAACATACTGGTGATTTCAAAAGGGTCAGGACGAAATCTGAAGCACGATCCACACTTATCCCACCTCAGGCAAATATGCACTTTCCAACTATGGAGGTAAACAAATCAAAGGCAGGGCTGACAGAATTGCCGCACTTACACCCCACCCAGAAATCTCAACTACCAGGCAGGATTCTTATGCTAATGCGAGAAACCTGCTCGGGTTCTGAAAATCATGGTGAAACCACAGTGGAACACTACTTAAAAGAACACTTTCTTTGTAGTCTCTAGGACCAACTATTGGAAATGCCAAGTTTACTGGGCCTCAGCCTGCTTTCGTCTGTGAAAACTCTCGTATGCTTAAGGACGGAGAGACCAATTTAGGACAATTACGGTGAAAAGTGCTACGGAAAAATACCAAATAGTTCTCCACCTAGCGGTTCTTTCAAAAGTTGTGCCACACACCTCTTAGAAACATCGAGTTACAGTGGCCTAGCCTTCGATTGGTCTGGAGAAGGAATCACCGTTCCTAGCTGATGAATCAAATGATTCTGAAAGGAACGGTGAAAAGTGCGGATCCTGTTTCAGTCTTTAGACTGAAACAGGATCCGCACTATTCACCTGTCCCACAAAGGCGCACTTCTCATGTCTGGCGCTAGTCCAACAAACCCAGAACTGACAGAGGCCCTGCACTTGCCACCCCAGAAAAATATCTCATCTCCAAAGAAGGATTCTTACGCTAACGGTTGAAAAGGGCTCCCGTTCTTGAAACGGTGGTGAAAGCATGGTGAAATACTACTGAAAACAATCCTATCTTCCCAGGCTCCGGTGCCAGGTTTGGGAAATACCAAGTTCCCTGGTCCTCAGCAGAGGGATCTCTGATAAAAGCATCATAGGCTTCAGGATGCAGAGACCGACCTCATGACTATTACGGTGCAAAATGCTATGGAAATGGCCAAAAATTACCAACATACTGGTGATTTCAAAAGGGTCAGGACGAAATCTGAAGCACGATCCACACTTTTCCCACCTCAGGCAAATATGCACTTACCAACTCTGGAGGTAAACCAATCAAAGGCAGGGCTGACAGAAGCCCCGCACTTACACCCCACCCAGAAATCTCAACTACCAGGCAGGATTCTTATGCTAATGCGAGAAACCTGCTGGGGTTCTGAAAATCATGGTGAAACCATAGTGGAACACTACTTAAAAGAACACGTTCTTTGTAGTCTCTAGGACCAACTATTGGAAATGCCAAGTTTACTGGGCCTCAGCCTGCTTTCGTCTGTGAAAACTCTGGTACGCTTCAGGAGGCAGAGACCAACATTAGGACAATTACAGTGAAAAGTGCTACGGAAAAATACCAAATAGTTCTCCACCTAGTGGTTCTTTCAAAAGTTGTGCCACACACCTCTTGGAAAGATCCAGTTACTCTGGCCTAGCCTTCGATTGGTCTGGAGGAGGAATCGCCGTTCCTAGCTGATGAATCAAATGATTCTGAAAGGAACGGTGAAAAGTGCGGATCCTGTTTCAGTCTTTAGACTGAAACAGGATCCGCACTATTCACCTGTCCCACAAAGGCGCACTTCTCATGTCTAGCGCTAGTTCAACAAACCCAGGATTGACAGAGGCCCTGCACTTGCCACCCCAGAAAAGTATCTCATCTCCAAAGAAGGATTCTTATGCTAACGGATGTAAAGGGCTCCCGTTCTTGAAACGGTGGTGAAAGGATGGTGAAATAATGCTGAAAACAATCCTATCTTCCAAGGCTCCGGTGCCAGGTTTGGGAAACACCAAGTTCCCTGGGCCTCAGCAGAGGGTTCTCTGTGAAAAGCATCATACGCTTCAGGATGCAGAGACCGACCTCATGACTATTACGGTGCAAAACGCTATGGAAATGTCCAATAATTACCAGCATACTGGTGATTTCAGAAGGGTCAGGATGAAATCTGAAGCACGATCCACACTTTTCCCACCTCAGGCAAATATGCACTTACCAACTCTGGAGGTAAACCAATCAAAGGCAGGGCTGACAGAAGCCCCGCACTTACACCCCACCCAGAAATCTCAACTACCAGGCAGGATTCTTATGCTAATGCCAGAAACCTGCTCGGGTTCTGAAAATCATGGTGAAACCACAGTGGAACACTACTTAAAAGAACACTTTCTTTGTAGTGTCTAGGACCAACTACTGAAAATGCCACGTTTACTGGGCCTCAGCCTGCTTTCGTCTGTGAAAACTCTCGTATGCTTCAGGAGGTAGAGACCAACATTAGGAAAATTACCGTTAAAAGTGCTACGGAAAAATACCAAATAGTTCTCCACCTAGCGGTTCTTTCAAAAGTTGTGCCACACATCTCTTGGAAACATCGAGTTACATTGGCCTAGCCTTCGATTGGTCTGGAGAAGGAATCGCCGTTCCTAGCTGATGAATCAAATGATTCTGAAAGGAACGGTGAAAAGTGCGGATCCTGTTTCAGTCTTTAGACTGAAACAGGATCCGCACTATTCACCTGTCCCACAAAGGCGCACTTCTCATGTCTGGCGCTAGTCCAACAAACCCAGGACTGACAAAGGCCCTGCACTTGCCACCCCAGAAAAATATCTCATCTCCAAAGAAGGATTCTTACACTGACGGATGTAAAGGGCTCCCGGTCTTGAAACGGTGGTGAAAGGATGGTGAAATAATGCTGAAAACAGTCCTATCTTCCAAGGCTCTGGTGCAAGGTTTGGGAAACTCTAAGTTCCCTGGGCCTCAGCAGAGGGTTCTCTGCGAGAAGCATCATAGGCTTCAGGATGCAGAGACGGACCTCATGACTATTACGGTGCAAAACGCTATGGAAATGGCAAATAATTACCGGCATACTGGTGAATTCAAAAGGGTCAGGATGAAATCTGAAGCACGATCCACTCTTTTCCCAATCCACGCAAATATGCACTTACCAACTCTGGAGGTAAAGAAATCAAACGCAAGGCTGACAGAAGCCCCGCACTTACACCCCACCCATAAATCTCAACTACCAGGGAGGATTCTTATGCTAATGCCAGAAACCTGCTCGAGTTCTGAAAATCATGGTGAAACCACAGTGGAATAATACTTAAAAGAACACATTCCTTGTACTCTCTAGGACCACCTACTGAAAATGCCACCTTTACTGGGCCTCAGCCTGCTTTCGTCTGTGAAAACTCTCATATGCTTCAGGAGGCAGAGACCAACGTTAGGACAATTACCGTGAAAAGTGCTACGGAAAAATACCAAATAGTTCTCCACCTAGCGGTTCTTTCAAAAGTTGTGCCACACACCTCTTGGAAACATTGAGTTACATTGGCCTAGCCTTCGATTGGTCTGGAGAAGGAATCGCCGTTCCTAGCTGATGAATCAAATGATTCTGAAAGGAACGGTGAAAAGTGCGGATCCTGTTTCAGTCTTTAGACTGAAACAGGATCCGCACTATTCACCTGTCCCACAAAGGCGCACTTCTCATGTCTGGCGCTAGTTCAACAAACCCAGGATTGACAGAGGCCCTGCACTTGCCACCCCAGAAAAGTATCTCATCTCCAAAGAAGGATTCTTATGCTAACGGATGTAAAGGGCTCCCGTTCTTGAAACGGTGGTGAAAGGATGGTGAAATAATGCTGAAAACAATCCTATCTTCCAAGGCTCCGGTGCCAGGTTTGGGAAACACCAAGTTCCCTGGGCCTCAGCAGAGGGTTCTCTGTGAAAAGCATCATACGCTTCAGGATGCAGAGACCGACCTCATGACTATTACGGTGCAAAACGCTATGGAAATGTCCAATAATTACCAGCATACTGGTGATTTCAGAAGGGTCAGGATGAAATCTGAAGCACGATCCACACTTTTCCCACCTCAGGCAAATATGCACTTACCAACTCTGGAGGTAAACCAATCAAAGGCAGGGCTGACAGAAGCCCCGCACTTACACCCCACCCAGAAATCTCAACTACCAGGCAGGATTCTTATGCTAATGCGAGAAACCTGCTCGGGTTCTGAAAATCATGGTGAAACCACAGTGGAACACTACTTAAAAGAACACTTTCTTTGTAGTCTCTAGTACCAACTATTGGAAATGCCAAGTTGACTGGGCCTCAGCCTGCTTTCGTCTGTGAAAACTCTCGTATGCTTAAGGATGCAGAGACCAATTTAGGACAATAACGGGGAAAAGTGCTACGGAAAAATACTAAATAGTTCTCCACCTAGCGGTTCTTTCAGAAGTTGTGCCACACACCTCTTAGAAACATCGAGTTACATTGGCCTAGCCTTCGATTGGTCTGGAGAAGGAATCGCCATTCCTAGCTGATGAATCAAATGATTCTGAAAGGAACGGTGAAAAGTGCGGATCCTGTTTCAGTCTTTAGACTGAAGCAAGATCCGCACTATTCACCTGTCCCACAAAGGCGCACTTCTCATGTCTGGCGCTAGTCCAACAAACCCAGGACTGACAGAGGCCCTGCACTTGCCACCCCAGAAAAATATCTCATCTCCAAAGAAGGATTCTTACGCTAACGGTTGAAAAGGGCTCCCGTTCTTGAAACGGTGGTGAAAGGATGGTGAAATACTACTGAAAACAATCCTATCTTCCAAGGCTCCGGTGCCAGGTTTGGGAAATACCAAGTTCCCTGGTCCTCAGCAGAGGGATCTCTGATAAAAGCATCATAGGCTTCAGGATGCAGAGACCGACCTCATGATTATTACGGTGCAAAATGCTATGGAAATGGCCAAAAATTACCACCATACTGGTGATTTCAAAAGGGTCAGGACGAAATCTGAAGCACGATCCACACTTATCCCACCTCAGGCAAATATGCACTTTCCAACTCTGGAGGTAAACAAATCAAAAGCAGGGCTGACAGAATTGCCGCACTTACACCCCACCCAGAAATCTCAACTACCAGGCAGGATTCTTATGCTAATGCCAGAAACCTGCTCGGGTTCTGAAAATCATGGTGAAACCACAGTGGAACACTACTTAAAAGAACACTTTCTTTGTAGTCTCTAGTACCAACTATTGGAAATGCCAAGTTGACTGGGCCTCAGCCTGCTTTCGTCTGTGAAAACTCTCGTATGCTTAAGGATGCAGAGACCAATTTAGGACAATAACGGGGAAAAGTGCTACGGAAAAATACTAAATAGTTCTCCACCTAGCGGTTCTTTCAGAAGTTGTGCCACACACCTCTTAGAAACATCGAGTTACATTGGCCTAGCCTTCGATTGGTCTGGAGAAGGACTCGCCGTTCCTAGCTGATGAATCAAATGATTCTGAAAGGAACGGTGAAAAGTGCGGATCCTGTTTCAGTCTTTAGACTGAAGCAAGATCCGCACTATTCACCTGTCCCACAAAGGCGCACTTCTCATGTCTGGCGCTAGTCCAACAAACCCAGGACTGACAGAGGCCCTGCACTTGCCACCCCAGAAAAATATCTCATCTCCAAAGAAGGATTCTTACGCTAACGGTTGAAAAGGGCTCCCGTTCTTGAAACGGTGGTGAAAGGATGGTGAAATACTACTGAAAACAATCCTATCTTCCAAGGCTCCGGTGCCAGGTTTGGGAAATACCAAGTTCCCTGGTCCTCAGCAGAGGGATCTCTGATAAAAGCATCATAGGCTTCAGGATGCAGAGACCGACCTCATGATTATTACGGTGCAAAATGCTATGGAAATGGCCAAAAATTACCAACATACTGGTGATTTCAAAAGGGTCAGGACGAAATCTGAAGCACGATCCACACTTATCCCACCTCAGGCAAATATGCACTTTCCAACTCTGGAGGTAAACAAATCAAAGGCAGGGCTGACAGAATTGCGGCACTTACACCCCACCCAGAAATCTCAACTACCAGGCAGGATTCTTATGCTAATGCGAGAAACCTGCTCGGGTTCTGAAAATCATGGTGAAACCACAGTGGAACACTACTTAAAAGAACACTTTCTTTGTAGTCTCTAGGACCAACTATTGGAAATGCCAAGTTGACTGGGCCTCAGCCTGCTTTCGTCTGTGAAAACTCTCGTATGCTTAAGGATGGAGAGACCAATTTAGGACAATTACGGTGAAAAGTGCTACGGAAAAATACCAAATAGTTCTCCACCTAGCGGTTCTTTCAAAAGTTGTGCCACACACCTCTTAGAAACATCGAGTTACAGTGGCCTAGCCTTCGATTGGTCTGGAGAAGGAATCACCGTTCCTAGCTGATGAATCAAATGATTCTGAAAGGAACGGTGAAAAGTGCGGATCCTGTTTCAGTCTTTAGACTGAAACAGGATCCGCACTATTCACCTGTCCCACAAAGGCGCACTTCTCATGTCTGGCGCTAGTCCAACAAACCCAGAACTGACAGAGGCCCTGCACTTGCCACCCCAGAAAAATATCTCATCTCCAAAGAAGGATTCTTACGCTAACGGTTGAAAAGGGCTCCCGTTCTTGAAACGGTGGTGAAAGCATGGTGAAATACTACTGAAAACAATCCTATCTTCCCAGGCTCCGGTGCCAGGTTTGGGAAATACCAAGTTCCCTGGTCCTCAGCAGAGGGATCTCTGATAAAAGCATCATAGGCTTCAGGATGCAGAGACCGACCTCATGACTATTACGGTGCAAAATGCTATGGAAATGGCCAAAAATTACCAACATACTGGTGATTTCAAAAGGGTCAGGACGAAATCTGAAGCACGATCCACACTTTTCCCACCTCAGGCAAATATGCACTTACCAACTCTGGAGGTAAACCAATCAAAGGCAGGGCTGACAGAAGCCCCGCACTTACACCCCACCCAGAAATCTCAACTACCAGGCAGGATTCTTATGCTAATGCGAGAAACCTGCTGGGGTTCTGAAAATCATGGTGAAACCATAGTGGAACACTACTTAAAAGAACACGTTCTTTGTAGTCTCTAGGACCAACTATTGGAAATGCCAAGTTTACTGGGCCTCAGCCTGCTTTCGTCTGTGAAAACTCTGGTACGCTTCAGGAGGCAGAGACCAACATTAGGACAATTACGGTGAAAAGTGCTACGGAAAAATACCAAATAGTTCTCCACCTAGCGGTTCTTTCAAAAGTTGTGCCACACACCTCTTGGAAAGATCCAGTTACTCTGGCCTAGCCTTCGATTGGTCTGGAGGAGGAATCGCCGTTCCCAGCTGATGAATCAAATGATTCTGAAAGGAACGGTGAAAAGTGCGGATCCTGTTTCAGTCTTTAGACTGAAACAGGATCCGCACTATTCACCTGTCCCACAAAGGCGCACTTCTCATGTCTAGCGCTAGTTCAACAAACCCAGGATTGACAGAGGCCCTGCACTTGCCACCCCAGAAAAGTATCTCATCTCCAAAGAAGGATTCTTATGCTAACGGATGTAAAGGGCTCCCGTTCTTGAAACGGTGGTGAAAGGATGGTGAAATAATGCTGAAAAGAATCCTATCTTCCAAGGCTCTGGTGCCAGGTTTGGGAAACACCAAGTTCCCTGGGCCTCAGCAGAGGGTTCTCTGTGAAAAGCATCATACGCTTCAGGATGCAGAGACCGACCTCATGACTATTACGGTGCAAAACGCTATGGAAATGTCCAATAATTACCAGCATACTGGTGATTTCAGAAGGGTCAGGATGAAATCTGAAGCACGATCCACACTTTTCCCACCTCAGGCAAATATGCACTTACCAACTCTGGAGGTAAACCAATCAAAGGCAGGGCTGACAGAAGCCCCGCACTTACACCCCACCCAGAAATCTCAACTACCAGGCAGGATTCTTATGCTAATGCCAGAAACCTGCTCGGGTTCTGAAAATCATGGTGAAACCACAGTGGAACACTACTTAAAAGAACACTTTCTTTGTAGTGTCTAGGACCAACTACTGAAAATGCCACGTTTACTGGGCCTCAGCCTGCTTTCGTCTGTGAAAACTCTCGTATGCTTCAGGAGGTAGAGACCAACATTAGGAAAATTACCGTTAAAAGTGCTACGGAAAAATACCAAATAGTTCTCCACCTAGCGGTTCTTTCAAAAGTTGTGCCACACATCTCTTGGAAACATCGAGTTACATTGGCCTAGCCTTCGATTGGTCTGGAGAAGGAATCGCCGTTCCTAGCTGATGAATCAAATGATTCTGAAAGGAACGGTGAAAAGTGCGGATCCTGTTTCAGTCTTTAGACTGAAACAGGATCCGCACTATTCACCTGTCCCACAAAGGCGCACTTCTCATGTCTGGCGCTAGTCCAACAAACCCAGGACTGACAAAGGCCCTGCACTTGCCACCCCAGAAAAATATCTCATCTCCAAAGAAGGATTCTTACACTGACGGATGTAAAGGGCTCCCGGTCTTGAAACGGTGGTGAAAGGATGGTGAAATAATGCTGAAAACAGTCCTATCTTCCAAGGCTCTGGTGCAAGGTTTGGGAAACTCTAAGTTCCCTGGGCCTCAGCAGAGGGTTCTCTGCGAGAAGCATCATAGGCTTCAGGATGCAGAGACGGACCTCATGACTATTACGGTGCAAAACGCTATGGAAATGGCAAATAATTACCGGCATACTGGTGAATTCAAAAGGGTCAGGATGAAATCTGAAGCACGATCCACTCTTTTCCCAATCCACGCAAATATGCACTTACCAACTCTGGAGGTAAAGAAATCAAACGCAGGGCTGACAGAAGCCCCGCACTTACACCCCACCCATAAATCTCAACTACCAGGGAGGATTCTTATGCTAATGCCAGAAACCTGCTCGAGTTCTGAAAATCATGGTGAAACCACAGTGGAATAATACTTAAAAGAACACATTCCTTGTACTCTCTAGGACCACCTACTGAAAATGCCACCTTTACTGGGCCTCAGCCTGCTTTCGTCTGTGAAAACTCTCATATGCTTCAGGAGGCTGAGACCAACGTTAGGACAATTACCGTGAAAAGTGCTACGGAAAAATACCAAATAGTTCTCCACCTAGCGGTTCTTTCAAAAGTTGTGCCACACACCTCTTGGAAACATTGAGTTACATTGGCCTAGCCTTCGATTGGTCTGGAGAAGGAATCGCCGTTCCTAGCTGATGAATCAAATGATTCTGAAAGGAACGGTGAAAAGTGCGGATCCTGTTTCAGTCTTTAGACTGAAACAGGATCCGCACTATTCACCTGTCCCACAAAGGCGCACTTCTCATGTCTGGCGCTAGTTCAACAAACCCAGGATTGACAGAGGCCCTGCACTTGCCACCCCAGAAAAGTATCTCATCTCCAAAGAAGGATTCTTATGCTAACGGATGTAAAGGGCTCCCGTTCTTGAAACGGTGGTGAAAGGATGGTGAAATAATGCTGAAAACAATCCTATCTTCCAAGGCTCCGGTGCCAGGTTTGGGAAACACCAAGTTCCCTGGGCCTCAGCAGAGGGTTCTCTGTGAAAAGCATCATACGCTTCAGGATGCAGAGACCGACCTCATGACTATTACGGTGCAAAACGCTATGGAAATGTCCAATAATTACCAGCATACTGGTGATTTCAGAAGGGTCAGGATGAAATCTGAAGCACGATCCACACTTTTCCCACCTCAGGCAAATATGCACTTACCAACTCTGGAGGTAAACCAATCAAAGGCAGGGCTGACAGAAGCCCCGCACTTACACCCCACCCAGAAATCTCAACTACCAGGCAGGATTCTTATGCTAATGCGAGAAACCTGCTCGGGTTCTGAAAATCATGGTGAAACCACAGTGGAACACTACTTAAAAGAACACTTTCTTTGTAGTCTCTAGTACCAACTATTGGAAATGCCAAGTTGACTGGGCCTCAGCCTGCTTTCGTCTGTGAAAACTCTCGTATGCTTAAGGATGCAGAGACCAATTTAGGACAATAACGGGGAAAAGTGCTACGGAAAAATACTAAATAGTTCTCCACCTAGCGGTTCTTTCAGAAGTTGTGCCACACACCTCTTAGAAACATCGAGTTACATTGGCCTAGCCTTCGATTGGTCTGGAGAAGGAATCGCCATTCCTAGCTGATGAATCAAATGATTCTGAAAGGAACGGTGAAAAGTGCGGATCCTGTTTCAGTCTTTAGACTGAAGCAAGATCCGCACTATTCACCTGTCCCACAAAGGCGCACTTCTCATGTCTGGCGCTAGTCCAACAAACCCAGGACTGACAGAGGCCCTGCACTTGCCACCCCAGAAAAATATCTCATCTCCAAAGAAGGATTCTTACGCTAACGGTTGAAAAGGGCTCCCGTTCTTGAAACGGTGGTGAAAGGATGGTGAAATACTACTGAAAACAATCCTATCTTCCAAGGCTCCGGTGCCAGGTTTGGGAAATACCAAGTTCCCTGGTCCTCAGCAGAGGGATCTCTGATAAAAGCATCATAGGCTTCAGGATGCAGAGACCGACCTCATGATTATTACGGTGCAAAATGCTATGGAAATGGCCAAAAATTACCACCATACTGGTGATTTCAAAAGGGTCAGGACGAAATCTGAAGCACGATCCACACTTATCCCACCTCAGGCAAATATGCACTTTCCAACTCTGGAGGTAAACAAATCAAAAGCAGGGCTGACAGAATTGCCGCACTTACACCCCACCCAGAAATCTCAACTACCAGGCAGGATTCTTATGCTAATGCCAGAAACCTGCTCGGGTTCTGAAAATCATGGTGAAACCACAGTGGAACACTACTTAAAAGAACACTTTCTTTGTAGTCTCTAGTACCAACTATTGGAAATGCCAAGTTGACTGGGCCTCAGCCTGCTTTCGTCTGTGAAAACTCTCGTATGCTTAAGGATGCAGAGACCAATTTAGGACAATAACGGGGAAAAGTGCTACGGAAAAATACTAAATAGTTCTCCACCTAGCGGTTCTTTCAGAAGTTGTGCCACACACCTCTTAGAAACATCGAGTTACATTGGCCTAGCCTTCGATTGGTCTGGAGAAGGACTCGCCGTTCCTAGCTGATGAATCAAATGATTCTGAAAGGAACGGTGAAAAGTGCGGATCCTGTTTCAGTCTTTAGACTGAAGCAAGATCCGCACTATTCACCTGTCCCACAAAGGCGCACTTCTCATGTCTGGCGCTAGTCCAACAAACCCAGGACTGACAGAGGCCCTGCACTTGCCACCCCAGAAAAATATCTCATCTCCAAAGAAGGATTCTTACGCTAACGGTTGAAAAGGGCTCCCGTTCTTGAAACGGTGGTGAAAGGATGGTGAAATACTACTGAAAACAATCCTATCTTCCAAGGCTCCGGTGCCAGGTTTGGGAAATACCAAGTTCCCTGGTCCTCAGCAGAGGGATCTCTGATAAAAGCATCATAGGCTTCAGGATGCAGAGACCGACCTCATGATTATTACGGTGCAAAATGCTATGGAAATGGCCAAAAATTACCAACATACTGGTGATTTCAAAAGGGTCAGGACGAAATCTGAAGCACGATCCACACTTATCCCACCTCAGGCAAATATGCACTTTCCAACTCTGGAGGTAAACAAATCAAAGGCAGGGCTGACAGAATTGCGGCACTTACACCCCACCCAGAAATCTCAACTACCAGGCAGGATTCTTATGCTAATGCGAGAAACCTGCTCGGGTTCTGAAAATCATGGTGAAACCACAGTGGAACACTACTTAAAAGAACACTTTCTTTGTAGTCTCTAGGACCAACTATTGGAAATGCCAAGTTGACTGGGCCTCAGCCTGCTTTCGTCTGTGAAAACTCTCGTATGCTTAAGGATGGAGAGACCAATTTAGGACAATTACGGTGAAAAGTGCTACGGAAAAATACCAAATAGTTCTCCACCTAGCGGTTCTTTCAAAAGTTGTGCCACACACCTCTTAGAAACATCGAGTTACAGTGGCCTAGCCTTCGATTGGTCTGGAGAAGGAATCACCGTTCCTAGCTGATGAATCAAATGATTCTGAAAGGAACGGTGAAAAGTGCGGATCCTGTTTCAGTCTTTAGACTGAAACAGGATCCGCACTATTCACCTGTCCCACAAAGGCGCACTTCTCATGTCTGGCGCTAGTCCAACAAACCCAGAACTGACAGAGGCCCTGCACTTGCCACCCCAGAAAAATATCTCATCTCCAAAGAAGGATTCTTACGCTAACGGTTGAAAAGGGCTCCCGTTCTTGAAACGGTGGTGAAAGCATGGTGAAATACTACTGAAAACAATCCTATCTTCCCAGGCTCCGGTGCCAGGTTTGGGAAATACCAAGTTCCCTGGTCCTCAGCAGAGGGATCTCTGATAAAAGCATCATAGGCTTCAGGATGCAGAGACCGACCTCATGACTATTACGGTGCAAAATGCTATGGAAATGGCCAAAAATTACCAACATACTGGTGATTTCAAAAGGGTCAGGACGAAATCTGAAGCACGATCCACACTTTTCCCACCTCAGGCAAATATGCACTTACCAACTCTGGAGGTAAACCAATCAAAGGCAGGGCTGACAGAAGCCCCGCACTTACACCCCACCCAGAAATCTCAACTACCAGGCAGGATTCTTATGCTAATGCGAGAAACCTGCTGGGGTTCTGAAAATCATGGTGAAACCATAGTGGAACACTACTTAAAAGAACACGTTCTTTGTAGTCTCTAGGACCAACTATTGGAAATGCCAAGTTTACTGGGCCTCAGCCTGCTTTCGTCTGTGAAAACTCTGGTACGCTTCAGGAGGCAGAGACCAACATTAGGACAATTACGGTGAAAAGTGCTACGGAAAAATACCAAATAGTTCTCCACCTAGCGGTTCTTTCAAAAGTTGTGCCACACACCTCTTGGAAAGATCCAGTTACTCTGGCCTAGCCTTCGATTGGTCTGGAGGAGGAATCGCCGTTCCCAGCTGATGAATCAAATGATTCTGAAAGGAACGGTGAAAAGTGCGGATCCTGTTTCAGTCTTTAGACTGAAACAGGATCCGCACTATTCACCTGTCCCACAAAGGCGCACTTCTCATGTCTAGCGCTAGTTCAACAAACCCAGGATTGACAGAGGCCCTGCACTTGCCACCCCAGAAAAGTATCTCATCTCCAAAGAAGGATTCTTATGCTAACGGATGTAAAGGGCTCCCGTTCTTGAAACGGTGGTGAAAGGATGGTGAAATAATGCTGAAAAGAATCCTATCTTCCAAGGCTCTGGTGCCAGGTTTGGGAAACACCAAGTTCCCTGGGCCTCAGCAGAGGGTTCTCTGTGAAAAGCATCATACGCTTCAGGATGCAGAGACCGACCTCATGACTATTACGGTGCAAAACGCTATGGAAATGTCCAATAATTACCAGCATACTGGTGATTTCAGAAGGGTCAGGATGAAATCTGAAGCACGATCCACACTTTTCCCACCTCAGGCAAATATGCACTTACCAACTCTGGAGGTAAACCAATCAAAGGCAGGGCTGACAGAAGCCCTGCACTTACACCCCACCCAGAAATCTCAACTACCAGGCAGGATTCTTATGCTAATGCCAGAAACCTGCTCGGGTTCTGAAAATCATGGTGAAACCACAGTGGAACACTACTTAAAAGAACACTTTCTTTGTAGTCTCTAGTACCAACTATTGGAAATGCCAAGTTGACTGGGCCTCAGCCTGCTTTCGTCTGTGAAAACTCTCGTATGCTTCAGGAGGCAGAGACCAATTTAGGACAATAACGGGGAAAAGTGCTACGGAAAAATACTAAATAGTTCTCCACCTAGCGGTTCTTTCAGAAGTTGTGCCACACACCTCTTAGAAACATCGAGTTACATTGGCCTAGCCTTCGATTGGTCTGGAGAAGGAATCGCCATTCCTAGCTGATGAATCAAATGATTCTGAAAGGAACGGTGAAAAGTGCGGATCCTGTTTCAGTCTTTAGACTGAAGCAAGATCCGCACTATTCACCTGTCCCACAAAGGCGCACTTCTCATGTCTGGCGCTAGTCCAACAAACCCAGGACTGACAGAGGCCCTGCACTTGCCACCCCAGAAAAATATCTCATCTCCAAAGAAGGATTCTTACGCTAACGGTTGAAAAGGGCTCCCGTTCTTGAAACGGTGGTGAAAGGATGGTGAAATACTACTGAAAACAATCCTATCTTCCAAGGCTCCGGTGCCAGGTTTGGGAAATACCAAGTTCCCTGGTCCTCAGCAGAGGGATCTCTGATAAAAGCATCATAGGCTTCAGGATGCAGAGACCGACCTCATGACTATTACGGTGCAAAATGCTATGGAAATGGCCAAAAATTGCCAACATACTGGTGATTTCAAAAGGGTCAGGACGAAATCTGAAGCACGATCCACACTTTTCCCACCTCAGGCAAATATGCGCTTACCAACTCTGGAGGTAAACCAATCAAAGGCAGGGCTGACAGAAGCCCCGCACTTACACCCCACCCAGAAATCTCAACTGCCAGGCAGGATTCTTATGCTAATGCGAGAAACCTGCTCGGGTTCTGAAAATCATGGTGAAACCACAGTGGAACACTACTTAAAAGAACACTTTCTTTGTAGTGTCTAGGACCAACTACTGAAAATGCCACGTTTACTGGGCCTCAGCCTGCTTTCGTCTGTGAAAACTCTCGTATGCTTCAGGAGGTAGAGACCAACATTAGGAAAATTACCGTTAAAAGTGCTACGGAAAAATACCAAATAGTTCTCCACCTAGCGGTTCTTTCAAAAGTTGTGCCACACATCTCTTGGAAACATCGAGTTACATTGGCCTAGCCTTCGATTGGTCTGGAGAAGGAATCGCCGTTCCTAGCTGATGAATCAAATGATTCTGAAAGGAACGGTGAAAAGTGCGGATCCTGTTTCAGTCTTTAGACTGAAACAGGATCCGCACTATTCACCTGTCCCACAAAGGCGCACTTCTCATGTCTGGCGCTAGTCCAACAAACCCAGGACTGACAGAGGCCCTGCACTTGCCACCCCAGAAAAATATCTCATCTCCAAAGAAGGATTCTTACACTGACGGATGTAAAGGGCTCCCGGTCTTGAAACGGTGGTGAAAGGATGGTGAAATAATGCTGAAAACAGTCCTATCTTCCAAGGCTCTGGTGCAAGGTTTGGGAAACTCTAAGTTCCCTGGGCCTCAGCAGAGGGTTCTCTGCGAGAAGCATCATAGGCTTCAGGATGCAGAGACGGACCTCATGACTATTACGGTGCAAAACGCTATGGAAATGGCAAATAATTACCGGCATACTGGTGAATTCAAAAGGGTCAAGATGAAATCTGAAGCACGATCCACTCTTTTCCCAATCCACGCAAATATGCACTTACCAACTCTGGAGGTAAAGAAATCAAACGCAGGGCTGACAGAAGCCCCGCACTTACACCCCACCCAGAAATCTCAACTACCAGGGAGGATTCTTATGCTAATGCCAGAAACCTGCTCGAGTTCTGAAAATCATGGTGAAACCACAGTGGAATAATACTTAAAAGAACACATTCCTTGTAATCTCTAGGACCACCTACTGAAAATGCCACGTTTACTGGGCCTCAGCCTGCTTTCGTCTGTGAAAACTCTCATATGCTTCAGGAGGCAGAGACCAACATTAGGACAATTACGGTGAAAAGTGCTACGGAAAAATACCAAATAGTTCTCCACCTAGCGGTTCTTTCAAAAGTTGTGCCACACACCTCTTCGAAAGATCCAGTTACTCTGGCCTAGCCTTCGATTGGTCTGGAGGAGGAATCGCCGTTCCTAGCTGATGAATCAAATGATTCTGAAAGGAACGGTGAAAAGTGCGGATCCTGTTTCAGTCTTTAGACTGAAACAGGATCCGCACTATTCACCTGTCCCACAAAGGCGCACTTCTCATGTCTAGCGCTAGTTCAACAAACCCAGGATTGACAGAGGCCCTGCACTTGCCACCCCAGAAAAGTATCTCATCTCCAAAGAAGGATTCTTATGCTAACGGATGTAAAGGGCTCCCGTTCTTGAAACGGTGGTGAAAGGATGGTGAAATAATGCTGAAAAGAATCCTATCTTCCAAGGCTCTGGTGCCAGGTTTGGGAAACACCAAATTCCCTGGGCCTCAGCAGAGGGTTCTCTGTGAAAAGCATCATACGCTTCAGGATGCAGAGACCGACCTCATGACTATTACGGTGCAAAACGCTATGGAAATGTCCAATAATTACCAGCATACTGGTGATTTCAGAAGGGTCAGGATGAAATCTGAAGCACGATCCACACTTTTCCCACCTCAGGCAAATATGCACTTACCAACTCTGGAGGTAAACCAATCAAAGGCAGGGCTGACAGAAGCCCCACACTTACACCCCACCCAGAAATCTCAACTACCAGGCAGGATTCTTATGCTAATGCCAGAAACCTGCTCGGGTTCTGAAAATCATGGTGAAACCACAGTGGAACACTACTTAAAAGAACACTTTCTTTGTAGTCTCTAGTACCAACTATTGGAAATGCCAAGTTGACTGGGCCTCAGCCTGCTTTCGTCTGTGAAAACTCTCGTATGCTTCAGGAGGCAGAGACCAATTTAGGACAATAACGGGGAAAAGTGCTACGGAAAAATACTAAATAGTTCTCCACCTAGCGGTTCTTTCAGAAGTTGTGCCACACACCTCTTAGAAACATCGAGTTACATTGGCCTAGCCTTCGATTGGTCTGGAGAAGGAATCGCCATTCCTAGCTGATGAATCAAATGATTCTGAAAGGAACGGTGAAAAGTGCGGATCCTGTTTCAGTCTTTAGACTGAAGCAAGATCCGCACTATTCACCTGTCCCACAAAGGCGCACTTCTCATGTCTGGCGCTAGTCCAACAAACCCAGGACTGACAGAGGCCCTGCACTTGCCACCCCAGAAAAATATCTCATCTCCAAAGAAGGATTCTTACGCTAACGGTTGAAAAGGGCTCCCGTTCTTGAAACGGTGGTGAAAGGATGGTGAAATACTACTGAAAACAATCCTATCTTCCCAGGCTCCGGTGCCAGGTTTGGGAAATACCAAGTTCCCTGGTCCTCAGCAGAGGGATCTCTTATAAAAGCATCATACGCTTCAGGATGCAGAGACCGACCTCATGACTATTACGGTGCAAAATGCTATGGAAATGGCCAAAAATTACCAACATACTGGTGATTTCAAAAGGGTCAGGACGAAATCTGAAGCACGATCCACACTTTTCCCACCTCAGGCAAATATGCACTTACCAACTCTGGAGGTAAACCAATCAAAGGCAGGGCTGACAGAAGCCCCGCACTTACACCCCACCCAGAAATCTCAACTACCAGGCAGGATTCTTATGCTAATGCGAGAAACCTGCTGGGGTTCTGAAAATCATGGTGAAACCATAGTGGAACACTACTTAAAAGAACACGTTCTTTGTAGTCTCTAGGACCAACTATTGGAAATGCCAAGTTTACTGGGCCTCAGCCTGCTTTCGTCTGTGAAAACTCTGGTACGCTTCAGGAGGCAGAGACCAACATTAGGACAATTACGGTGAAAAGTGCTACGGAAAAATACCAAATAGTTCTCCACCTAGCGGTTCTTTCAAAAGTTGTGCCACACACCTCTTGGAAAGATCCAGTTACTCTGGCCTAGCCTTCGATTGGTCTGGAGGAGGAATCGCCGTTCCCAGCTGATGAATCAAATGATTCTGAAAGGAACGGTGAAAAGTGCGGATCCTGTTTC
This sequence comes from Lemur catta, assembly GCF_020740605.2. NCBI lineage: Eukaryota > Metazoa > Chordata > Mammalia > Primates > Lemuridae > Lemur > Lemur catta. The sequence continues at coordinate 14,022,802 of NC_059137.1, forward strand.
AGTCTTTAGACTGAAACAGGATCCGCACTATTCACCTGTCCCACAAAGGCGCACTTCTCATGTCTAGCGCTAGTTCAACAAACCCAGGATTGACAGAGGCCCTGCACTTGCCACCCCAGAAAAGTATCTCATCTCCAAAGAAGGATTCTTATGCTAACGGATGTAAAGGGCTCCCGTTCTTGAAACGGTGGTGAAAGGATGGTGAAATAATGCTGAAAAGAATCCTATCTTCCAAGGCTCTGGTGCCAGGTTTGGGAAACACCAAGTTCCCTGGGCCTCAGCAGAGGGTTCTCTGTGAAAAGCATCATACGCTTCAGGATGCAGAGACCGACCTCATGACTATTACGGTGCAAAACGCTATGGAAATGTCCAATAATTACCAGCATACTGGTGATTTCAGAAGGGTCAGGATGAAATCTGAAGCACGATCCACACTTTTCCCACCTCAGGCAAATATGCACTTACCAACTCTGGAGGTAAACCAATCAAAGGCAGGGCTGACAGAAGCCCTGCACTTACACCCCACCCAGAAATCTCAACTACCAGGCAGGATTCTTATGCTAATGCCAGAAACCTGCTCGGGTTCTGAAAATCATGGTGAAACCACAGTGGAACACTACTTAAAAGAACACTTTCTTTGTAGTCTCTAGTACCAACTATTGGAAATGCCAAGTTGACTGGGCCTCAGCCTGCTTTCGTCTGTGAAAACTCTCGTATGCTTCAGGAGGCAGAGACCAATTTAGGACAATAACGGGGAAAAGTGCTACGGAAAAATACTAAATAGTTCTCCACCTAGCGGTTCTTTCAGAAGTTGTGCCACACACCTCTTAGAAACATCGAGTTACATTGGCCTAGCCTTCGATTGGTCTGGAGAAGGAATCGCCATTCCTAGCTGATGAATCAAATGATTCTGAAAGGAACGGTGAAAAGTGCGGATCCTGTTTCAGTCTTTAGACTGAAGCAAGATCCGCACTATTCACCTGTCCCACAAAGGCGCACTTCTCATGTCTGGCGCTAGTCCAACAAACCCAGGACTGACAGAGGCCCTGCACTTGCCACCCCAGAAAAATATCTCATCTCCAAAGAAGGATTCTTACGCTAACGGTTGAAAAGGGCTCCCGTTCTTGAAACGGTGGTGAAAGGATGGTGAAATACTACTGAAAACAATCCTATCTTCCAAGGCTCCGGTGCCAGGTTTGGGAAATACCAAGTTCCCTGGTCCTCAGCAGAGGGATCTCTGATAAAAGCATCATAGGCTTCAGGATGCAGAGACCGACCTCATGACTATTACGGTGCAAAATGCTATGGAAATGGCCAAAAATTGCCAACATACTGGTGATTTCAAAAGGGTCAGGACGAAATCTGAAGCACGATCCACACTTTTCCCACCTCAGGCAAATATGCGCTTACCAACTCTGGAGGTAAACCAATCAAAGGCAGGGCTGACAGAAGCCCCGCACTTACACCCCACCCAGAAATCTCAACTGCCAGGCAGGATTCTTATGCTAATGCGAGAAACCTGCTCGGGTTCTGAAAATCATGGTGAAACCACAGTGGAACACTACTTAAAAGAACACTTTCTTTGTAGTGTCTAGGACCAACTACTGAAAATGCCACGTTTACTGGGCCTCAGCCTGCTTTCGTCTGTGAAAACTCTCGTATGCTTCAGGAGGTAGAGACCAACATTAGGAAAATTACCGTTAAAAGTGCTACGGAAAAATACCAAATAGTTCTCCACCTAGCGGTTCTTTCAAAAGTTGTGCCACACATCTCTTGGAAACATCGAGTTACATTGGCCTAGCCTTCGATTGGTCTGGAGAAGGAATCGCCGTTCCTAGCTGATGAATCAAATGATTCTGAAAGGAACGGTGAAAAGTGCGGATCCTGTTTCAGTCTTTAGACTGAAACAGGATCCGCACTATTCACCTGTCCCACAAAGGCGCACTTCTCATGTCTGGCGCTAGTCCAACAAACCCAGGACTGACAGAGGCCCTGCACTTGCCACCCCAGAAAAATATCTCATCTCCAAAGAAGGATTCTTACACTGACGGATGTAAAGGGCTCCCGGTCTTGAAACGGTGGTGAAAGGATGGTGAAATAATGCTGAAAACAGTCCTATCTTCCAAGGCTCTGGTGCAAGGTTTGGGAAACTCTAAGTTCCCTGGGCCTCAGCAGAGGGTTCTCTGCGAGAAGCATCATAGGCTTCAGGATGCAGAGACGGACCTCATGACTATTACGGTGCAAAACGCTATGGAAATGGCAAATAATTACCGGCATACTGGTGAATTCAAAAGGGTCAAGATGAAATCTGAAGCACGATCCACTCTTTTCCCAATCCACGCAAATATGCACTTACCAACTCTGGAGGTAAAGAAATCAAACGCAGGGCTGACAGAAGCCCCGCACTTACACCCCACCCAGAAATCTCAACTACCAGGGAGGATTCTTATGCTAATGCCAGAAACCTGCTCGAGTTCTGAAAATCATGGTGAAACCACAGTGGAATAATACTTAAAAGAACACATTCCTTGTAATCTCTAGGACCACCTACTGAAAATGCCACGTTTACTGGGCCTCAGCCTGCTTTCGTCTGTGAAAACTCTCATATGCTTCAGGAGGCAGAGACCAACATTAGGACAATTACGGTGAAAAGTGCTACGGAAAAATACCAAATAGTTCTCCACCTAGCGGTTCTTTCAAAAGTTGTGCCACACACCTCTTCGAAAGATCCAGTTACTCTGGCCTAGCCTTCGATTGGTCTGGAGGAGGAATCGCCGTTCCTAGCTGATGAATCAAATGATTCTGAAAGGAACGGTGAAAAGTGCGGATCCTGTTTCAGTCTTTAGACTGAAACAGGATCCGCACTATTCACCTGTCCCACAAAGGCGCACTTCTCATGTCTAGCGCTAGTTCAACAAACCCAGGATTGACAGAGGCCCTGCACTTGCCACCCCAGAAAAGTATCTCATCTCCAAAGAAGGATTCTTATGCTAACGGATGTAAAGGGCTCCCGTTCTTGAAACGGTGGTGAAAGGATGGTGAAATAATGCTGAAAAGAATCCTATCTTCCAAGGCTCTGGTGCCAGGTTTGGGAAACACCAAGTTCCCTGGGCCTCAGCAGAGGGTTCTCTGTGAAAAGCATCATACGCTTCAGGATGCAGAGACCGACCTCATGACTATTACGGTGCAAAACGCTATGGAAATGTCCAATAATTACCAGCATACTGGTGATTTCAGAAGGGTCAGGATGAAATCTGAAGCACGATCCACACTTTTCCCACCTCAGGCAAATATGCACTTACCAACTCTGGAGGTAAACCAATCAAAGGCAGGGCTGACAGAAGCCCCACACTTACACCCCACCCAGAAATCTCAACTACCAGGCAGGATTCTTATGCTAATGCCAGAAACCTGCTCGGGTTCTGAAAATCATGGTGAAACCACAGTGGAACACTACTTAAAAGAACACTTTCTTTGTAGTCTCTAGTACCAACTATTGGAAATGCCAAGTTGACTGGGCCTCAGCCTGCTTTCGTCTGTGAAAACTCTCGTATGCTTCAGGAGGCAGAGACCAATTTAGGACAATAACGGGGAAAAGTGCTACGGAAAAATACTAAATAGTTCTCCACCTAGCGGTTCTTTCAGAAGTTGTGCCACACACCTCTTAGAAACATCGAGTTACATTGGCCTAGCCTTCGATTGGTCTGGAGAAGGAATCGCCATTCCTAGCTGATGAATCAAATGATTCTGAAAGGAACGGTGAAAAGTGCGGATCCTGTTTCAGTCTTTAGACTGAAGCAAGATCCGCACTATTCACCTGTCCCACAAAGGCGCACTTCTCATGTCTGGCGCTAGTCCAACAAACCCAGGACTGACAGAGGCCCTGCACTTGCCACCCCAGAAAAATATCTCATCTCCAAAGAAGGATTCTTACGCTAACGGTTGAAAAGGGCTCCCGTTCTTGAAACGGTGGTGAAAGGATGGTGAAATACTACTGAAAACAATCCTATCTTCCCAGGCTCCGGTGCCAGGTTTGGGAAATACCAAGTTCCCTGGTCCTCAGCAGAGGGATCTCTGATAAAAGCATCATACGCTTCAGGATGCAGAGACCGACCTCATGACTATTACGGTGCAAAATGCTATGGAAATGGCCAAAAATTACCAACATACTGGTGATTTCAAAAGGGTCAGGACGAAATCTGAAGCACGATCCACACTTTTCCCACCTCAGGCAAATATGCACTTACCAACTCTGGAGGTAAACCAATCAAAGGCAGGGCTGACAGAAGCCCCGCACTTACACCCCACCCAGAAATCTCAACTACCAGGCAGGATTCTTATGCTAATGCGAGAAACCTGCTGGGGTTCTGAAAATCATGGTGAAACCATAGTGGAACACTACTTAAAAGAACACGTTCTTTGTAGTCTCTAGGACCAACTATTGGAAATGCCAAGTTTACTGGGCCTCAGCCTGCTTTCGTCTGTGAAAACTCTGGTACGCTTCAGGAGGCAGAGACCAACCTTAGGACAATTACGGTGAAAAGTGCTACGGAAAAATACCAAATAGTTCTCCACCTAGCGGTTCTTTCAAAAGTTGTGCCACACACCTCTTGGAAAGATCCAGTTACTCTGGCCTAGCCTTCGATTGGTCTGGAGGAGGAATCGCCGTTCCCAGCTGATGAATCAAATGATTCTGAAAGGAACGGTGAAAAGTGCGGATCCTGTTTCAGTCTTTAGACTGAAACAGGATCCGCACTATTCACCTGTCCCACAAAGGCGCACTTCTCATGTCTAGCGCTAGTTCAACAAACCCAGGATTGACAGAGGCCCTGCACTTGCCACCCCAGAAAAGTATCTCATCTCCAAAGAAGGATTCTTATGCTAACGGATGTAAAGGGCTCCCGTTCTTGAAACGGTGGTGAAAGGATGGTGAAATAATGCTGAAAACAATCCTATCTTCCAAGGCTCCGGTGCCAGGTTTGGGAAACACCAAGTTCCCTGGGCCTCAGCAGAGGGTTCTCTGTGAAAAGCATCATACGCTTCAGGATGCAGAGACCGACCTCATGACTATTACGGTGCAAAACGCTATGGAAATGTCCAATAATTACCAGCATACTGGTGATTTCAGAAGGGTCAGGATGAAATCTGAAGCACGATCCACACTTTTCCCACCTCAGGCAAATATGCACTTACCAACTCTGGAGGTAAACCAATCAAAGGCAGGGCTGACAGAAGCCCCGCACTTACACCCCACCCAGAAATCTCAACTACCAGGCAGGATTCTTATGCTAATGCCAGAAACCTGCTCGGGTTCTGAAAATCATGGTGAAACCACAGTGGAACACTACTTAAAAGAACACTTTCTTTGTAGTCTCTAGTACCAACTATTGGAAATGCCAAGTTGACTGGGCCTCAGCCTGCTTTCGTCTGTGAAAACTCTCGTATGCTTAAGGATGCAGAGACCAATTTAGGACAATAACGGGGAAAAGTGCTACGGAAAAATACTAAATAGTTCTCCACCTAGCGGTTCTTTCAGAAGTTGTGCCACACACCTCTTAGAAACATCGAGTTACATTGGCCTAGCCTTCGATTGGTCTGGAGAAGGAATCGCCATTCCTAGCTGATGAATCAAATGATTCTGAAAGGAACGGTGAAAAGTGCGGATCCTGTTTCAGTCTTTAGACTGAAGCAAGATCCGCACTATTCACCTGTCCCACAAAGGCGCACTTCTCATGTCTGGCGCTAGTCCAACAAACCCAGGACTGACAGAGGCCCTGCACTTGCCACCCCAGAGAAATATCTCATCTCCAAAGAAGGATTCTTACGCTAACGGTTGAAAAGGGCTCCCGTTCTTGAAACGGTGGTGAAAGCATGGTGAAATACTACTGAAAACAATCCTATCTTCCAAGGCTCCGGTGCCAGGTTTGGGAAATACCAAGTTCCCTGGTCCTCAGCAGAGGGATCTCTCATAAAAGCATCATAGGCTTCAGGATGCAGAGACCGACCTCATGACTATTACGGTGCAAAATGCTATGGAAATGGCCAAAAATTACCAACATACTGGTGATTTCAAAAGGGTCAGGACGAAATCTGAAGCACGATCCACACTTTTCCCACCTCAGGCAAATATGCACTTTCCAACTCTGGAGGTAAACAAATCAAAGGCAGGGCTGACAGAATTGCCGCACTTACACCCCACCCAGAAATCTCAACTACCAGGCAGGATTCTTATGCTAATGCGAGAAACCTGCTCGGGTTCTGAAAATCATGGTGAAACCACAGTGGAACACTACTTAAAAGAACACTTTCTTTGTAGTCTCTAGGACCAACTATTGGAAATGCCAAGTTTACTGGGCCTCAGCCTGCTTTCGTCTGTGAAAACTCTGGTACGCTTCAGGAGGCAGAGACCAACATTAGGACAATAACGGTGAAAAGTGCTACGGAAAAATACCAAATAGTTCTCCACCTAGCGGTTCTTTCAAAAGTTGTGCCACACACCTCTTAGAAACATCGATTTACATTGGCCTAGCCTTCGATTGGTCTGGAGAAGGAATCACCGTTCCTAGCTGATGAATCAAATGATTCTGAAAGGAACGGTGAAAAGTGCGGATCCTGTTTCAGTCTTTAGACTGAAACAGGATCCGCACTATTCACCTGTCCCACAAAGGCGCACTTCTCATGTCTGGCGCTAGTCCAACAAACCCAGAACTGACAGAGGCCCTGCACTTGCCACCCCAGAAAAATATCTCATCTCCAAAGAAGGATTCTTACGCTAACGGTTGAAAAGGGCTCCCGTTCTTGAAACGGTGGTGAAAGCATGGTGAAATACTACTGAAAACAATCCTATCTTCCCAGGCTCCGGTGCCAGGTTTGGGAAATACCAAGTTCCCTGGTCCTCAGCAGAGGGATCTCTGATAAAAGCATCATAGGCTTCAGGATGCAGAGACCGACCTCATGACTATTACGGTGCAAAATGCTATGGAAATGGCCAAAAATTACCAACATACTGGTGATTTCAAAAGGGTCAGGACGAAATCTGAAGCACGATCCACACTTTTCCCACCTCAGGCAAATATGCACTTACCAACTCTGGAGGTAAACCAATCAAAGGCAGGGCTGACAGAAGCCCCGCACTTACACCCCACCCAGAAATCTCAACTACCAGGCAGGATTCTTATGCTAATGCGAGAAACCTGCTGGGGTTCTGAAAATCATGGTGAAACCATAGTGGAACACTACTTAAAAGAACACGTTCTTTGTAGTCTCTAGGACCAACTATTGGAAATGCCAAGTTGACTGGGCCTCAGCCTGCTTTCGTCTGTGAAAACTCTGGTACGCTTCAGGAGGCAGAGACCAACATTAGGACAATTACGGTGAAAAGTGCTACGGAAAAATACCAAATAGTTCTCCACCTAGCGGTTCTTTCAAAAGTTGTGCCACACACCTCTTGGAAAGATCCAGTTACTCTGGCCTAGCCTTCGATTGGTCTGGAGGAGGAATCGCCGTTCCTAGCTGATGAATCAAATGATTCTGAAAGGAACGGTGAAAAGTGCGGATCCTGTTTCAGTCTTTAGACTGAAACAGGATCCGCACTATTCACCTGTCCCACAAAGGCGCACTTCTCATGTCTGGCGCTAGTTCAACAAACCCAGGATTGACAGAGGCCCTGCACTTGCCACCCCAGAAAAGTATCTCATCTCCAAAGAAGGATTCTTATGCTAACGGATGTAAAGGGCTCCCGTTCTTGAAACGGTGGTGAAAGGATGGTGAAATAATGCTGAAAACAATCCTATCTTCCAAGGCTCCGGTGCCAGGTTTGGGAAACACCAAGTTCCCTGGGCCTCAGCAGAGGGTTCTCTGTGAAAAGCATCATACGCTTCAGGATGCAGAGACCGACCTCATGACTATTACGGTGCAAAACGCTATGGAAATGTCCAATAATTACCAGCATACTGGTGATTTCAGAAGGGTCAGGATGAAATCTGAAGCACGATCCACACTTTTCCCACCTCAGGCAAATATGCACTTACCAACTCTGGAGGTAAACCAATCAAAGGCAGGGCTGACAGAAGCCCCGCACTTACACCCCACCCAGAAATCTCAACTACCAGGCAGGATTCTTATGCTAATGCCAGAAACCTGCTCGGGTTCTGAAAATCATGGTGAAACCACAGTGGAACACTACTTAAAAGAACACTTTCTTTGTAGTCTCTAGTACCAACTATTGGAAATGCCAAGTTGACTGGGCCTCAGCCTGCTTTCGTCTGTGAAAACTCTCGTATGCTTAAGGATGCAGAGACCAATTTAGGACAATAACGGGGAAAAGTGCTACGGAAAAATACTAAATAGTTCTCCACCTAGAGGTTCTTTCAGAAGTTGTGCCACACACCTCTTAGAAACATGGAGTTACATTGGCCTAGCCTTCGATTGGTCTGGAGAAGGAATCGCCATTCCTAGCTGATGAATCAAATGATTCTGAAAGGAACGGTGAATAGTGCGGATCCTGTTTCAGTCTTTAGACTGAAGCAAGATCCGCACTATTCACCTGTCCCACAAAGGCGCACTTCTCATGTCTGGCGCTAGTCCAACAAACCCAGGACTGACAGAGGCCCTGCACTTGCCACCCCAGAAAAATATCTCATCTCCAAAGATGGATTCTTACGCTAACGGTTGAAAAGGGCTCCCGTTCTTGAAACGGTGGTGCAAGGATGGTGAAATGCTACTGAAAACAATCCTATCTTCCAAGGCTCCGGTGCCAGGTTTGGGAAATACCAAGTTCCCTGGTCCTCAGCAGAGGGATCTCTGATAAAAGCATCATAGGCTTCAGGATGCAGAGACCGACCTCATGACTATTACGGTGCAAAATGCTATGGAAATGGCCAAAAATTACCAACATACTGGTGATTTCAAAAGGGTCAGGACGAAATCTGAAGCACGATCCACACTTATCCCACCTCAGGCAAATATGCACTTTCCAACTCTGGAGGTAAACAAATCAAAGGCAGGGCTGACAGAATTGCCGCACTTACACCCCACCCAGAAATCTCAACTACCAGGCAGGATTCTTATGCTAATGCCAGAAACCTGCTCGGGTTCTGAAAATCATGGTGAAACCACAGTGGAACACTACTTAAAAGAACACTTTCTTTGTAGTCTCTAGGACCAACTATTGGAAATGCCAAGTTTACTGGGCCTCAGCCTGCTTTCGTCTGTGAAAACTCTCGTATGCTTAAGGATGGAGAGACCAATTTAGGACAATTACGGTGAAAAGTGCTGCGGAAAAATACCAAATAGTTCTCCACCTAGCGGTTCTTTCAAAAGTTGTGCCACACACCTCTTAGAAACATCGAGTTACAGTGGCCTAGCCTTCGATTGGTCTGGAGAAGGAATCACCGTTCCTAGCTGATGAATCAAATGATTCTGAAAGGAACGGTGAAAAGTGCGGATCCTGTTTCAGTCTTTAGACTGAAACAGGATCCGCACTATTCACCTGTCCCACAAAGGCGCACTTCTCATGTCTGGCGCTAGTCCAACAAACCCAGAACTGACAGAGGCCCTGCACTTGCCACCCCAGAAAAGTATCTCATCTCCAAAGAAGGATTCTTACGCTAACGGTTGAAAAGGGCTCCCGTTCTTGAAACGGTGGTGAAAGCATGGTGAAATACTACTGAAAACAATCCTATCTTCCCAGGCTCCGGTGCCAGGTTTGGGAAATACCAAGTTCCCTGGTCCTCAGCAGAGGGATCTCTGATAAAAGCATCATAGGCTTCAGGATGCAGAGACCGACCTCATGACTATTACGGTGCAAAATGCTATGGAAATGGCCAAAAATTACCAACATACTGGTGATTTCAAAAGGGTCAGGACGAAATCTGAAGCACGATCCACACTTTTCCCACCTCAGGCAAATATGCACTTACCAACTCTGGAGGTAAACCAATCAAAGGCAGGGCTGACAGAAGCCCCGCACTTACACCCCACCCAGAAATCTCAACTACCAGGCAGGATTCTTATGCTAATGCGAGAAACCTGCTGGGGTTCTGAAAATCATGGTGAAACCATAGTGGAACACTACTTAAAAGAACACGTTCTTTGTAGTCTCTAGGACCAACTATTGGAAATGCCAAGTTTACTGGGCCTCAGCCTGCTTTCGTCTGTGAAAACTCTGGTACGCTTCAGGAGGCAGAGACCAACATTAGGACAATTACGGTGAAAAGTGCTACGGAAAAACACCAAATAGTTCTCCACCTAGCGGTTCTTTCAAAAGTTGTGCCACACACCTCTTGGAAAGATCCAGTTACTCTGGCCTAGCCTTCGATTGGTCTGGAGGAGGAATCGCCGTTCCTAGCTGATGAATCAAATGATTCTGAAAGGAACGGTGAAAAGTGCGGATCCTGTTTCAGTCTTTAGACTGAAACAGGATCCGCACTATTCACCTGTCCCACAAAGGCGCACTTCTCATGTCTGGCGCTAGTTCAACAAACCCAGGATTGACAGAGGCCCTGCACTTGCCACCCCAGAAAAGTATCTCATCTCCAAAGAAGGATTCTTATGCTAACGGATGTAAAGGGCTCCCGTTCTTGAAACGGTGGTGAAAGGATGGTGAAATAATGCTGAAAACAATCCTATCTTCCAAGGCTCCGGTGCCAGGTTTGGGAAACACCAAGTTCCCTGGGCCTCAGCAGAGGGTTCTCTGTGAAAAGCATCATACGCTTCAGGATGCAGAGACCGACCTCATGACTATTACGGTGCAAAACGCTATGGAAATGTCCAATAATTACCAGCATACTGGTGATTTCAGAAGGGTCAGGATGAAATCTGAAGCACGATCCACACTTTTCCCACCTCAGGCAAATATGCACTTACCAACTCTGGAGGTAAACCAATCAAAGGCAGGGCTGACAGAAGCCCCGCACTTACACCCCACCCAGAAATCTCAACTACCAGGCAGGATTCTTATGCTAATGCCAGAAACCTGCTCGGGTTCTGAAAATCATGGTGAAACCACAGTGGAACACTACTTAAAAGAACACTTTCTTTGTAGTCTCTAGTACCAACTATTGGAAATGCCAAGTTGACTGGGCCTCAGCCTGCTTTCGTCTGTGAAAACTCTCCTATGCTTAAGGATGCAGAGACCAATTTAGGACAATAACGGGGAAAAGTGCTACGGAAAAATACTAAATAGTTCTCCACCTAGAGGTTCTTTCAGAAGTTGTGCCACACACCTCTTAGAAACATGGAGTTACATTGGCCTAGCCTTCGATTGGTCTGGAGAAGGAATCGCCATTCCTAGCTGATGAATCAAATGATTCTGAAAGGAACGGTGAAAAGTGCGGATCCTGTTTCAGTCTTTAGACTGAAGCAAGATCCGCACTATTCACCTGTCCCACAAAGGCGCACTTCTCATGTCTGGCGCTAGTCCAACAAACCCAGGACTGACAGAGGCCCTGCACTTGCCACCCCAGAAAAATATCTCATCTCCAAAGAAGGATTCTTACGCTAACGGTTGAAAAGGGCTCCCGTTCTTGAAACGGTGGTGAAAGCATGGTGAAATACTACTGAAAACAATCCTATCTTCCAAGGCTCCGGTGCCAGGTTTGGGAAATACCAAGTTCCCTGGTCCTCAGCAGAGGGATCTCTGATAAAAGCATCATAGGCTTCAGGATGCAGAGACCGACCTCATGACTATTACGGTGCAAAATGCTATGGAAATGGCCAAAAATTACCAACATACTGGTGATTTCAAAAGGGTCAGGACGAAATCTGAAGCACGATCCACACTTATCCCACCTCAGGCAAATATGCAATTACCAACTCTGGAGGTAAACAAATCAAAGGCAGGGCTGACAGAATTGCCGCACTTACACCCCACCCAGAAATCTCAACTACCAGGCAGGATTCTTATGCTAATGCGAGAAACCTGCTCGGGTTCTGAAAATCATGGTGAAACCACAGTGGAACACTACTTAAAAGAACACTTTCTTTGTAGTCTCTAGGACCAACTATTGGAAATGCCAAGTTTACTGGGCCTCAGCCTGCTTTCGTCTGTGAAAACTCTCGTATGCTTAAGGATGGAGAGACCAATTTAGGACAATTACGGTGAAAAGTGCTGCGGAAAAATACCAAATAGTTCTCCACCTAGCGGTTCTTTCAAAAGTTGTGCCACACACCTCTTAGAAACATCGAGTTACAGTGGCCTAGCCTTCGATTGGTCTGGAGAAGGAATCACCGTTCCTAGCTGATGAATCAAATGATTCTGAAAGGAACGGTGAAAAGTGCGGATCCTGTTTCAGTCTTTAGACAGAAACAGGATCCGCACTATTCACCTGTCCCACAAAGGCGCACTTCTCATGTCTGGCGCTAGTCCAACAAACCCAGAACTGACAGAGGCCCTGCACTTGCCACCCCAGAAAAATATCTCATCTCCAAAGAAGGATTCTTACGCTTACGGTTGAAAAGGGCTCCCGTTCTTGAAACGGTGGTGAAAGCATGGTGAAATACTACTGAAAACAATCCTATCTTCCAAGGCTCCGGTGCCAGGTTTGGGAAATACCAAGTTCCCTGGTCCTCAGCAGAGGGATCTCTGATAAAAGCATCATAGGCTTCAGGATGCAGAGACCGACCTCATGACTATTACGGTGCAAAATGCTATGGAAATGGCCAAAAATTACCAACATACTGGTGATTTCAAAAGGGTCAGGACGAAATCTGAAGCACGATCCACACTTTTCCCACCTCAGGCAAATATGCACTTACCAACTCTGGAGGTAAACCAATCAAAGGCAGGGCTGACAGAAGCCCCGCACTTACACCCCACCCAGAAATCTCAACTACCAGGCAGGATTCTTATGCTAATGCGAGAAACCTGCTGGGGTTCTGAAAATCATGGTGAAACCATAGTGGAACACTACTTAAAAGAACACGTTCTTTGTAGTCTCTAGGACCAACTATTGGAAATGCCAAGTTGACTGGGCCTCAGCCTGCTTTCGTCTGTGAAAACTCTGGTACGCTTCAGGAGGCAGAGACCAACATTAGGACAATTACGGTGAAAAGTGCTACGGAAAAATACCAAATAGTTCTCCACCTAGCGGTTCTTTCAAAAGTTGTGCCACACACCTCTTGGAAAGATCCAGTTACTCTGGCCTAGCCTTCGATTGGTCTGGAGGAGGAATCGCCGTTCCTAGCTGATGAATCAAATGATTCTGAAAGGAACGGTGAAAAGTGCGGATCCTGTTTCACTCTTTAGACTGAAACAGGATCCGCACTATTCACCTGTCCCACAAAGGCGCACTTCTCATGTCTGGCGCTAGTCCAACAAACCCAGGACTGACAGAGGCCCTGCACTTGCCACCCCAGAAAAATATCTCATCTCCAAAGAAGGATTCTTACGTTAACAGTTGAAAAGGGCTCCCGTTCCTGAAACGGTGGTGAAAGCATGGTGAAATACTACTGAAAACAATCCTATCTTCCCAGGCTCCGGTCCCAGGTTTGGGATATACCAAGTTCCGTGGTCCTCAGCAGAGGGATCTCTGATAAAAGCATCATAGGCTTCAGGATGCAGAGACCGACCTCATGACTATTACGGTGCAAAATGCTATGGAAATGGCCAAAAATTACCAACATACTGGTGATTTCAAAAGGGTCAGGACGAAATCTGAAGCACGATCCACACTTTTCCCACCTCAGGCAAATATGCATTTACCAACTCTGGAGGTAAACCAATCAAAGGCAGGGCTGACAGAATTGCCGCACTTACACCCCACCCAGAAATCTCAACTACCAGGCAGGATTCTTATGCTAATGCGAGAAACCTGCTGGGGTTCTGAAAATCATGGTGAAACCATAGTGGAACACTACTTAAAAGAACACGTTCTTTGTAGTCTCTAGGACCAACTATTGGAAATGCCAAGTTTACTGGGCCTCAGCCTGCTTTCGTCTGTGAAAACTCTGGTACGCTTCAGGAGGCAGAGACCAACATTAGGACAATTACGGTGAAAAGTGCTACGGAAAAATACCAAATAGTTCTCCACCTCGCGGTTCTTTCAAAAGTTGTGCCACACACCTCTTGGAAAGATCCAGTTACTCTGGCCTAGCCTTCGATTGGTCTGGAGGAGGAATCGCCGTTCCTAGCTGATGAATCAAATGATTCTGAAAGGAACGGTGAAAAGTGCGGATCCTGTTTCAGTCTTTAGACTGAAACAGGATCCGCACTATTCACCTGTCCCACAAAGGCGCACTTCTCATGTCTAGCGCTAGTTCAACAAACCCAGGATTGACAGAGGCCCTGCACTTGCCACCCCAGAAAAGTATCTCATCTCCAAAGAAGGATTCTTATGCTAACGGATGTAAAGGGCTCCCGTTCTTGAAACGGTGGTGAAAGGATGGTGAAATAATGCTGAAAACAATCCTATCTTCCAAGGCTCCGGTGCCAGGTTTGGGAAACACCAAGTTCCCTGGGCCTCAGCAGAGGGTTCTCTGTGAAAAGCATCATACGCTTCAGGATGCAGAGACCGACCTCATGACTATTACGGTGCAAAACGCTATGGAAATGTCCAATAATTACCAGCATACTGGTGATTTCAGAAGGGTCAGGATGAAATCTGAAGCACGATCCACACTTTTCCCACCTCAGGCAAATATGCACTTACCAACTCTGGAGGTAAACCAATCAAAGGCAGGGCTGACAGAAGCCCCGCACTTACACCCCACCCAGAAATCTCAACTACCAGGCAGGATTCTTATGCTAATGCCAGAAACCTGCTCGGGTTCTGAAAATCATGGTGAAACCACAGTGGAACACTACTTAAAAGAACACTTTCTTTGTAGTCTCTAGTACCAACTATTGGAAATGCCAAGTTGACTGGGCCTCAGCCTGCTTTCGTCTGTGAAAACTCTCGTATGCTTAAGGATGCAGAGACCAATTTAGGACAATAACGGGGAAAAGTGCTACGGAAAAATACTAAATAGTTCTCCACCTAGCGGTTCTTTCAGAAGTTGTGCCACACACCTCTTAGAAACATCGAGTTACTTGGCCTAGCCTTCGATTGGTCTGGAGAAGGAATCGCCATTCCTAGCTGATGAATCAAATGATTCTGAAAGGAACGGTGAAAAGTGCGGATCCTGTTTCAGTCTTTAGACTGAAGCAAGATCCGCACTATTCACCTGTCCCACAAAGGCGCACTTCTCATGTCTGGCGCTAGTCCAACAAACCCAGGACTGACAGAGGCCCTGCACTTGCCACCCCAGAGAAATATCTCATCTCCAAAGAAGGATTCTTACGCTAACGGTTGAAAAGGGCTCCCGTTCTTGAAACGGTGGTGAAAGCATGGTGAAATACTACTGAAAACAATCCTATCTTCCAAGGCTCCGGTGCCAGGTTTGGGAAATACCAAGTTCCCTGGTCCTCAGCAGAGGGATCTCTCATAAAAGCATCATAGGCTTCAGGATGCAGAGACCGACCTCATGACTATTACGGTGCAAAATGCTATGGAAATGGCCAAAAATTACCAACATACTGGTGATTTCAAAAGGGTCAGGACGAAATCTGAAGCACGATCCACACTTTTCCCACCTCAGGCAAATATGCACTTTCCAACTCTGGAGGTAAACAAATCAAAGGCAGGGCTGACAGAATTGCCGCACTTACACCCCACCCAGAAATCTCAACTACCAGGCAGGATTCTTATGCTAATGCGAGAAACCTGCTCGGGTTCTGAAAATCATGGTGAAACCACAGTGGAACACTACTTAAAAGAACACTTTCTTTGTAGTCTCTAGGACCAACTATTGGAAATGCCAAGTTTACTGGGCCTCAGCCTGCTTTCGTCTGTGAAAACTCTCGTATGCTTAAGGATGGAGAGACCAATTTAGGACAATTACGGTGAAAAGTGCTGCGGAAAAATACCAAATAGTTCTCCACCTAGCGGTTCTTTCAAAAGTTGTGCCACACACCTCTTAGAAACATCGAGTTACAGTGGCCTAGCCTTCGATTGGTCTGGAGAAGGAATCACCGTTCCTAGCTGATGAATCAAATGATTCTGAAAGGAACGGTGAAAAGTGCGGATCCTGTTTCAGTCTTTAGACAGAAACAGGATCCGCACTATTCACCTGTCCCACAAAGGCGCACTTCTCATGTCTGGCGCTAGTCCAACAAACCCAGAACTGACAGAGGCCCTGCACTTGCCACCCCAGAAAAATATCTCATCTCCAAAGAAGGATTCTTACGCTTACGGTTGAAAAGGGCTCCCGTTCTTGAAACGGTGGTGAAAGCATGGTGAAATACTACTGAAAACAATCCTATCTTCCAAGGCTCCGGTGCCAGGTTTGGGAAATACCAAGTTCCCTGGTCCTCAGCAGAGGGATCTCTGATAAAAGCATCATAGGCTTCAGGATGCAGAGACCGACCTCATGACTATTACGGTGCAAAATGCTATGGAAATGGCCAAAAATTACCAACATACTGGTGATTTCAAAAGGGTCAGGACGAAATCTGAAGCACGATCCACACTTTTCCCACCTCAGGCAAATATGCACTTACCAACTCTGGAGGTAAACCAATCAAAGGCAGGGCTGACAGAAGCCCCGCACTTACACCCCACCCAGAAATCTCAACTACCAGGCAGGATTCTTATGCTAATGCGAGAAACCTGCTGGGGTTCTGAAAATCATGGTGAAACCATAGTGGAACACTACTTAAAAGAACACGTTCTTTGTAGTCTCTAGGACCAACTATTGGAAATGCCAAGTTGACTGGGCCTCAGCCTGCTTTCGTCTGTGAAAACTCTGGTACGCTTCAGGAGGCAGAGACCAACATTAGGACAATTACGGTGAAAAGTGCTACGGAAAAATACCAAATAGTTCTCCACCTAGCGGTTCTTTCAAAAGTTGTGCCACACACCTCTTGGAAAGATCCAGTTACTCTGGCCTAGCCTTCGATTGGTCTGGAGGAGGAATCGCCGTTCCTAGCTGATGAATCAAATGATTCTGAAAGGAACGGTGAAAAGTGCGGATCCTGTTTCACTCTTTAGACTGAAACAGGATCCGCACTATTCACCTGTCCCACAAAGGCGCACTTCTCATGTCTGGCGCTAGTCCAACAAACCCAGGACTGACAGAGGCCCTGCACTTGCCACCCCAGAAAAATATCTCATCTCCAAAGAAGGATTCTTACGTTAACAGTTGAAAAGGGCTCCCGTTCCTGAAACGGTGGTGAAAGCATGGTGAAATACTACTGAAAACAATCCTATCTTCCCAGGCTCCGGTCCCAGGTTTGGGATATACCAAGTTCCGTGGTCCTCAGCAGAGGGATCTCTGATAAAAGCATCATAGGCTTCAGGATGCAGAGACCGACCTCATGACTATTACGGTGCAAAATGCTATGGAAATGGCCAAAAATTACCAACATACTGGTGATTTCAAAAGGGTCAGGACGAAATCTGAAGCACGATCCACACTTTTCCCACCTCAGGCAAATATGCATTTACCAACTCTGGAGGTAAACCAATCAAAGGCAGGGCTGACAGAATTGCCGCACTTACACCCCACCCAGAAATCTCAACTACCAGGCAGGATTCTTATGCTAATGCGAGAAACCTGCTGGGGTTCTGAAAATCATGGTGAAACCATAGTGGAACACTACTTAAAAGAACACGTTCTTTGTAGTCTCTAGGACCAACTATTGGAAATGCCAAGTTTACTGGGCCTCAGCCTGCTTTCGTCTGTGAAAACTCTGGTACGCTTCAGGAGGCAGAGACCAACATTAGGACAATTACGGTGAAAAGTGCTACGGAAAAATACCAAATAGTTCTCCACCTCGCGGTTCTTTCAAAAGTTGTGCCACACACCTCTTGGAAAGATCCAGTTACTCTGGCCTAGCCTTCGATTGGTCTGGAGGAGGAATCGCCGTTCCTAGCTGATGAATCAAATGATTCTGAAAGGAACGGTGAAAAGTGCGGATCCTGTTTCAGTCTTTAGACTGAAACAGGATCCGCACTATTCACCTGTCCCACAAAGGCGCACTTCTCATGTCTAGCGCTAGTTCAACAAACCCAGGATTGACAGAGGCCCTGCACTTGCCACCCCAGAAAAGTATCTCATCTCCAAAGAAGGATTCTTATGCTAACGGATGTAAAGGGCTCCCGTTCTTGAAACGGTGGTGAAAGGATGGTGAAATAATGCTGAAAACAATCCTATCTTCCAAGGCTCCGGTGCCAGGTTTGGGAAACACCAAGTTCCCTGGGCCTCAGCAGAGGGTTCTCTGTGAAAAGCATCATACGCTTCAGGATGCAGAGACCGACCTCATGACTATTACGGTGCAAAACGCTATGGAAATGTCCAATAATTACCAGCATACTGGTGATTTCAGAAGGGTCAGGATGAAATCTGAAGCACGATCCACACTTTTCCCACCTCAGGCAAATATGCACTTACCAACTCTGGAGGTAAACCAATCAAAGGCAGGGCTGACAGAAGCCCCGCACTTACACCCCACCCAGAAATCTCAACTACCAGGCAGGATTCTTATGCTAATGCCAGAAACCTGCTCGGGTTCTGAAAATCATGGTGAAACCACAGTGGAACACTACTTAAAAGAACACTTTCTTTGTAGTCTCTAGTACCAACTATTGGAAATGCCAAGTTGACTGGGCCTCAGCCTGCTTTCGTCTGTGAAAACTCTCGTATGCTTAAGGATGCAGAGACCAATTTAGGACAATAACGGGGAAAAGTGCTACGGAAAAATACTAAATAGTTCTCCACCTAGCGGTTCTTTCAGAAGTTGTGCCACACACCTCTTAGAAACATCGAGTTACTTGGCCTAGCCTTCGATTGGTCTGGAGAAGGAATCGCCATTCCTAGCTGATGAATCAAATGATTCTGAAAGGAACGGTGAAAAGTGCGGATCCTGTTTCAGTCTTTAGACTGAAGCAAGATCCGCACTATTCACCTGTCCCACAAAGGCGCACTTCTCATGTCTGGCGCTAGTCCAACAAACCCAGGACTGACAGAGGCCCTGCACTTGCCACCCCAGAGAAATATCTCATCTCCAAAGAAGGATTCTTACGCTAACGGTTGAAAAGGGCTCCCGTTCTTGAAACGGTGGTGAAAGCATGGTGAAATACTACTGAAAACAATCCTATCTTCCAAGGCTCCGGTGCCAGGTTTGGGAAATACCAAGTTCCCTGGTCCTCAGCAGAGGGATCTCTCATAAAAGCATCATAGGCTTCAGGATGCAGAGACCGACCTCATGACTATTACGGTGCAAAATGCTATGGAAATGGCCAAAAATTACCAACATACTGGTGATTTCAAAAGGGTCAGGACGAAATCTGAAGCACGATCCACACTTTTCCCACCTCAGGCAAATATGCACTTTCCAACTCTGGAGGTAAACAAATCAAAGGCAGGGCTGACAGAATTGCCGCACTTACACCCCACCCAGAAATCTCAACTACCAGGCAGGATTCTTATGCTAATGCGAGAAACCTGCTCGGGTTCTGAAAATCATGGTGAAACCACAGTGGAACACTACTTAAAAGAACACTTTCTTTGTAGTCTCTAGGACCAACTATTGGAAATGCCAAGTTTACTGGGCCTCAGCCTGCTTTCGTCTGTGAAAACTCTGGTACGCTTCAGGAGGCAGAGACCAACATTAGGACAATAACGGTGAAAAGTGCTACGGAAAAATACCAAATAGTTCTCCACCTAGCGGTTCTTTCAAAAGTTGTGCCACACACCTCTTAGAAACATCGAGTTACATTGGCCTAGCCTTCGATTGGTCTGGAGAAGGAATCGCCGTTCCTAGCTGATGAATCAAATGATTCTGAAAGGAACGGTGAAAAGTGCGGTCCTGTTTCAGTCTTTAGACTGAAACAGGATCCGCACTATTCACCTGTCCCACAAAGGCGCACTTCTCATGTCTGGCGCTAGTCCAACAAACCCAGGACTGACAGAGGCCCTGCACTTGCCACCCCAGAAAAATATCTCATCTCCAAAGAAGGATTCTTACGCTAACGGTTGAAAAGGGCTCCCGTTCTTGAAATGGTGGTGAAAGCATGGTGAAATACTACTGAAAACAATCCTATCCTCCCAGGCTCCGGTGCCAGGTTTGGGAAATACCAAGTTCCCTGGTCCTCAGCAGAGGGATCTCTGATAAAAGCATCATAGGCTTCAGGATGCAGAGACCGACCTCATGACTATTACGGTGCAAAATGCTATTGAAATGGCCAAAAATTACCAACATACTGGTGATTTCAAAAGGGTCAGGACGAAATCTGAAGCACGATCCACACTTTTCCCACCTCAGGCAAATATGCACTTACCAACTCTGGAGGTAAACCAATCAAAGGCAGGGCTGACAGAAGCCCCGCACTTACACCCCACCCAAAAATCTCAACTACCAGGCAGGATTCTTATGCTAATGCGAGAAACCTGCTCGGGTTCTGAAAATCATGGTGAAACCATAGTGGAATACTACTTAAAAGAACACGTTCTTTGTAGTCTCTAGGACCAACTACTGGAAATGCCAAGTTTACTGGGCCTCAGCCTGCTTTCGTCTGTGAAAACTCTTGTACGCTTCAGGAGGCAGAGACCAACATTAGGACAATTACGGTGAAAAGTGCTACGGAAAAATACCAAATAGTTCTCCACCTAGCGGTTCTTTCAAAAGTTGTGCCACACACCTCTTGGAAAGATCCAGTTACTCTGGCCTAGCCTTCGATTGGTCTGGAGAAGGAATCACCGTTCCTAGCTGATGAATCAAATGATTCTGAAAGGAACGGTGAAAAGTGCGGATCCTGTTTCAGTCTTTAGACTGAAACAGGATCCGCACTATTCACCTGTCCCACAAAGGTGCACTTCTCATGTCTGGCGTTAGTCCAACAAACCCAGGATTGACAGAGGCCCTGCACTTGCCACCCGAGAAAAATATCTCATCTCCAAAGAAGGATTCTTATGCTAACGGATGTAAAGGGCTCCCGTTCTTGAAACGGTGGTGAAAGGATGGTGAAATAATGCTGAAAACAATCCTATCTTCCAAGGCTCCGGTGCCAGGTTCGGGAAACACCAAGTTCCCTGGGCCTCAACAGAGGGTTCTCTGCGAAAAGCATCATAGGCTTCAGGATGCAGAGACGGACCTCATGACTATTACGGTGCAAAACGCTATGGAAATGGCAAATAATTACCGGCATACTGGTGAATTCAGAAGAGTCAGGATGAAATCTGAAGCACGATCCAGACTTTTCCCAATCCACGCAAATATGCACTTACCAACTCTGGAGGAAAAGAAATCAAAGGCAGGGCTGACAGAAGCCCCGCACTTACACCCCACCCAGAAATCTCAACTACCAGGCAGGATTCTTATGCTAATGCGAGAAACCTGCTCGAGTTCTGAAAATCATGGTGAAACCACAGTGGAATAATACTTAAAAGAACACAGTCCTTGTAGTCTCTAGGACCACCTACTGAAAATGCCACGTTTACTGGGCCTCAGCCTGCTTTCGTCTGTGAAAACTCTCGTATGCTTCAGGAGGCAGAGACCAACATTAGGACAATTACCGTGAAAAGTGCTACGGAAAAATACCAAATAGTTCTCCACCTAGCGGTTCTTTCAAAAGTTGTGCCACACACCTCTTGGAAACATCGAGTTACATTGGCCTAGCCTTCGATTGGTCTGGAGAAGGAATCGCCGTTCCTAGCTGATGAATCAAATGATTCTGAAAGGAACGGTGAAAAGTGCGGATCCTGTTTCAGTCTTTAGACTGAAACAGGATCCGCACTATTCACCTGTCCCACAAAGGCGCACTTCTCATGTCTGGCGCTAGTCCAACAAACCCAGGACTGACAGAGGCCCTGCACTTGCCACCCCAGAAAAATATCTCATCTCCAAAGAAGGATTCTTACGCTAACGGTTGAAAAGGGCTCCCGTTCTTGAAACGGTGGTGAAAGCATGGTGAAATACTACTGAAAACAATCCTATCTTCCCAGGCTCCGGTGCCAGGTTTGGGAAATACCAAGTTCCCTGGTCCTCAGCAGACGGATCTCTGATAAAAGCATCATAGGCTTCAGGATGCAGAGACCGACCTCATGACTATTACGGTGCAAAACGCTATGGAAATGGCCAAAAATTACCAACATACTGGTGATTTCAAAAGGGTCAGGACGAAATCTGAAGCACGATCCACACTTTTCCCACCTCAGGCAAATATGCACTTACCAACTCTGGAGGTAAACCAATCAAAGGCAGGGCTGACAGAAGCCCCGCACTTACACCCCACCCAGAAATCTCAACTACCAGGCAGGATTCTTATGCTAATGCGAGAAACCTGTTCGGGTTCTGAAAATCCTGGTGAAACCATAGTGGACCACTACTTAAAAGAACACATTCTTTGTAGTCTCTAGGACCAACTATTGGAAATGCCAAGTTTACTGGGCCTCAGCCTGCTTTCGTCTGTGAAAACTCTTGTACGCTTCAGGAGGCAGAGACCAACATTAGGACAATTACGGTGCAAAGTGCTACGGAAAAATACCAAATAGTTCTCCACCTAGCGGTTCTTTCAAAAGTTGTGCCACACACCTCTTGGAAAGATCCAGTTACTCTGGCCTAGCCTTCGATTGGTCTGGAGGAGGAATCGCCGTTCCTAGCTGATGAATCAAATGATTCTGAAAGGAACGGTGAATAGTGCGGATCCTGTTTCAGTCTTTAGACTGAAACAGGATCCGCACTATTCACCTGTCCCACAAAGGCGCACTTCTCATGTCTAGTGCTAGTCCAACAAACCCAGGACTGACAGAGGCCCTGCACTTGCCACCCCAGAAAAATATCTCATCTCCAAAGAAGGATTCTTATGCTAACGGATGTAAAGGGCTCCCGGTCTTGAAACGGTGGTGAAAGGATGGTGAAATAATGCTGAAAACAATCCTATCTTCCAAGGCTCCGGTGCCAGGTTTGGGAAACACCAAGTTCCCTGGGCCTCAACAGAGGGTTCTCTGTGAAAAGCATCATAGGCTTCAGGATGCAGAGACCGACCTCATGACTATTACGGTGCAAAACGCTATGGAAATGTCCAATAATTACCAGCATACTGGTGATTTCAGAAGGGTCAGGATGAAATCTGAAGCACGATCCACACTTTTCCCACCTCAGGCAAATATGCACTTACCAACTCTGGAGGTAAACAAATCAAAGGCAGGGCTGACAGAAGCCCCGCACTTACACCCCACCCAGAAATCTCAACTACCAGGCAGGATTCTTATGCTAATGCGAGAAACCTGCTCGGGTTCTGAAAATCATGGTCAAACCACAGTGGAACACTACTTAAAAGAACACTTTCTTTGTAGTCTCTAGTACCAACTATTTTAAATGCCAAGTTTACTGGGCCTCAGCCTGCTTTCGTCTGTGAAAACTCTCGTATGCTTAAGGATGCAGAGACCAATTTAGAACAATAACGGTGAAAAGTGCTACGGAAAAATACCAAATAGTTCTCCACCTAGCGGTTCTTTCAAAAGTTGTGCCACACACCTCTTAGAAACATCGAGTTACATTGGCCTAGCCTTCGATTGGTCTGGAGAAGGAATCGCCGTTCCTAGCTGATGAATCAAATGATTCTGAAAGGAACGGTGAAAAGTGCGGATCCTGTTTCAGTCTTTAGACTGAAGCAAGATCCGCACTATTCACCTCTCCCACAAAGGCGCACTTCTCATGTCTGGCGCTAGTCCAACAAACCCAGGACTGACAGAGGCCCTGCACTTGCCACCCCAGAAAAATATCTCATCCCCAAAGAAGGATTCTTACGCTAACGGTTGAAAAGGGCTCCCGTTCTTGAAACGGTGGTGAAAGGATGGTGAAATACTACTGAAAACAATCCTATCTTCCAAGGCTCCGGTGCCAGGTTTGGGAAATACCAAGTTCCCTGGTCCTCAGCAGAGGGATCTCTGATAAAAGCATCATAGGCTTCAGGATGCAGAGACCGACCTCATGACTATTACGGTGCAAAATGCTATGGAAATGGCCAAAAATTACCAACATACTGGTGATTTCAGAAGGGTCAGGACGAAATCTGAAGCACGATCCACACTTATCCCACCTGAGGCAAATATGCACTTTCCAACTCTGGAGGGTAAACAAATCAAAGGCAGGGCTGACAGAATTGCCGCACTTACACCCCACCCAGAAATCTCAACTACCAGGCAGGATTCTTATGCTAATGCGAGAAACCTGCTCCGGTTCTGAAAATCATGGTGAAACCACAGTGGAACACTACTTAAAAGAACACTTTCTTTGTAGTCTCTAGGACCAACTTTTGGAAATGCCAAGTTTACTGGGCCTCAGCCTGCTTTCGTCTGTGAAAACTCTCGTATGCTTAAGGATGCAGAGACCAATTTAGGACAATAACGGTGAAAAGTGCTACGGAAAAATACCAAATAGTTCTCCACCTAGCGGTTCTTTCAAAAGTTGTGCCACATACCGCTTAGAAACATCGAGTTACAGTGGCCTAGCCTTCGATTTGTCTGGAGAAGGAATCACCGTTCCTAGCTGATGAATCAAATGATTCTGAAAGGAACGGTGAAAAGTGCGGATCCTGTTTCAGTCTTTAGACTGAAACAGGATCCGCACTATTCACCTGTCCCACAAAGGCGCACTTCTCATGTCTGGCGCTAGTCCAACAAACCCAGGATTGACAGAGGCCCTGCACTTGCCACCCAAGAAAAATATCTCATCTCCAAAGAAGGATTCTTATGCTAACGGATGTAAAGGGCTCCCGTTCTTGAAACGGTGGTGAAAGGATGGTGAAATAATGCTGAAAACAATCCTATCTTCCAAGGCTCCGGTGCCAGGTTCGGGAAACACCAAGTTCCCTGGGCCTCAACAGAGGGTTCTCTGTGAAAAGCATCATATGCTTCAAGATGCAGAGACCGACCTCATGACTATTACGGTGCAAAACGCTATGGAAATGTCCAATGATTACCAGCATACTGGTGATTTCAGAAGGGTCAGGATGAAATCTGAAGCACGATCCACACTTTTCCCACCTCAGGCAAATATGCACTTACCAACTCTGGAGGTAAACAAATCAAAGGCAGGGCTGACAGAAGCCCCGCACTTACACCCCACCCAGAAATCTCAACTACCAGGCACGATTCTTATGCTAATGCGAGAAACCGGCTAGGGTTCTGAAAATCATGGTGAAACCACAGTGGAATACTACTTAAAAGAACACTTTCTTTGTAGTCTCTAGGACCACCTACTGAAAATGCCACCTTTACTGGGCCTCAGCCTGCTTTCGTCTGTGAAAACTCTCGTATGCTTCAGGAGGCAGAGACCAACATTAGGACAATTACCATGAAAAGTGCTATGGAAAAATACCAAATAATTCTCCACCTAGCGGTTCTTTCAAAAGTTGTGCCACACACCTCTTGGAAACATCGAGTTACATTGGCCTAGCCTTCGATTGGTCTGGAGAAGGAATCGCCGTTCCTAGCTGATGAATCAAATGATTCTGAAAGGAACGGTGAAAAGTGCGGATCCTGTTTCAGTCTTTAGACTGAAACAGGATCCGCACTATTCACCTGTCCCACAAAGGCGCACTTCTCATGTCTGGCGCTAGTCCAACAAACCCAGGACTGACAGAGGCCCTGCACTTGCCACCCCAGAAAAATATCTCATCTCCAAAGAAGGATTCTTACGCTAACGGTTGAAAAGGGCTCCCGTTCTTGAAACGGTGGTGAAAGCATGGTGAAATACTACTGAAAACAATCCTATCCTCCCAGGCTCCGGTGCCAGGTTTGGGAAATACCAAGTTCCCTGGTCCTCAGCAGAGGGATCTCTGATAAAAGCATCATAGGCTTCAGGATGCAGAGACCGACCTCATGACTATTACGGTGCAAAATGCTATTGAAATGGCCAAAAATTACCAACATACTGGTGATTTCAAAAGGGTCAGAACGAAATCTGAAGCACGATCCACACTTTTCCCACCTCAGGCAAATATGCACTTACCAACTCTGGAGGTAAACCAATCAAAGGCAGGGCTGACAGAAGCCCCGCACTTACACCCCACCCAGAAATCTCAACTACCAGGCAGGATTCTTATGCTAATGCGAGAAACCTGCTCGGGTTCTGAAAATCATGGTGAAACCATAGTGGAATACTACTTAAAAGAACACGTTCTTTGTAGTCTCTAGGACCAACTACTGGAAATGCCAAGTTTACTGGGCCTCAGCCTGCTTTCGTCTGTGAAAACTCTTGTACGCTTCAGGAGGCAGAGACCAACATTAGGACAATTACGGTGAAAAGTGCTACGGAAAAATACCAAATAGTTCTCCACCTAGCGGTTCTTTCAAAAGTTGTGCCACACACCTCTTGGAAAGATCCAGTTACTCTGGCCTAGCCTTCGATTGGTCTGGAGAAGGAATCACCGTTCCTAGCTGATGAATCAAATGATTCTGAAAGGAACGGTGAAAAGTGCGGATCCTGTTTCAGTCTTTAGACTGAAACAGGATCCGCACTATTCACCTGTCCCACAAAGGTGCACTTCTCATGTCTGGCGTTAGTCCAACAAACCCAGGATTGACAGAGGCCCTGCACTTGCCACCCGAGAAAAATATCTCATCTCCAAAGAAGGATTCTTATGCTAACGGATGTAAAGGGCTCCCGTTCTTGAAACGGTGGTGAAAGGATGGTGAAATAATGCTGAAAACAATCCTATCTTCCAAGGCTCCGGTGCCAGGTTCGGGAAACACCAAGTTCCCTGGGCCTCAACAGAGGGTTCTCTGCGAAAAGCATCATAGGCTTCAGGATGCAGAGACGGACCTCATGACTATTACGGTGCAAAACGCTATGGAAATGGCAAATAATTACCGGCATACTGGTGAATTCAGAAGAGTCAGGATGAAATCTGAAGCACGATCCAGACTTTTCCCAATCCACGCAAATATGCACTTACCAACTCTGGAGGAAAAGAAATCAAAGGCAGGGCTGACAGAAGCCCCGCACTTACACCCCACCCAGAAATCTCAACTACCAGGCAGGATTCTTATGCTAATGCGAGAAACCTGCTCGAGTTCTGAAAATCATGGTGAAACCACAGTGGAATAATACTTAAAAGAACACAGTCCTTGTAGTCTCTAGGACCACCTACTGAAAATGCCACGTTTACTGGGCCTCAGCCTGCTTTCGTCTGTGAAAACTCTCGTATGCTTCAGGAGGCAGAGACCAACATTAGGACAATTACCGTGAAAAGTGCTACGGAAAAATACCAAATAGTTCTCCACCTAGCGGTTCTTTCAAAAGTTGTGCCACACACCTCTTGGAAACATCGAGTTACATTGGCCTAGCCTTCGATTGGTCTGGAGAAGGAATCGCCGTTCCTAGCTGATGAATCAAATGATTCTGAAAGGAACGGTGAAAAGTGCGGATCCTGTTTCAGTCTTTAGACTGAAACAGGATCCGCACTATTCACCTGTCCCACAAAGGCGCACTTCTCATGTCTGGTGCTAGTCCAACAGACCCAGGACTGACAGAGGCCCTGCACTTGCCACCCCAGAAAAATATCTCATCTCCAAAGAAGGATTCTTACGCTAACGGTTGAAAAGGGCTCCCGTTCTTGAAACGGTGGTGAAAGCATGGTGAAATACTACTGAAAACAATCCTATCTTCCCAGGCTCCGGTGCCAGGTTTGGGAAATACCAAGTTCCCTGGTCCTCAGCAGACGGATCTCTGATAAAAGCATCATAGGCTTCAGGATGCAGAGACCGACCTCATGACTATTACGGTGCAAAACGCTATGGAAATGGCCAAAAATTACCAACATACTGGTGATTTCAAAAGGGTCAGGACGAAATCTGAAGCACGATCCACACTTTTCCCACCTCAGGCAAATATGCACTTACCAACTCTGGAGGTAAACCAATCAAAGGCAGGGCTGACAGAAGCCCCGCACTTACACCCCACCCAGAAATCTCAACTACCAGGCAGGATTCTTATGCTAATGCGGGAAACCTGTTCGGGTTCTGAAAATCATGGTGAAACCATAGTGGACCACTACTTAAAAGAACACATTCTTTGTAGTCTCTAGGACCAACTATTGGAAATGCCAAGTTTACTGGGCCTCAGCCTGCTTTCGTCTGTGAAAACTCTTGTACGCTTCAGGAGGCAGAGACCAACATTAGGACAATTACGGTGAAAAGTGCTACGGAAAAATACCAAATAGTTCTCCACCTAGCGGTTCTTTCAAAAGTTGTGCCACACACCTCTTGGAAAGATCCAGTTACTCTGGCCTAGCCTTCGATTGGTCTGGAGGAGGAATCGCCGTTCCTAGCTGATGAATCAAATGATTCTGAAAGGAACGGTGAATAGTGCGGATCCTGTTTCAGTCTTTAGACTGAAACAGGATCCGCACTATTCACCTGTCCCACAAAGGCGCACTTCTCATGTCTAGTGCTAGTCCAACAAACCCAGGACTGACAGAGGCCCTGCACTTGCCACCCCAGAAAAATATCTCATCTCCAAAGAAGGATTCTTATGCTAACGGATGTAAAGGGCTCCCGGTCTTGAAACGGTGGTGAAAGGATGGTGAAATAATGCTGAAAACAATCCTATCTTCCAAGGCTCCGGTGCCAGGTTTGGGAAACACCAAGTTCCCTGGGCCTCAACAGAGGGTTCTCTGTGAAAAGCATCATAGGCTTCAGGATGCAGAGACCGACCTCATGACTATTACGGTGCAAAACGCTATGGAAATGTCCAATAATTACCAGCATACTGGTGATTTCAGAAGGGTCAGGATGAAATCTGAAGCACGATCCACACTTTTCCCACCTCAGGCAAATATGCACTTACCAACTCTGGAGGTAAACCAATCAAAGGCAGGGCTGACAGAAGCCCCGCACTTACACCCCACCCAGAAATCTCAACTACCAGGCAGGATTCTTATGCTAATGCGAGAAACCTGCTCGGGTTCTGAAAATCATGGTGAAACCACAGTGGAACACTAGTTAAAAGAACACTTTCTTTGTAGTCTCTAGTACCAACTATTTTAAATGCCAAGTTTACTGGGCCTCAGCCTGCTTTCGTCTGTGAAAACTCTCGTATGCTTAAGGATGCAGAGACCAATTTAGAACAATAACGGTGAAAAGTGCTACGGAAAAATACCAAATAGTTCTCCACCTAGCGGTTCTTTCAAAAGTTGTGCCACACACCTCTTAGAAACATCGAGTTACATTGGCCTAGCCTTCGATTGGTCTGGAGAAGGAATCGCCGTTCCTAGCTGATGAATCAAATGATTCTGAAAGGAACGGTGAAAAGTGCGGATCCTGTTTCAGTCTTTAGACTGAAGCAAGATCCGCACTATTCACCTCTCCCACAAAGGCGCACTTCTCATGTCTGGCGCTAGTCCAACAAACCCAGGACTGACAGAGGCCCTGCACTTGCCACCCCAGAAAAATATCTCCTCCCCAAAGAAGGATTCTTACACTAACGGTTGAAAAGGGCTCCCGTTCTTGAAACGGTGGTGAAAGGATGGTGAAATACTACTGAAAACAATCCTATCTTCCCAGGCTCCGGTGCCAGGTTTGGGAAATACCAAGTTCCCTGGTCCTCAGCAGAGGGATCTCTGATAAAAGCATCATAGGCTTCAGGATGCAGAGACCGACCTCATGACTATTACGGTGCAAAACGCTATGGAAATGGCCAAAAATTACCAACATACTGGTGATTTCAAAAGGGTCAGGACGAAATCTGAAGCACGATCCACACTTTTCCCACCTCAGGCAAATATGCACTTACCAGCTCTGGAGGTAAACCAATCAAAGGCAGGGCTGACAGAAGCCCCGCACTTACACCCCACCCAGAAATCTCAACTACCAGGCAGGATTCTTATGCTAATGCGAGAAACCTGTTCGGGTTCTGAAAATCATGGTGAAACCATAGTGGACCACTACTTAAAAGAACACATTCTTTGTAGTCTCTAGGACCAACTATTGGAAATGCCAAGTTTACTGGGCCTCAGCCTGCTTTCGTCTGTGAAAACTCTTGTACGCTTCAGGAGGCAGAGACCAACATTAGGACAATTACGGTGAAAAGTGCTACGGAAAAATACCAAATAGTTCTCCACCTAGCGGTTCTTTCAAAAGTTGTGCCACACACCTCTTGGAAAGATCCAGTTACTCTGGCCTAGCCTTCGATTGGTCTGGAGGAGGAATCGCCGTTCCTAGCTGATGAATCAAATGATTCTGAAAGGAACGGTGAAAAGTGCGGATCCTGTTTCAGTCTTTAGACTGAAGCAAGATCCGCACTATTCACCTGTCCCACAAAGGCGCACTTCTCATGTCTGGCGCTAGTCCAACAAACCCAGGATTGACAGGGGCCCTGCACTTGCCACCCGAGAAAAATATCTCATCTCCAAAGAAGGATTCTTATGCTAACGGATGTAAAGGGCTCCCGGTCTTGAAACGGTGGTGAAAGGATGGTGAAATAATGCTGAAAACAATCCTATCTTCCAAGGCTCCGGTGCCAGGTTCGGGAAACACCAAGTTCCCTGGGCCTCAACAGAGGGTTCTCTGTGAAAAGCATCATATGCTTCAGGATGCAGAGACCGACCTCATGACTATTACGGTGCAAAACGCTATGGAAATGTCCAATAATTACCAGCATACTGGTGATTTCAGAAGGGTCAGGATGAAATCTGAAGCACGATCCACACTTTTCCCACCTCAGGCAAATATGCACTTACCAACTCTGGAGGTAAACAAATCAAAGGCAGGGCTGACAGAAGCCCCGCACTTACACCCCACCCAGAAATCTCAACTACCAGGCAGGATTCTTATGCTAATGCGAGAAACCGGCTAGGGTTCTGAAAATCATGGTGAAACCACAGTGGAATACTACTTAAAAGAACACTTTCTTTGTAGTCTCTAGGACCACCTACTGAAAATGCCACGTTTACTGGGCCTCAGCCTGCTTTCGTCTGTGAAAACTCTCGTATGCTTCAGGAGGCAGAGACCAACATTAGGACAATTACCATGAAAAGTGCTATGGAAAAATACCAAATAGTTCTCCACCTAGCGGTTCTTTCAAAAGTTGTGCCACACACCTCTTGGAAACATCGAGTTACATTGGCCTAGCCTTCGATTGGTCTGGAGAAGGAATCGCCGTTCCTAGCTGATGAATCAAATGATTCTGAAAGGAACGGTGAAAAGTGCGGATCCTGTTTCAGTCTTTAGACTGAAACAGGATCCGCACTATTCACCTGTCCCACAAAGGCGCACTTCTCATGTCTGGCGCTAGTCCAACAAACCCAGGACTGACAGAGGCCCTGCACTTGCCACCCCAGAAAAATATCTCATCTCCAAAGAAGGCTTCTTACGCTAACGGTTGAAAAGGGCTCCCGTTCTTGAAACGGTGGTGAAAGCATGGTGAAATACTACTGAAAACAATCCTATCTTCCCAGGCTCCGGTGCCAGGTTTGGGAAATACCAAGTTCCCTGGTCCTCAGCAGACGGATCTCTGATAAAAGCATCATAGGCTTCAGGATGCAGAGACCGACCTCATGACTATTACGGTGCAAAACGCTATGGAAATGGCCAAAAATTACCAACATACTGGTGATTTCAAAAGGGTCAGGACGAAATCTGAAGCACGATCCACACTTTTCCCACCTCAGGCAAATATGCACTTACCAACTCTGGAGGTAAACCAATCAAAGGCAGGGCTGACAGAAGCCCCGCACTTACACCCCACCCAGAAATCTCAACTACCAGGCAGGATTCTTATGCTAATGCGAGAAACCTGTTCGGGTTCTGAAAATCATGGTGAAACCATAGTGGACCACTACTTAAAAGAACACATTCTTTGTAGTCTCTAGGACCAACTATTGGAAATGCCAAGTTTACTGGGCCTCAGCCTGCTTTCGTCTGTGAAAACTCTTGTACGCTTCAGGAGGCAGAGACCAACATTAGGACAATTACGGTGAAAAGTGCTACGGAAAAATACCAAATAGTTCTCCACCTAGCGGTTCTTTCAAAAGTTGTGCCACACACCTCTTGGAAAGATCCAGTTACTCTGGCCTAGCCTTCGATTGGTCTGGAGGAGGAATCGCCGTTCCTAGCTGATGAATCAAATGATTCTGAAAGGAACGGTGAATAGTGCGGATCCTGTTTCAGTCTTTAGACTGAAACAGGATCCGCACTATTCACCTGTCCCACAAAGGCGCACTTCTCATGTCTAGTGCTAGTCCAACAAACCCAGGACTGACAGAGGCCCTGCACTTGCCACCCCAGAAAAATATCTCATCTCCAAAGAAGGATTCTTATGCTAACGGATGTAAAGGGCTCCCGGTCTTGAAACGGTGGTGAAAGGATGGTGAAATAATGCTGAAAACAATCCTATCTTCCAAGGCTCCGGTGCCAGGTTTGGGAAACACCAAGTTCCCTGAGCCTCAACAGAGGGTTCTCTGTGAAAAGCATCATAGGCTTCAGAATGCAGAGACCGACCTCATGACTATTACGGTGCAAAACGCTATGGAAATGTCCAATAATTACCAGCATACTGGTGATTTCAGAAGGGTCAGGATGAAATCTGAAGCACGATCCACACTTTTCCCACCTCAGGCAAATATGCACTTACCAACTCTGGAGGTAAACAAATCAAAGGCAGGGCTGACAGAAGCCCCGCACTTACACCCCACCCAGAAATCTCAACTACCAGGCAGGATTCTTATGCTAATGCGAGAAACCTGCTCGGGTTCTGAAAATCATGGTGAAACCACAGTGGAACACTAGTTAAAAGAACACTTTCTTTGTAGTCTCTAGTACCAACTATTGGAAATGCCAAGTTTACTGGGCCTCAGCCTGCTTTCGTCTGTGAAAACTCTCGTATGCTTAAGGATGCAGAGACCAATTTAGAACAATAACGGTGAAAAGTGCTACGGAAAAATACCAAATAGTTCTCCACCTAGCGGTTCTTTCAAAAGTTGTGCCACACACCTCTTAGAAACATCGAGTTACATTGGCCTAGCCTTCGATTGGTCTGGAGAAGGAATCGCCGTTCCTAGCTGATGAATCAAATGATTCTGAAAGGAACGGTGAAAAGTGCGGATCCTGTTTCAGTCTTTAGACTGAAGCAAGATCCGCACTATTCACCTGTCCCACAAAGGCGCACTTCTCATGTCTGGCGCTAGTCCAACAAACCCAGGACTGACAGAGGCCCTGCACTTGCCACCCCAGAAAAATATCTCATCTCCAAAGAAAGATTCTTACGCTAACGGTTGAAAAGGGCTCCCGTTCTTGAAACGGTGGTGAAAGCATGGTGAAATACTACTGAAAACAATCCTATCTTCCAAGGCTCCGGTGCCAGGTTTGGGAAATACCAAGTTCCCTGGTCCTCAGCAGAGGGATCTCTGATAAAAGCATCATAGGCTTCAGGATGCAGAGACCGACCTCATGACTATTACGGTGCAAAATGCTATGGAAATGGCCAAAAATTACCAACATACTGGTGATTTCAGAAGGGTCAGGACGAAATCTGAAGCACGATCCACACTTATCCCACCTGAGGCAAATATGCACTTTCCAACTCTGGAGGGTAAACAAATCAAAGGCAGGGCTGACAGAGTTGCCGCACTTACACCCCACCCAGAAATCTCAACTACCAGGCAGGATTCTTATGCTAATGCGAGAAACCTGCTCGGGTTCTGAAAATCATGGTGAAACCACAGTGGAACACTACTTAAAAGAACACTTTCTTTGTAGTCTCTAGGACCAACTTTTGGAAATGCCAAGTTTACTGGGCCTCAGCCTGCTTTCGTCTGTGAAAACTCTCGTATGCTTAAGGATGCAGAGACCAATTTAGGACAATAACGGTGAAAAGTGCTACGGAAAAATACCAAATAGTTCTCCACCTAGCGGGTCTTTCAAAAGTTGTGCCACACACCGCTTAGAAACATCGAGTTACAGTGGCCTAGCCTTCGATTGGTCTGGAGAAGGAATCACCGTTCCTAGCTGATGAATCAAATGATTCTGAAAGGAACGGTGAAAAGTGCGGATCCTGTTTCAGTCTTTAGACTGAAACAGGATCCGCACTATTCACCTGTCCCACAAAGGCGCACTTCTCATGTCTGGCGCTAGTCCAACAAACCCAGGATTGACAGAGGCCCTGCACTTGCCACCCGAGAAAAATATCTCATCTCCAAAGAAGGATTCTTATGCTAACGGATGTAAAGGGCTCCCGTTCTTGAAACGGTGGTGAAAGGATGGTGAAATAATGCTGAAAACAATCCTATCTTCCAAGGCTCCGGTGCCAGGTTCGGGAAACACCAAGTTCCCTGGGCCTCAACAGAGGGTTCTCTGTGAAAAGCATCATATGCTTCAGGATGCAGAGACCGACCTCATGACTATTACGGTGCAAAACGCTATGGAAATGTCCAATAATTACCAGCATACTGGTGATTTCAGAAGGGTCAGGATGAAATCTGAAGCACGATCCACACTTTTCCCACCTCAGGCAAATATGCACTTACCAACTCTGGAGGTAAACAAATCAAAGGCAGGGCTGACAGAAGCCCCGCACTTACACCCCACCCAGAAATCTCAACTACCAGGCACGATTCTTATGCTAATGCGAGAAACCGGCTAGGGTTCTGAAAATCATGGTGAAACCACAGTGGAATACGACTTAAAAGAACACTTTCTTTGTAGTCTCTAGGACCACCTACTGAAAATGCCACGTTTACTGGGCCTCAGCCTGCTTTCGTCTGTGAAAACTCTCGTATGCTTCAGGAGGCAGAGACCAACATTAGGACAATTACCATGAAAAGTGCTATGGAAAAATACCAAATAATTCTCCACCTAGCGGTTCTTTCAAAAGTTGTGCCACACACCTCTTGGAAACATCGAGTTACATTGGCCTAGCCTTCGATTGGTCTGGAGAAGGAATCGCCGTTCCTAGCTGATGAATCAAATGATTCTGAAAGGAACGGTGAAAAGTGCGGATCCTGTTTCAGTCTTTAGACTGAAACAGGATCCGCACTATTCACCTGTCCCACAAAGGCGCACTTCTCATGTCTGGCGCTAGTCCAACAAACCCAGGACTGACAGAGGCCCTGCACTTGCCACCCCAGAAAAATATCTCATCTCCAAAGAAGGATTCTTACGCTAACGGTTGAAAAGGGCTCCCGTTCTTGAAACGGTGGTGAAAGCATGGTGAAATACTACTGAAAACAATCCTATCCTCCCAGGCTCCGGTGCCAGGTTTGGGAAATACCAAGTTCCCTGGTCCTCAGCAGAGGGATCTCTGATAAAAGCATCATAGGCTTCAGGATGCAGAGACCGACCTCATGACTATTACGGTGCAAAATGCTATTGAAATGGCCAAAAATTACCAACATACTGGTGATTTCAAAAGGGTCAGAACGAAATCTGAAGCACGATCCACACTTTTCCCACCTCAGGCAAATATGCACTTACCAACTCTGGAGGTAAACCAATCAAAGGCAGGGCTGACAGAAGCCCCGCACTTACACCCCACCCAGAAATCTCAACTACCAGGCAGGATTCTTATGCTAATGCGAGAAACCTGCTCGGGTTCTGAAAATCATGGTGAAACCATAGTGGAATACTACTTAAAAGAACACGTTCTTTGTAGTCTCTAGGACCAACTACTGGAAATGCCAAGTTTACTGGGCCTCAGCCTGCTTTCGTCTGTGAAAACTCTTGTACGCTTCAGGAGGCAGAGACCAACATTAGGACAATTACGGTGAAAAGTGCTACGGAAAAATACCAAATAGTTCTCCACCTAGCGGTTCTTTCAAAAGTTGTGCCACACACCTCTTGGAAAGATCCAGTTACTCTGGCCTAGCCTTCGATTGGTCTGGAGAAGGAATCACCGTTCCTAGCTGATGAATCAAATGATTCTGAAAGGAACGGTGAAAAGTGCGGATCCTGTTTCAGTCTTTAGACTGAAACAGGATCCGCACTATTCACCTGTCCCACAAAGGTGCACTTCTCATGTCTGGCGTTAGTCCAACAAACCCAGGATTGACAGAGGCCCTGCACTTGCCACCCGAGAAAAATATCTCATCTCCAAAGAAGGATTCTTATGCTAACGGAAGTAAAGTGCTCCCGTTCTTGAAACGGTGGTGAAAGGATGGTGAAATAATGCTGAAAACAATCCTATCTTCCAAGGCTCCGGTGCCAGG
Organism: Lemur catta; assembly: GCF_020740605.2. Taxonomy (NCBI): domain Eukaryota; kingdom Metazoa; phylum Chordata; class Mammalia; order Primates; family Lemuridae; genus Lemur; species Lemur catta. The sequence goes on from NC_059137.1 coordinate 14,058,984, forward strand.
TTCGGGAAACACCAAGTTCCCTGGGCCTCAACAGAGGGTTCTCTGCGAAAAGCATCATAGGCTTCAGGATGCAGAGACCGACCTCATGACTATTACGGTGCAAAACGCTATGGAAATGGCAAATAATTACCGGCATACTGGTGAATTCAGAAGAGTCAGGATGAAATCTGAAGCACGATCCAGACTTTTCCCAATCCACGCAAATATGCACTTACCAACTCTGGAGGAAAAGAAATCAAAGGCAGGGCTGACAGAAGCCCCGCACTTACACCCCACCCAGAAATCTCAACTACCAGGCAGGATTCTTATGCTAATGCGAGAAACCTGCTCGAGTTCTGAAAATCATGGTGAAACCACAGTGGAATAATACTTAAAAGAACACAGTCCTTGTAGTCTCTAGGACCACCTACTGAAAATGCCACGTATACTGGGCCTCAGCCTGCTTTCGTCTGTGAAAACTCTCGTATGCTTCAGGAGGCAGAGACCAACATTAGGACAATTACCGTGAAAAGTGCTACGGAAAAATACCAAATAGTTCTCCACCTAGCGGTTCTTTCAAAAGTTGTGCCACACACCTCTTGGAAACATCGAGTTACATTGGCCTAGCCTTCGATTGGTCTGGAGAAGGAATCGCCGTTCCTAGCTGATGAATCAAATGATTCTGAAAGGAACGGTGAAAAGTGCGGATCCTGTTTCAGTCTTTAGACTGAAACAGGATCCGCACTATTCACCTGTCCCACAAAGGCGCACTTCTCATGTCTGGCGCTAGTCCAACAAACCCAGGACTGACAGAGGCCCTGCACTTGCCACCCCAGAAAAATATCTCATCTCCAAAGAAGGATTCTTACGCTAACGGTTGAAAAGGGCTCCCGTTCTTGAAACGGTGGTGAAAGCATGGTGAAATACTACTGAAAACAATCCTATCTTCCCAGGCTCCGGTGCCAGGTTTGGGAAATACCAAGTTCCCTGGTCCTCAGCAGACGGATCTCTGATAAAAGCATCATAGGCTTCAGGATGCAGAGACCGACCTCATGACTATTACGGTGCAAAACGCTATGGAAATGGCCAAAAATTACCAACATACTGGTGATTTCAAAAGGGTCAGGACGAAATCTGAAGCACGATCCACACTTTTCCCACCTCAGGCAAATATGCACTTACCAACTCTGGAGGTAAACAAATCAAAGGCAGGGCTGACAGAAGCCCCGCACTTACACCCCACCCAGAAATCTCAACTACCAGGCAGGATTCTTATGCTAATGCGAGAAACCTGCTCGGGTTCTGAAAATCATGGTGAAACCACAGTGGAACACTAGTTAAAAGAACACTTTCTTTGTAGTCTCTAGTACCAACTATTGGAAATGCCAAGTTTACTGGGCCTCAGCCTGCTTTCGTCTGTGAAAACTCTCGTATGCTTAAGGATGCAGAGACCAATTTAGAACAATAACGGTGAAAAGTGCTACGGAAAAATACCAAATAGTTCTCCACCTAGCGGTTCTTTCAAAAGTTGTGCCACACACCTCTTAGAAACATCGAGTTACATTGGCCTAGCCTTCGATTGGTCTGGAGAAGGAATCGCCGTTCCTAGCTGATGAATCAAATGATTCTGAAAGGAACGGTGAAAAGTGCGGATCCTGTTTCAGTATTTAGACTGAAGCAAGATCCGCACTATTCACCTCTCCCACAAAGGCGCACTTCTCATGTCTGGCGCTAGTCCAACAAACCCAGGACTGACAGAGGCCCTGCACTTGCCACCCCAGAAAAATATCTCATCTCCAAAGAAAGATTCTTACGCTAACGGTTGAAAAGGGCTCCCGTTCTTGAAACGGTGGTGAAAGCATGGTGAAATACTACTGAAAACAATCCTATCTTCCAAGGCTCCGGTGCCATGTTTGGGAAATACCAAGTTCCCTGGTCCTCAGCAGAGGGATCTCTGATAAAAGCATCATAGGCTTCAGGATGCAGAGACCGACCTCATGACTATTACGGTGCAAAATGCTATGGAAATGGCCAAAAATTACCAACATACTGGTGATTTCAGAAGGGTCAGGACGAAATCTGAAGCACGATCCACACTTATCCCACCTGAGGCAAATATGCACTTTCCAACTCTGGAGGGTAAACAAATCAAAGGCAGGGCTGACAGAATTGCGGCACTTACACCCCACCCAGAAATCTCAACTACCAGGCAGGATTCTTATGCTAATGCGAGAAACCTGCTCGGGTTCTGAAAATCATGGTGAAACCACAGTGGAACACTACTTAAAAGAACACTTTCTTTGTAGTCTCTAGGACCAACTTTTGGAAATGCCAAGTTTACTGGGCCTCAGCCTGCTTTCGTCTGTGAAAACTCTCGTATGCTTAAGGATGCAGAGACCAATTTAGGACAATAACGGTGAAAAGTGCTACGGAAAAATACCAAATAGTTCTCCACCTAGCGGTTCTTTCAAAAGTTGTGCCACACACCTCTTGGAAACATCGAGTTACATTGGCCTAGCCTTCGATTGGTCTGGAGAAGGAATCGCCGTTCCTAGCTGATGAATCAAATGATTCTGAAAGGAACGGTGAAAAGTGCGGATCCTGTTTCAGTCTTTAGACTGAAACAGGATCCGCACTATTCACCTGTCCCACAAAGGCGCACTTCTCATGTCTGGCGCTAGTCCAACAAACCCAGGACTGACAGAGGCCCTGCACTTGCCACCCCAGAAAAATATCTCATCTCCAAAGAAGGATTCTTACGCTAACGGTTGAAAAGGGCTCCCGTTCTTGAAACGGTGGTGAAAGCATGGTGAAATACTACTGAAAACAATCCTATCCTCCCAGGCTCCGGTGCCAGGTTTGGGAAATACCAAGTTCCCTGGTCCTCAGCAGAGGGATCTCTGATAAAAGCATCATAGGCTTCAGGATGCAGAGACCGACCTCATGACTATTACGGTGCAAAATGCTATTGAAATGGCCAAAAATTACCAACATACTGGTGATTTCAAAAGGGTCAGAACGAAATCTGAAGCACGATCCACACTTTTCCCACCTCAGGCAAATATGCACTTACCAACTCTGGAGGTAAACCAATCAAAGGCAGGGCTGACAGAAGCCCCGCACTTACACCCCACCCAGAAATCTCAACTACCAGGCAGGATTCTTATGCTAATGCGAGAAACCTGCTCGGGTTCTGAAAATCATGGTGAAACCATAGTGGAATACTACTTAAAAGAACACGTTCTTTGTAGTCTCTAGGACCAACTACTGGAAATGCCAAGTTTACTGGGCCTCAGCCTGCTTTCGTCTGTGAAAACTCTTGTACGCTTCAGGAGGCAGAGACCAACATTAGGACAATTACGGTGAAAAGTGCTACGGAAAAATACCAAATAGTTCTCCACCTAGCGGTTCTTTCAAAAGTTGTGCCACACACCTCTTGGAAAGATCCAGTTACTCTGGCCTAGCCTTCGATTGGTCTGGAGAAGGAATCACCGTTCCTAGCTGATGAATCAAATGATTCTGAAAGGAACGGTGAAAAGTGCGGATCCTGTTTCAGTCTTTAGACTGAAACAGGATCCGCACTATTCACCTGTCCCACAAAGGTGCACTTCTCATGTCTGGCGTTAGTCCAACAAACCCAGGATTGACAGAGGCCCTGCACTTGCCACCCGAGAAAAATATCTCATCTCCAAAGAAGGATTCTTATGCTAACGGAAGTAAAGTGCTCCCGTTCTTGAAACGGTGGTGAAAGGATGGTGAAATAATGCTGAAAACAATCCTATCTTCCAAGGCTCCGGTGCCAGGTTCGGGAAACACCAAGTTCCCTGGGCCTCAACAGAGGGTTCTCTGCGAAAAGCATCATAGGCTTCAGGATGCAGAGACCGACCTCATGACTATTACGGTGCAAAACGCTATGGAAATGGCAAATAATTACCGGCATACTGGTGAATTCAGAAGAGTCAGGATGAAATCTGAAGCACGATCCAGACTTTTCCCAATCCACGCAAATATGCACTTACCAACTCTGGAGGAAAAGAAATCAAAGGCAGGACTGACAGAAGCCCCGCACTTACACCCCACCCAGAAATCTCAACTACCAGGCAGGATTCTTATGCTAATGCGAGAAACCTGCTCGAGTTCTGAAAATCATGGTGAAACCACAGTGGAATAATACTTAAAAGAACACAGTCCTTGTAGTCTCTAGGACCACCTACTGAAAATGCCACGTATACTGGGCCTCAGCCTGCTTTCGTCTGTGAAAACTCTCGTATGCTTCAGGAGGCAGAGACCAACATTAGGACAATTACCGTGAAAAGTGCTACGGAAAAATACCAAATAGTTCTCCACCTAGCGGTTCTTTCAAAAGTTGTGCCACACACCTCTTGGAAACATCGAGTTACATTGGCCTAGCCTTCGATTGGTCTGGAGAAGGAATCGCCGTTCCTAGCTGATGAATCAAATGATTCTGAAAGGAACGGTGAAAAGTGCGGATCCTGTTTCAGTCTTTAGACTGAAACAGGATCCGCACTATTCACCTGTCCCACAAAGGCGCACTTCTCATGTCTGGCGCTAGTCCAACAAACCCAGGACTGACAGAGGCCCTGCACTTGCCACCCCAGAAAAATATCTCATCTCCAAAGAAGGATTCTTACGCTAACGGTTGAAAAGGGCTCCCGTTCTTGAAACGGTGGTGAAAGCATGGTGAAATACTACTGAAAACAATCCTATCTTCCCAGGCTCCGGTGCCAGGTTTGGGAAATACCAAGTTCCCTGGTCCTCAGCAGACGGATCTCTGATAAAAGCATCATAGGCTTCAGGATGCAGAGACCGACCTCATGACTATTACGGTGCAAAACGCTATGGAAATGGCCAAAAATTACCAACATACTGGTGATTTCAAAAGGGTCAGGACGAAATCTGAAGCACGATCCACACTTTTCCCACCTCAGGCAAATATGCACTTACCAACTCTGGAGGTAAACAAATCAAAGGCAGGGCTGACAGAAGCCCCGCACTTACACCCCACCCAGAAATCTCAACTACCAGGCAGGATTCTTATGCTAATGCGAGAAACCTGCTCGGGTTCTGAAAATCATGGTGAAACCACAGTGGAACACTAGTTAAAAGAACACTTTCTTTGTAGTCTCTAGTACCAACTATTGGAAATGCCAAGTTTACTGGGCCTCAGCCTGCTTTCGTCTGTGAAAACTCTCGTATGCTTAAGGATGCAGAGACCAATTTAGAACAATAACGGTGAAAAGTGCTACGGAAAAATACCAAATAGTTCTCCACCTAGCGGTTCTTTCAAAAGTTGTGCCACACACCTCTTAGAAACATCGAGTTACATTGGCCTAGCCTTCGATTGGTCTGGAGAAGGAATCGCCGTTCCTAGCTGATGAATCAAATGATTCTGAAAGGAACGGTGAAAAGTGCGGATCCTGTTTCAGTATTTAGACTGAAGCAAGATCCGCACTATTCACCTCTCCCACAAAGGCGCACTTCTCATGTCTGGCGCTAGTCCAACAAACCCAGGACTGACAGAGGCCCTGCACTTGCCACCCCAGAAAAATATCTCATCTCCAAAGAAAGATTCTTACGCTAACGGTTGAAAAGGGCTCCCGTTCTTGAAACGGTGGTGAAAGCATGGTGAAATACTACTGAAAACAATCCTATCTTCCAAGGCTCCGGTGCCATGTTTGGGAAATACCAAGTTCCCTGGTCCTCAGCAGAGGGATCTCTGATAAAAGCATCATAGGCTTCAGGATGCAGAGACCGACCTCATGACTATTACGGTGCAAAATGCTATGGAAATGGCCAAAAATTACCAACATACTGGTGATTTCAGAAGGGTCAGGACGAAATCTGAAGCACGATCCACACTTATCCCACCTGAGGCAAATATGCACTTTCCAACTCTGGAGGGTAAACAAATCAAAGGCAGGGCTGACAGAATTGCCGCACTTACACCCCACCCAGAAATCTCAACTACCAGGCAGGATTCTTATGCTAATGCGAGAAACCTGCTCGGGTTCTGAAAATCATGGTGAAACCACAGTGGAACACTACTTAAAAGAACACTTTCTTTGTAGTCTCTAGGACCAACTTTTGGAAATGCCAAGTTTACTGGGCCTCAGCCTGCTTTCGTCTGTGAAAACTCTCGTATGCTTAAGGATGCAGAGACCAATTTAGGACAATAACGGTGAAAAGTGCTACGGAAAAATACCAAATAGTTCTCCACCTAGCGGTTCTTTCAAAAGTTGTGCCACACACCGCTTAGAAACATCGAGTTACAGTGGCCTAGCCTTCGATTGGTCTGGAGAAGGAATCACCGTTCCTAGCTGATGAATCAAATGATTCTGAAAGGAACGGTGAAAAGTGCGGATCCTGTTTCAGTCTTTAGACTGAAACAGGATCCGCACTATTCACCTGTCCCACAAAGGCGCACTTCTCATGTCTGGCGCTAGTCCAACAAACCCAGGATTGACAGAGGCCCTGCACTTGCCACCCGAGAAAAATATCTCATCTCCAAAGAAGGATTCTTATGCTAACGGATGTAAAGGGCTCCCGTTCTTGAAACGGTGGTGAAAGGATGGTGAAATAATGCTGAAAACAATCCTATCTTCCAAGGCTCCGGTGCCAGGTTCGGGAAACACCAAGTTCCCTGGGCCTCAACAGAGGGTTCTCTGTGAAAAGCATCATATGCTTCAGGATGCAGAGACCGACCTCATGACTATTACGGTGCAAAACGCTATGGAAATGTCCAATAATTACCAGCATACTGGTGATTTCAGAAGGGTCAGGATGAAATCTGAAGCACGATCCACACTTTTCCCACCTCAGGCAAATATGCACTTACCAACTCTGGAGGTAAACAAATCAAAGGCAGGGCTGACAGAAGCCCCGCACTTACACCCCACCCAGAAATCTCAACTACCAGGCACGATTCTTATGCTAATGCGAGAAACCGGCTAGGGTTCTGAAAATCATGGTGAAACCACAGTGGAATACTACTTAAAAGAACACTTTCTTTGTAGTCTCTAGGACCACCTACTGAAAATGCCACCTTTACTGGGCCTCAGCCTGCTTTCGTCTGTGAAAACTCTGGTACGCTTCAGGAGGCAGAGACCAACATTAGGACAATTACGGTGAAAAGTGCTATGGAAAAATACCAAATAATTCTCCACCTAGCGGTTCTTTCAAAAGTTGTGCCACACACCTCTTGGAAACATCGAGTTACATTGGCCTAGCCTTCGATTGGTCTGGAGAAGGAATCGCCGTTCCTAGCTGATGAATCAAATGATTCTGAAAGGAACGGTGAAAAGTGCGGATCCTGTTTCAGTCTTTAGACTGAAACAGGATCCGCACTATTCACCTGTCCCACAAAGGCGCACTTCTCATGTCTGGCGCTAGTCCAACAAACCCAGGACTGACAGAGGCCCTGCACTTGCCACCCCAGAAAAATATCTCATCTCCAAAGAAGGATTCTTACGCTAACGGTTGAAAAGGGCTCCCGTTCTTGAAACGGTGGTGAAAGCATGGTGAAATACTACTGAAAACAATCCTATCCTCCCAGGCTCCGGTGCCAGGTTTGGGAAATACCAAGTTCCCTGGTCCTCAGCAGAGGGATCTCTGATAAAAGCATCATAGGCTTCAGGATGCAGAGACCGACCTCATGACTATTACGGTGCAAAATGCTATTGAAATGGCCAAAAATTACCAACATACTGGTGATTTCAAAAGGGTCAGAACGAAATCTGAAGCAGGATCCACACTTTTCCCACCTCAGGCAAATATGCACTTACCAACTCTGGAGGTAAACCAATCAAAGGCAGGGCTGACAGAAGCCCCGCACTTACACCCCACCCAGAAATCTCAACTACCAGGCAGGATTCTTATGCTAATGCGAGAAACCTGCTCGGGTTCTGAAAATCATGGTGAAACCATAGTGGAATACTACTTAAAAGAACACGTTCTTTGTAGTCTCTAGGACCAACTACTGGAAATGCCAAGTTTACTGGGCCTCAGCCTGCTTTCGTCTGTGAAAACTCTTGTACGCTTCAGGAGGCAGAGACCAACATTAGGACAATTACGGTGAAAAGTGCTACGGAAAAATACCAAATAGTTCTCCACCTAGCGGTTCTTTCAAAAGTTGTGCCACACACCTCTTGGAAAGATCCAGTTACTCTGGCCTAGCCTTCGATTGGTCTGGAGAAGGAATCACCGTTCCTAGCTGATGAATCAAATGATTCTGAAAGGAACGGTGAAAAGTGCGGATCCTGTTTCAGTCTTTAGACTGAAACAGGATCCGCACTATTCACCTGTCCCACAAAGGTGCACTTCTCATGTCTGGCGTTAGTCCAACAAACCCAGGATTGACAGAGGCCCTGCACTTGCCACCCGAGAAAAATATCTCATCTCCAAAGAAGGATTCTTATGCTAACGGATGTAAAGGGCTCCCGTTCTTGAAACGGTGGTGAAAGGATGGTGAAATAATGCTGAAAACAATCCTATCTTCCAAGGCTCCGGTGCCAGGTTCGGGAAACACCAAGTTCCCTGGGCCTCAACAGAGGGTTCTCTGCGAAAAGCATCATAGGCTTCAGGATGCAGAGACGGACCTCATGACTATTACGGTGCAAAACGCTATGGAAATGGCAAATAATTACCGGCATACTGGTGAATTCAGAAGAGTCAGGATGAAATCTGAAGCACGATCCAGACTTTTCCCAATCCACGCAAATATGCACTTACCAACTCTGGAGGAAAAGAAATCAAAGGCAGGGCTGACAGAAGCCCCGCACTTACACCCCACCCAGAAATCTCAACTACCAGGCAGGATTCTTATGCTAATGCGAGAAACCTGCTCGAGTTCTGAAAATCATGGTGAAACCACAGTGGAATAATACTTAAAAGAACACAGTCCTTGTAGTCTCTAGGACCACCTACTGAAAATGCCACGTTTACTGGGCCTCAGCCTGCTTTCGTCTGTGAAAACTCTCGTATGCTTCAGGAGGCAGAGACCAACATTAGGACAATTACCGTGAAAAGTGCTACGGAAAAATACCAAATAGTTCTCCACCTAGCGGTTCTTTCAAAAGTTGTGCCACACACCTCTTGGAAACATCGAGTTACATTGGCCTAGCCTTCGATTGGTCTGGAGAAGGAATCGCCGTTCCTAGCTGATGAATCAAATGATTCTGAAAGGAACGGTGAAAAGTGCGGATCCTGTTTCAGTCTTTAGACTGAAACAGGATCCGCACTATTCACCTGTCCCACAAAGGCGCACTTCTCATGTCTGGCGCTAGTCCAACAAACCCAGGACTGACAGAGGCCCTGCACTTGCCACCCCAGAAAAATATCTCATCTCCAAAGAAGGATTCTTACGCTAACGGTTGAAAAGGGCTCCCGTTCTTGAAACGGTGGTGAAAGCATGGTGAAATACTACTGAAAACAATCCTATCTTCCCAGGCTCCGGTGCCAGGTTTGGGAAATACCAAGTTCCCTGGTCCTCAGCAGACGGATCTCTGATAAAAGCATCATAGGCTTCAGGATGCAGAGACCGACCTCATGACTATTACGGTGCAAAACGCTATGGAAATGGCCAAAAATTACCAACATACTGGTGATTTCAAAAGGGTCAGGACGAAATCTGAAGCACGATCCACACTTTTCCCACCTCAGGCAAATATGCACTTACCAACTCTGGAGGTAAACCAATCAAAGGCAGGGCTGACAGAAGCCCCGCACTTACACCCCACCCAGAAATCTCAACTACCAGGCAGGATTCTTATGCTAATGCGAGAAACCTGTTCGGGTTCTGAAAATCATGGTGAAACCATAGTGGACCACTACTTAAAAGAACACATTCTTTGTAGTCTCTAGGACCAACTATTGGAAATGCCAAGTTTACTGGGCCTCAGCCTGCTTTCGTCTGTGAAAACTCTTGTACGCTTCAGGAGGCAGAGACCAACATTAGGACAATTACGGTGAAAAGTGCTACGGAAAAATACCAAATAGTTCTCCACCTAGCGGTTCTTTCAAAAGTTGTGCCACACACCTCTTGGAAAGATCCAGTTACTCTGGCCTAGCCTTCGATTGGTCTGGAGGAGGAATCGCCGTTCCTAGCTGATGAATCAAATGATTCTGAAAGGAACGGTGAATAGTGCGGATCCTGTTTCAGTCTTTAGACTGAAACAGGATCCGCACTATTCACCTGTCCCACAAAGGCGCACTTCTCATGTCTAGTGCTAGTCCAACAAACCCAGGACTGACAGAGGCCCTGCACTTGCCACCCCAGAAAAATATCTCATCTCCAAAGAAGGATTCTTATGCTAACGGATGTAAAGGGCTCCCTGTCTTGAAACGGTGGTGAAAGGATGGTGAAATAATGCTGAAAACAATCCTATCTTCCAAGGCTCCGGTGCCAGGTTTGGGAAACACCAAGTTCCCTGGGCCTCAACAGAGGGTTCTCTGTGAAAAGCATCATAGGCTTCAGGATGCAGAGACCGACCTCATGACTATTACGGTGCAAAACGCTATGGAAATGTCCAATAATTACCAGCATACTGGTGATTTCAGAAGGGTCAGGATGAAATCTGAAGCACGATCCACACTTTTCCCACCTCAGGCAAATATGCACTTACCAACTCTGGAGGTAAACAAATCAAAGGCAGGGCTGACAGAAGCCCCGCACTTACACCCCACCCAGAAATCTCAACTACCAGGCAGGATTCTTATGCTAATGCGAGAAACCTGCTCGGGTTCTGAAAATCATGGTGAAACCACAGTGGAACACTAGTTAAAAGAACACTTTCTTTGTAGTCTCTAGTACCAACTATTGGAAATGCCAAGTTTACTGGGCCTCAGCCTGCTTTCGTCTGTGAAAACTCTCGTATGCTTAAGGATGCAGAGACCAATTTAGAACAATAACGGTGAAAAGTGCTACGGAAAAATACCAAATAGTTCTCCACCTAGCGGTTCTTTCAAAAGTTGTGCCACACACCTCTTAGAAACATCGAGTTACATTGGCCTAGCCTTCGATTGGTCTGGAGAAGGAATCGCCGTTCCTAGCTGATGAATCAAATGATTCTGAAAGGAACGGTGAAAAGTGCGGATCCTGTTTCAGTCTTTAGACTGAAGCAAGATCCGCACTATTCACCTCTCCCACAAAGGCGCACTTCTCATGTCTGGCGCTAGTCCAACAAACCCAGGACTGACAGAGGCCCTGCACTTGCCACCCCAGAAAAATATCTCATCTCCAAAGAAAGATTCTTACGCTAACGGTTGAAAAGGGCTCCCGTTCTTGAAACGGTGGTGAAAGCATGGTGAAATACTACTGAAAACAATCCTATCTTCCAAGGCTCCGGTGCCATGTTTGGGAAATACCAAGTTCCCTGGTCCTCAGCAGAGGGATCTCTGATAAAAGCATCATAGGCTTCAGGATGCAGAGACCGACCTCATGACTATTACGGTGCAAAATGCTATGGAAATGGCCAAAAATTACCAACATACTGGTGATTTCAGAAGGGTCAGGACGAAATCTGAAGCACGATCCACACTTATCCCACCTGAGGCAAATATGCACTTTCCAACTCTGGAGGGTAAACAAATCAAAGGCAGGGCTGACAGAGTTGCCGCACTTACACCCCACCCAGAAATCTCAACTACCAGGCAGGATTCTTATGCTAATGCGAGAAACCTGCTCGGGTTCTGAAAATCATGGTGAAACCACAGTGGAACACTACTTAAAAGAACACTTTCTTTGTAGTCTCTAGGACCAACTTTTGGAAATGCCAAGTTTACTGGGCCTCAGCCTGCTTTCGTCTGTGAAAACTCTCGTATGCTTAAGGATGCAGAGACCAATTTAGGACAATAACGGTGAAAAGTGCTACGGAAAAATACCAAATAGTTCTCCACCTAGCGGGTCTTTCAAAAGTTGTGCCACACACCGCTTAGAAACATCGAGTTACAGTGGCCTAGCCTTCGATTGGTCTGGAGAAGGAATCACCGTTCCTAGCTGATGAATCAAATGATTCTGAAAGGAACGGTGAAAAGTGCGGATCCTGTTTCAGTCTTTAGACTGAAACAGGATCCGCACTATTCACCTGTCCCACAAAGGCGCACTTCTCATGTCTGGCGCTAGTCCAACAAACCCAGGATTGACAGAGGCCCTGCACTTGCCACCCGAGAAAAATATCTCATCTCCAAAGAAGGATTCTTATGCTAACGGATGTAAAGGGCTCCCGTTCTTGAAACGGTGGTGAAAGGATGGTGAAATAATGCTGAAAACAATCCTATCTTCCAAGGCTCCGGTGCCAGGTTCGGGAAACACCAAGTTCCCTGGGCCTCAACAGAGGGTTCTCTGTGAAAAGCATCATATGCTTCAGGATGCAGAGACCGACCTCATGACTATTACGGTGCAAAACGCTATGGAAATGTCCAATAATTACCAGCATACTGGTGATTTCAGAAGGGTCAGGATGAAATCTGAAGCACGATCCACACTTTTCCCACCTCAGGCAAATATGCACTTACCAACTCTGGAGGTAAACAAATCAAAGGCAGGGCTGACAGAAGCCCCGCACTTACACCCCACCCAGAAATCTCAACTACCAGGCACGATTCTTATGCTAATGCGAGAAACCGGCTAGGGTTCTGAAAATCATGGTGAAACCACAGTGGAATACGACTTAAAAGAACACTTTCTTTGTAGTCTCTAGGACCACCTACTGAAAATGCCACGTTTACTGGGCCTCAGCCTGCTTTCGTCTGTGAAAACTCTCGTATGCTTCAGGAGGCAGAGACCAACATTAGGACAATTACCATGAAAAGTGCTATGGAAAAATACCAAATACTTCTCCACCTAGCGGTTCTTTCAAAAGTTGTGCCACACACCTCTTGGAAACATCGAGTTACATTGGCCTAGCCTTCGATTGGTCTGGAGAAGGAATCGCCGTTCCTAGCTGATGAATCAAATGATTCTGAAAGGAACGGTGAAAAGTGCGGATCCTGTTTCAGTCTTTAGACTGAAACAGGATCCGCACTATTCACCTGTCCCACAAAGGCGCACTTCTCATGTCTGGCGCTAGTCCAACAAACCCAGGACTGACAGAGGCCCTGCACTTGCCACCCCAGAAAAATATCTCATCTCCAAAGAAGGATTCTTACGCTAACGGTTGAAAAGGGCTCCCGTTCTTGAAACGGTGGTGAAAGCATGGTGAAATACTACTGAAAACAATCCTATCCTCCCAGGCTCCGGTGCCAGGTTTGGGAAATACCAAGTTCCCTGGTCCTCAGCAGAGGGATCTCTGATAAAAGCATCATAGGCTTCAGGATGCAGAGACCGACCTCATGACTATTACGGTGCAAAATGCTATTGAAATGGCCAAAAATTACCAACATACTGGTGATTTCAAAAGGGTCAGAACGAAATCTGAAGCACGATCCACACTTTTCCCACCTCAGGCAAATATGCACTTACCAACTCTGGAGGTAAACCAATCAAAGGCAGGGCTGACAGAAGCCCCGCACTTACACCCCACCCAGAAATCTCAAATACCAGGCAGGATTCTTATGCTAATGCGAGAAACCTGCTCGGGTTCTGAAAATCATGGTGAAACCATAGTGGAATACTACTTAAAAGAACACGTTCTTTGTAGTCTCTAGGACCAACTACTGGAAATGCCAAGTTTACTGGGCCTCAGCCTGCTTTCGTCTGTGAAAACTCTTGTACGCTTGAGGAGGCAGAGACCAACATTAGGACAATTACGGTGAAAAGTGCTACGGAAAAATACCAAATAGTTCTCCACCTAGCGGTTCTTTCAAAAGTTGTGCCACACACCTCTTGGAAAGATCCAGTTACTCTGGCCTAGCCTTCGATTGGTCTGGAGAAGGAATCACCGTTCCTAGCTGATGAATCAAATGATTCTGAAAGGAACGGTGAAAAGTGCGGATCCTGTTTCAGTCTTTAGACTGAAACAGGATCCGCACTATTCACCTGTCCCACAAAGGTGCACTTCTCATGTCTGGCGTTAGTCCAACAAACCCAGGATTGACAGAGGCCCTGCACTTGCCACCCGAGAAAAATATCTCATCTCCAAAGAAGGATTCTTATGGTAACGGAAGTAAAGTGCTCCCGTTCTTGAAACGGTGGTGAAAGGATGGTGAAATAATGCTGAAAACAATCCTATCTTCCAAGGCTCCGGTGCCAGGTTCGGGAAACACCAAGTTCCCTGGGCCTCAACAGAGGGTTCTCTGCGAAAAGCATCATAGGCTTCAGGATGCAGAGACCGACCTCATGACTATTACGGTGCAAAACGCTATGGAAATGGCAAATAATTACCGGCATACTGGTGAATTCAGAAGAGTCAGGATGAAATCTGAAGCACGATCCAGACTTTTCCCAATCCACGCAAATATGCACTTACCAACTCTGGAGGAAAAGAAATCAAAGGCAGGACTGACAGAAGCCCCGCACTTACACCCCACCCAGAAATCTCAACTACCAGGCAGGATTCTTATGCTAATGCGAGAAACCTGCTCGAGTTCTGAAAATCATGGTGAAACCACAGTGGAATAATACTTAAAAGAACACAGTCCTTGTAGTCTCTAGGACCACCTACTGAAAATGCCACGTATACTGGGCCTCAGCCTGCTTTCGTCTGTGAAAACTCTCGTATGCTTCAGGAGGCAGAGACCAACATTAGGACAATTACCGTGAAAAGTGCTACGGAAAAATACCAAATAGTTCTCCACCTAGCGGTTCTTTCAAAAGTTGTGCCACACACCTCTTGGAAACATCGAGTTACATTGGCCTAGCCTTCGATTGGTCTGGAGAAGGAATCGCCGTTCCTAGCTGATGAATCAAATGATTCTGAAAGGAACGGTGAAAAGTGCGGATCCTGTTTCAGTCTTTAGACTGAAACAGGATCCGCACTATTCACCTGTCCCACAAAGGCGCACTTCTCATGTCTGGCGCTAGTCCAACAAACCCAGGACTGACAGAGGCCCTGCACTTGCCACCCCAGAAAAATATCTCATCTCCAAAGAAGGATTCTTACGCTAACGGTTGAAAAGGGCTCCCGTTCTTGAAACGGTGGTGAAAGCATGGTGAAATACTACTGAAAACAATCCTATCTTCCCAGGCTCCGGTGCCAGGTTTGGGAAATACCAAGTTCCCTGGTCCTCAGCAGACGGATCTCTGATAAAAGCATCATAGGCTTCAGGATGCAGAGACCGACCTCATGACTATTACGGTGCAAAACGCTATGGAAATGGCCAAAAATTACCAACATACTGGTGATTTCAAAAGGGTCAGGACGAAATCTGAAGCACGATCCACACTTTTCCCACCTCAGGCAAATATGCACTTACCAACTCTGGAGGTAAACAAATCAAAGGCAGGGCTGACAGAAGCCCCGCACTTACACCCCACCCAGAAATCTCAACTACCAGGCAGGATTCTTATGCTAATGCGAGAAACCTGCTCGGGTTCTGAAAATCATGGTGAAACCACAGTGGAACACTAGTTAAAAGAACACTTTCTTTGTAGTCTCTAGTACCAACTATTGGAAATGCCAAGTTTACTGGGCCTCAGCCTGCTTTCGTCTGTGAAAACTCTCGTATGCTTAAGGATGCAGAGACCAATTTAGAACAATAACGGTGAAAAGTGCTACGGAAAAATACCAAATAGTTCTCCACCTAGCGGTTCTTTCAAAAGTTGTGCCACACACCTCTTAGAAACATCGAGTTACATTGGCCTAGCCTTCGATTGGTCTGGAGAAGGAATCGCCGTTCCTAGCTGATGAATCAAATGATTCTGAAAGGAACGGTGAAAAGTGCGGATCCTGTTTCAGTATTTAGACTGAAGCAAGATCCGCACTATTCACCTCTCCCACAAAGGCGCACTTCTCATGTCTGGCGCTAGTCCAACAAACCCAGGACTGACAGAGGCCCTGCACTTGCCACCCCAGAAAAATATCTCATCTCCAAAGAAAGATTCTTACGCTAACGGTTGAAAAGGGCTCCCGTTCTTGAAACGGTGGTGAAAGCATGGTGAAATACTACTGAAAACAATCCTATCTTCCAAGGCTCCGGTGCCATGTTTGGGAAATACCAAGTTCCCTGGTCCTCAGCAGAGGGATCTCTGATAAAAGCATCATAGGCTTCAGGATGCAGAGACCGACCTCATGACTATTACGGTGCAAAATGCTA
Organism: Lemur catta; assembly: GCF_020740605.2. Taxonomy (NCBI): domain Eukaryota; kingdom Metazoa; phylum Chordata; class Mammalia; order Primates; family Lemuridae; genus Lemur; species Lemur catta. Next base: position 14,075,172 of record NC_059137.1, read on the forward strand.
TGGAAATGGCCAAAAATTACCAACATACTGGTGATTTCAGAAGGGTCAGGACGAAATCTGAAGCACGATCCACACTTATCCCACCTGAGGCAAATATGCACTTTCCAACTCTGGAGGGTAAACAAATCAAAGGCAGGGCTGACAGAATTGCCGCACTTACACCCCACCCAGAAATCTCAACTACCAGGCAGGATTCTTATGCTAATGCGAGAAACCTGCTCGGGTTCTGAAAATCATGGTGAAACCACAGTGGAACACTACTTAAAAGAACACTTTCTTTGTAGTCTCTAGGACCAACTTTTGGAAATTCCAAGTTTACTGGGCCTCAGCCTGCTTTCGTCTGTGAAAACTCTCGTATGCTTAAGGATGCAGAGACCAATTTAGGACAATAACGGTGAAAAGTGCTACGGAAAAATACCAAATAGTTCTCCACCTAGCGGTTCTTTCAAAAGTTGTGCCACACACCGCTTAGAAACATCGAGTTACAGTGGCCTAGCCTTCGATTGGTCTGGAGAAGGAATCACCGTTCCTAGCTGATGAATCAAATGATTCTGAAAGGAACGGTGAAAAGTGCGGATCCTGTTTCAGTCTTTAGACTGAAACAGGATCCGCACTATTCACCTGTCCCACAAAGGCGCACTTCTCATGTCTGGCGCTAGTCCAACAAACCCAGGATTGACAGAGGCCCTGCACTTGCCACCCGAGAAAAATATCTCATCTCCAAAGAAGGATTCTTATGCTAACGGATGTAAAGGGCTCCCGTTCTTGAAACGGTGGTGAAAGGATGGTGAAATAATGCTGAAAACAATCCTATCTTCCAAGGCTCCGGTGCCAGGTTCGGGAAACACCAAGTTCCCTGGGCCTCAACAGAGGGTTCTCTGTGAAAAGCATCATATGCTTCAGGATGCAGAGACCGACCTCATGACTATTACGGTGCAAAACGCTATGGAAATGTCCAATAATTACCAGCATACTGGTGATTTCAGAAGGGTCAGGATGAAATCTGAAGCACGATCCACACTTTTCCCACCTCAGGCAAATATGCACTTACCAACTCTGGAGGTAAACAAATCAAAGGCAGGGCTGACAGAAGCCCCGCACTTACACCCCACCCAGAAATCTCAACTACCAGGCACGATTCTTATGCTAATGCGAGAAACCGGCTAGGGTTCTGAAAATCATGGTGAAACCACAGTGGAATACTACTTAAAAGAACACTTTCTTTGTAGTCTCTAGGACCACCTACTGAAAATGCCACCTTTACTGGGCCTCAGCCTGCTTTCGTCTGTGAAAACTCTCGTATGCTTCAGGAGGCAGAGACCAACATTAGGACAATTACCATGAAAAGTGCTATGGAAAAATACCAAATAATTCTCCACCTAGCGGTTCTTTCAAAAGTTGTGCCACACACCTCTTGGAAACATCGAGTTACATTGGCCTAGCCTTCGATTGGTCTGGAGAAGGAATCGCCGTTCCTAGCTGATGAATCAAATGATTCTGAAAGGAACGGTGAAAAGTGCGGATCCTGTTTCAGTCTTTAGACTGAAACAGGATCCGCACTATTCACCTGTCCCACAAAGGCGCACTTCTCATGTCTGGCGCTAGTCCAACAAACCCAGGACTGACAGAGGCCCTGCACTTGCCACCCCAGAAAAATATCTCATCTCCAAAGAAGGATTCTTACGCTAACGGTTGAAAAGGGCTCCCGTTCTTGAAACGGTGGTGAAAGCATGGTGAAATACTACTGAAAACAATCCTATCCTCCCAGGCTCCGGTGCCAGGTTTTGGAAATACCAAGTTCCCTGGTCCTCAGCAGAGGGATCTCTGATAAAAGCATCATAGGCTTCAGGATGCAGAGACCGACCTCATGACTATTACGGTGCAAAATGCTATTGAAATGGCCAAAAATTACCAACATACTGGTGATTTCAAAAGGGTCAGAACGAAATCTGAAGCAGGATCCACACTTTTCCCACCTCAGGCAAATATGCACTTACCAACTCTGGAGGTAAACCAATCAAAGGCAGGGCTGACAGAAGCCCCGCACTTACACCCCACCCAGAAATCTCAACTACCAGGCAGGATTCTTATGCTAATGCGCGAAACCTGCTCGGGTTCTGAAAATCATGGTGAAACCATAGTGGAATACTACTTAAAAGAACACGTTCTTTGTAGTCTCTAGGACCAACTACTGGAAATGCCAAGTTTACTGGGCCTCAGCCTGCTTTCGTCTGTGAAAACTCTTGTACGCTTCAGGAGGCAGAGACCAACATTAGGACAATTACGGTGAAAAGTGCTACGGAAAAATACCAAATAGTTCTCCACCTAGCGGTTCTTTCAAAAGTTGTGCCACACACCTCTTGGAAAGATCCAGTTACTCTGGCCTAGCCTTCGATTGGTCTGGAGAAGGAATCACCGTTCCTAGCTGATGAATCAAATGATTCTGAAAGGAACGGTGAAAAGTGCGGATCCTGTTTCAGTCTTTAGACTGAAACAGGATCCGCACTATTCACCTGTCCCACAAAGGTGCACTTCTCATGTCTGGCGTTAGTCCAACAAACCCAGGATTGACAGAGGCCCTGCACTTGCCACCCGAGAAAAATATCTCATCTCCAAAGAAGGATTCTTATGCTAACGGATGTAAAGGGCTCCCGTTCTTGAAACGGTGGTGAAAGGATGGTGAAATAATGCTGAAAACAATCCTATCTTCCAAGGCTCCGGTGCCAGGTTCGGGAAACACCAAGTTCCCTGGGCCTCAACAGAGGGTTCTCTGCGAAAAGCATCATAGGCTTCAGGATGCAGAGACGGACCTCATGACTATTACGGTGCAAAACGCTATGGAAATGGCAAATAATTACCGGCATACTGGTGAATTCAGAAGAGTCAGGATGAAATCTGAAGCACGATCCAGACTTTTCCCAATCCACGCAAATATGCACTTACCAACTCTGGAGGAAAAGAAATCAAAGGCAGGGCTGACAGAAGCCCCGCACTTACACCCCACCCAGAAATCTCAACTACCAGGCAGGATTCTTATGCTAATGCGAGAAACCTGCTCGAGTTCTGAAAATCATGGTGAAACCACAGTGGAATAATACTTAAAAGAACACAGTCCTTGTAGTCTCTAGGACCACCTACTGAAAATGCCACGTTTACTGGGCCTCAGCCTGCTTTCGTCTGTGAAAACTCTCGTATGCTTCAGGAGGCAGAGACCAACATTAGGACAATTACCGTGAAAAGTGCTACAGAAAAATACCAAATAGTTCTCCACCTAGCGGTTCTTTCAAAAGTTGTGCCACACACCTCTTGGAAACATCGAGTTACATTGGCCTAGCCTTCGATTGGTCTGGAGAAGGAATCGCCGTTCCTAGCTGATGAATCAAATGATTCTGAAAGGAACGGTGAAAAGTGCGGATCCTGTTTCAGTCTTTAGACTGAAACAGGATCCGCACTATTCACCTGTCCCACAAAGGCGCACTTCTCATGTCTGGCGCTAGTCCAACAAACCCAGGACTGACAGAGGCCCTGCACTTGCCACCCCAGAAAAATATCTCATCTCCAAAGAAGGATTCTTACGCTAACGGTTGAAAAGGGCTCCCGTTCTTGAAACGGTGGTGAAAGCATGGTGAAATACTACTGAAAACAATCCTATCTTCCCAGGCTCCGGTGCCAGGTTTGGGAAATACCAAGTTCCCTGGTCCTCAGCAGACGGATCTCTGATAAAAGCATCATAGGCTTCAGGATGCAGAGACCGACCTCATGACTATTACGGTGCAAAACGCTATGGAAATGGCCAAAAATTACCAACATACTGGTGATTTCAAAAGGGTCAGGACGAAATCTGAAGCACGATCCACACTTTTCCCACCTCAGGCAAATATGCACTTACCAACTCTGGAGGTAAACCAATCAAAGGCAGGGCTGACAGAAGCCCCGCACTTACACCCCACCCAGAAATCTCAACTACCAGGCAGGATTCTTATGCTAATGCGAGAAACCTGTTCGGGTTCTGAAAATCATGGTGAAACCATAGTGGACCACTACTTAAAAGAACACATTCTTTGTAGTCTCTAGGACCAACTATTGGAAATGCCAAGTTTACTGGGCCTCAGCCTGCTTTCGTCTGTGAAAACTCTTGTACGCTTCAGGAGGCAGAGACCAACATTAGGACAATTACGGTGAAAAGTGCTACGGAAAAATACCAAATAGTTCTCCACCTAGCGGTTCTTTCAAAAGTTGTGCCACACACCTCTTGGAAAGATCCAGTTACTCTGGCCTAGCCTTCGATTGGTCTGGAGGAGGAATCGCCGTTCCTAGCTGATGAATCAAATGATTCTGAAAGGAACGGTGAATAGTGCGGATCCTGTTTCAGTCTTTAGACTGAAACAGGATCCGCACTATTCACCTGTCCCACAAAGGCGCACTTCTCATGTCTAGTGCTAGTCCAACAAACCCAGGACTGACAGAGGCCCTGCACTTGCCACCCCAGAAAAATATCTCATCTCCAAAGAAGGATTCTTATGCTAACGGATGTAAAGGGCTCCCTGTCTTGAAACGGTGGTGAAAGGATGGTGAAATAATGCTGAAAACAATCCTATCTTCCAAGGCTCCGGTGCCAGGTTTGGGAAACACCAAGTTCCCTGGGCCTCAACAGAGGGTTCTCTGTGAAAAGCATCATAGGCTTCAGGATGCAGAGACCGACCTCATGACTATTACGGTGCAAAACGCTATGGAAATGTCCAATAATTACCAGCATACTGGTGATTTCAGAAGGGTCAGGATGAAATCTGAAGCACGATCCACACTTTTCCCACCTCAGGCAAATATGCACTTACCAACTCTGGAGGTAAACAAATCAAAGGCAGGGCTGACAGAAGCCCCGCACTTACACCCCACCCAGAAATCTCAACTACCAGGCAGGATTCTTATGCTAATGCGAGAAACCTGCTCGGGTTCTGAAAATCATGGTGAAACCACAGTGGAACACTAGTTAAAAGAACACTTTCTTTGTAGTCTCTAGTACCAACTATTGGAAATGCCAAGTTTACTGGGCCTCAGCCTGCTTTCGTCTGTGAAAACTCTCGTATGCTTAAGGATGCAGAGACCAATTTAGAACAATAACGGTGAAAAGTGCTACGGAAAAATACCAAATAGTTCTCCACCTAGCGGTTCTTTCAAAAGTTGTGCCACACACCTCTTAGAAACATCGAGTTACATTGGCCTAGCCTTCGATTGGTCTGGAGAAGGAATCGCCGTTCCTAGCTGATGAATCAAATGATTCTGAAAGGAACGGTGAAAAGTGCGGATCCTGTTTCAGTCTTTAGACTGAAGCAAGATCCGCACTATTCACCTCTCCCACAAAGGCGCACTTCTCATGTCTGGCGCTAGTCCAACAAACCCAGGACTGACAGAGGCCCTGCACTTGCCACCCCAGAAAAATATCTCATCTCCAAAGAAAGATTCTTACGCTAACGGTTGAAAAGGGCTCCCGTTCTTGAAACGGTGGTGAAAGCATGGTGAAATACTACTGAAAACAATCCTATCTTCCAAGGCTCCGGTGCCATGTTTGGGAAATACCAAGTTCCCTGGTCCTCAGCAGAGGGATCTCTGATAAAAGCATCATAGGCTTCAGGATGCAGAGACCGACCTCATGACTATTACGGTGCAAAATGCTATGGAAATGGCCAAAAATTACCAACATACTGGTGATTTCAGAAGGGTCAGGACGAAATCTGAAGCACGATCCACACTTATCCCACCTGAGGCAAATATGCACTTTCCAACTCTGGAGGGTAAACAAATCAAAGGCAGGGCTGACAGAGTTGCCGCACTTACACCCCACCCAGAAATCTCAACTACCAGGCAGGATTCTTATGCTAATGCGAGAAACCTGCTCGGGTTCTGAAAATCATGGTGAAACCACAGTGGAACACTACTTAAAAGAACACTTTCTTTGTAGTCTCTAGGACCAACTTTTGGAAATGCCAAGTTTACTGGGCCTCAGCCTGCTTTCGTCTGTGAAAACTCTCGTATGCTTAAGGATGCAGAGACCAATTTAGGACAATAACGGTGAAAAGTGCTACGGAAAAATACCAAATAGTTCTCCACCTAGCGGTTCTTTCAAAAGTTGTGCCACACACCGCTTAGAAACATCGAGTTACAGTGGCCTAGCCTTCGATTGGTCTGGAGAAGGAATCACCGTTCCTAGCTGATGAATCAAATGATTCTGAAAGGAACGGTGAAAAGTGCGGATCCTGTTTCAGTCTTTAGACTGAAACAGGATCCGCACTATTCACCTGTCCCACAAAGGCGCACTTCTCATGTCTGGCGCTAGTCCAACAAACCCAGGATTGACAGAGGCCCTGCACTTGCCACCCGAGAAAAATATCTCATCTCCAAAGAAGGATTCTTATGCTAACGGATGTAAAGGGCTCCCGTTCTTGAAACGGTGGTGAAAGGATGGTGAAATAATGCTGAAAACAATCCTATCTTCCAAGGCTCCGGTGCCAGGTTCGGGAAACACCAAGTTCCCTGGGCCTCAACAGAGGGTTCTCTGTGAAAAGCATCATATGCTTCAGGATGCAGAGACCGACCTCATGACTATTATGGTGCAAAACGCTATGGAAATGTCCAATAATTACCAGCATACTGGTGATTTCAGAAGGGTCAGGATGAAATCTGAAGCACGATCCACACTTTTCCCACCTCAGGCAAATATGCACTTACCAACTCTGGAGGTAAACAAATCAAAGGCAGGGCTGACAGAAGCCCCGCACTTACACCCCACCCAGAAATCTCAACTACCAGGCACGATTCTTATGCTAATGCGAGAAACCGGCTAGGGTTCTGAAAATCATGGTGAAACCACAGTGGAATACGACTTAAAAGAACACTTTCTTTGTAGTCTCTAGGACCACCTACTGAAAATGCCACGTTTACTGGGCCTCAGCCTGCTTTCGTCTGTGAAAACTCTCGTATGCTTCAGGAGGCAGAGACCAACATTAGGACAATTACCATGAAAAGTGCTATGGAAAAATACCAAATAATTCTCCACCTAGCGGTTCTTTCAAAAGTTGTGCCACACACCTCTTGGAAACATCGAGTTACATTGGCCTAGCCTTCGATTGGTCTGGAGAAGGAATCGCCGTTCCTAGCTGATGAATCAAATGATTCTGAAAGGAACGGTGAAAAGTGCGGATCCTGTTTCAGTCTTTAGACTGAAACAGGATCCGCACTATTCACCTGTCCCACAAAGGCGCACTTCTCATGTCTGGCGCTAGTCCAACAAACCCAGGACTGACAGAGGCCCTGCACTTGCCACCCCAGAAAAATATCTCATCTCCAAAGAAGGATTCTTACGCTAACGGTTGAAAAGGGCTCCCGTTCTTGAAACGGTGGTGAAAGGATGGTGAAATACTACTGAAAACAATCCTATCCTCCCAGGCTCCGGTGCCAGGTTTGGGAAATACCAAGTTCCCTGGTCCTCAGCAGAGGGATCTCTGATAAAAGCATCATAGGCTTCAGGATGCAGAGACCGACCTCATGACTATTACGGTGCAAAATGCTATAGAAATGGCCAAAAATTACCAACATACTGGTGATTTCAGAAGGGTCAGGACGAAATCTGAAGCACGATCCACACTTATCCCACCTGAGGCAAATATGCACTTTCCAACCCTGGAGGTAAACAAATCAAAGGCAGGGCTGACAGAATTGCCGCACTTACACCCCACCCAGAAATCTCAACTACCAGGCAGGATTCTTATGCTAATGCGAGAAACCTGCTCGGGTTCTGAAAATCATGGTGAAACCACAGTAGAACACTACTTAAAAGAACACTTTCTTTGTAGTCTCTAGGACCAACTTTTGGAAATGCCAAGTTTACTGGGCCTCAGCCTGCTTTCGTCTGTGAAAACTCTCGTATGCTTAAGGATGCAGAGACCAATTTAGGACAATAACGGTGAAAAGTGCTACGGAAAAATACCAAATAGTTCTCCACCTAGCGGTTCTTTCAAAAGTTGTGCCACACACCGCTTAGAAACATTGAGTTACAGTGGCCTAGCCTTCGATTGGTCTGGAGAAGGAATCACCGTTCCTAGCTGATGAATCAAATGATTCTGAAAGGAACGGTGAAAAGTGCGGATCCTGTTTCAGTCTTTAGACTGAAACAGGATCCGCACTATTCACCTGTCCCACAAAGGCGCACTTCTCATGTCTGGCGCCAGTCCAACAAACCCAGGATTGACAGAGGCCCTGCACTTGCCACCCGAGAAAAATATCTCATCTCCAAAGAGGGATTCTTATGCTAACGGATGTAAAGGGCTCCCGTTCTTGAAACGGTGGTGAAAGGATGGTGAAATAATGCTGAAAACAATCCTATCTTCCAAGGCTCCGGTGCCAGGTTCGGGAAACACCAAGTTCCCTGGGCCTCAACAGAGGGTTCTCTGTGAAAAGCATCATATGCTTCAGGATGCAGAGACCGACCTCATGACTATTACGGTGCAAAACGCTATGGAAATGTCCAATAATTACCAGCATACTGGTGATTTCAGAAGGGTCAGGATGAAATCTGAAGCACGATCCACACTTTTCCCACCTCAGGCAAATATGCACTTACCAACTCTGGAGGTAAACCAATCAAAGGCAGGGCTGACAGAAGCCCCGCACTTACACCCCACCCAGAAATCTCAACTACCAGGCAGGATTCTTATGCTAATGCGAGAAACCGGCTAGGGTTCTGAAAATCATGGTGAAACCACAGTGGAATACTACTTAAAAGAACACTTTCTTTGTAGTCTCTAGGACCACCTACTGAAAATGCCACGTTTACTGGGCCTCAGCCTGCTTTCGTCTGTGAAAACTCTCGTATGCTTCAGGAGGCAGAGACCAACATTAGGACACTTACCATGAAAAGTGCTATGGAAAAATACCAAATAATTCTCCACCTAGCGGTTCTTTCAAAAGTTGTGCCACACACCTCTTGGAAACATCGAGTTACATTGGCCTAGCCTTCGATTGGTCTAGAGAAGGAATTGCCATTCCTAGCTGATGAATCAAATGATTCTGAAAGGAACGGTGAAAAGTGCGGATCCTGTTTCAGTCTTTAGACTGAAACAGGATCCGCACTATTCACCTGTCCCACAAAGGCGCACTTCTCATGTCTGGAGCTAGTCCAACAAACCCAGGACTGACAGAGGCCCTGCACTTGCCACCCCAGAAAAATATCTCATCTCCAAAGAAGGATTCTTACGCTAACGGTTGAAAAGGGCTCCCGTTCTTGAAACGGTGGTGAAAGCATGGTGAAATACTACTGAAAAAAAACCTATCTTACCAGGCTCCGGTCCCAGGTTTGGGATATACCAAGTTCCCTGGTCCTCAGCAGAGGGATCTCTGATAAAAGCATCATAGGCTTCAGGATGCAGAGACCGACCTCATGACTATTACGGTGCAAAACGCTATGGAAATGGCCAATAATTACCAGCATACTGGTGATTTCAGAAGGGTCAGGACGAAATCTGAAGCACGATCCACACTTTTCCCACCTCAGGCAAATATGCATTTACCAACTCTGGAGGTAAACCAATCAAAGGCAGGGCTGACAGAAGCCCCGCACTTACACCCCACCCAGAAATCTCAACTACGAGGCAGGATTCTTATGCTAATGCGAGAAACCTGCTGGGGTTCTGAAAATCATGGTGAAACCATAGTGGAACACTACTTAAAAGAACACGTTCTTTGTAGTCTCTAGGACCAACTATTGGAAATGCCAAGTTTACTGGGCCTCAGCCTGCTTTCGTCTGTGAAAACTCTGGTACGCTTCAGGAGGCAGAGACCAACATTAGGACAATTACGGTGAAAAGTGCTACGGAAAAATACCAAATAGTTCTCCACCTAGCGGTTCTTTCAAAAGTTGTGCCACACACCTCTTGGAAAGATCCAGTTACTCTGGCCTAGCCTTCGATTGGTCTGGAGGAGGAATCGCCGTTCCTAGCTGATGAATCAAATGATTCTGAAAGGAACGGTGAAAAGTGCGGATCCTGTTTCAGTCTTTAGACTGAAACAGGATCCGCACTATTCACCTGTCCCACAAAGGCGCACTTCTCATGTCTAGCGCTAGTTCAACAAACCCAGGATTGACAGAGGCCCTGCACTTGCCACCCCAGAAAAGTATCTCATCTCCAAAGAAGGATTCTTATGCTAACGGATGTAAAGGGCTCCCGTTCTTGAAACGGTGGTGAAAGGATGGTGAAATAATGCTGAAAACAATCCTATCTTCCAAGGCTCCGGTGCCAGGTTTGGGAAACACCAAGTTCCCTGGGCCTCAGCAGAGGGTTCTCTGTGAAAAGCATCATACGCTTCAGGATGCAGAGACCGACCTCATGACTATTACGGTGCAAAACGCTATGGAAATGTCCAATAATTACCAGCATACTGGTGATTTCAGAAGGGTCAGGATGAAATCTGAAGCACGATCCACACTTTTCCCACCTCAGGCAAATATGCACTTACCAACTCTGGAGGTAAACCAATCAAAGGCAGGGCTGACAGAAGCCCCGCACTTACACCCCACCCAGAAATCTCAACTACCAGGCAGGATTCTTATGCTAATGCCAGAAACCTGCTCGGGTTCTGAAATTCATGGTGAAACCACAGTGGAACACTACTTAAAAGAACACTTTCTTTGTAGACTCTAGTACCAACTATTGGAAATGCCAAGTTCACTGGGCCTCAGCCTGCTTTCGTCTGTGAAAACTCTCGTATGCTTAAGGATGCAGAGACCAATTTAGGACAATAACGGGGAAAAGTGCTACGGAAAAATACTAAATACTTCTCCACCTAGCGGTTCTTTCAGAAGTTGTGCCACACACCTCTGAGAAACATCGAGTTACATTGGCCTAGCCTTCGATTGGTCTGGAGAAGGAATCGCCATTCCTAGCTGATGAATCAAATGATTCTGAAAGGAACGGTGAAAAGTGCAGATCCTGTTTCAGTCTTTAGACTGAAGCAAGATCCGCACTATTCACCTCTCCCACAAAGGCGCACTTCTCATGTGTGGCGCTAGTCCAACAAACCCAGGACTGACAGAGGCCCTGCACTTGCCACCCCAGAAAAATATCTCATCTCCAAAGAAGGATTCTTATGCTAATGGATGTAAAGGGCTCCCGGTCTTGAAACGGTGGTGAAAGGATGGTGAAATAATGCTGAAAACAATCCTATCTTCCAAGGCTCCGGTGCCAGGTTTGGGAAACACCAAGTTCCCTGGGCCTCAGCAGAGGGTTCTCTGTGAAAAGCATCATACGCTTCAGGATGCAGAGACCGACCTCATGACTATTACGGTGCAAAACTCTATGGAAATGTCCAATAATTACCAGCATACTGGTGATTTCAGAAGGGTCAGGATGAAATCTGAAGCACGATCCACACTTTTCCCACCTCAGGCAAATATGCACTTACCAACTCTGGAGGTAAACCAATCAAAGGCAGGGCTGACAGAAGCCCCGCACTTACACCCCACCCAGAAATCTCAACTACCAGGCAGGATTCTTATGCTAATGCGAGAAACCTGCTCGGGTTCTGAAAATCATGGTGAAACCACAGTGGAACACTACTTAAAAGAACACTTTCTTTGTAGTCTCTAGGACCAACTTTTGGAAATGCCAAGTTTACTGGGCCTCAGCCTGCTTTCGTCTGAGAAAACTCTCGTATGCTTAAGGATGCAGAGACCAATTTAGGACAATAACGGTGAAAAGTGCTACGGAAAAATACCAAATAGTTCTCCACCTAGCGGTTCTTTCAAAAGTTGTGCCACACACCGCTTAGAAACATCGAGTTACAGTGGCCTAGCCTTCGATTGGTCTGGAGAAGGAATCACCGTTCCTAGCTGATGAATCAAATGATTCTGAAAGGAACGGTGAAAAGTGCGGATCCTGTTTCAGTCTTTAGACTGAAACAGGATCCGCACTATTCACCTGTCCCACAAAGGCGCACTTCTCATGTCTGGCGCTAGTCCAACAAACCCAGGACTGACAGAGGCCCTGCACTTGCCACCCCAGAAAAATATCTCATCTCCAAAGAAGGATTCTTATGCTAACGGATGTAAAGGGCTCCCGTTCTTGAAACGGTGGTGAAAGGATGGTGAAATAATGCTGAAAACAATCCTATCTTCCAAGGCTCCGGTGCCAGGTTCGGGAAACACCAAGTTCCCTGGGCCTCAACAGAGGGTTCTCTGTGAAAAGCATCATATGCTTCAGGATGCAGAGACCGACCTCATGACTATTACGGTGCAAAACGCTATGGAAATGTCCAATAATTACCAGCATACTGGTGATTTCAGAAGGGTCAGGATGAAATCTGAAGCACGATCCACACTTTTCCCACCTCAGGCAAATATGCACTTACCAACTCTGGAGGTAAACAAATCAAAGGCAGGGCTGACAGAAGCCCCGCACTTACACCCCACCCAGAAATCTCAACTACCAGGCACGATTCTTATGCTAATGCGAGAAATCGGCTAGGGTTCTGAAAATCATGGTGAAACCACAGTGGAATACGACTTAAAAGAACACTTTCTTTGTAGTCTCTAGGACCACCTACTGAAAATGCCACGTTTACTGGGCCTCAGCCTGCTTTCGTCTGTGAAAACTCTCGTATGCTTCAGGAGGCAGAGACCAACATTAGGACAATTACCATGAAAAGTGCTATGGAAAAATACCAAATAATTCTCCACCTAGCGGTTCTTTCAAAAGTTGTGCCACACACCTCTTGGAAACATCGAGTTACATTGGCCTAGCCTTCGATTGGTCTGGAGAAGGAATCGCCGTTCCTAGCTGATGAATCAAATGATTCTGAAAGGAACGGTGAAAAGTGCGGATCCTGTTTCAGTCTTTAGACTGAAGCAAGATCCGCACTATTCACCTGTCCCACAAAGGCGCACTTCTCATGTCTGGCGCTAGTCCAACAAACCCAGGACTGACAGAGGCCCTGCACTTGCCACCCCAGAAAAATATCTCATCTCCAAAGAAGGATTCTTACGCTAACGGTTGAAAAGGGCTCCCGTTCTTGAAACGGTGGTGAAAGGATGGTGAAATACTACTGAAAACAATCCTATCCTCCCAGGCTCCGGTGCCAGGTTTGGGAAATACCAAGTTCCCTGGTCCTCAGCAGAGGGATCTCTGATAAAAGCATCATAGGCTTCAGGATGCAGAGACCGACCTCATGACTATTACGGTGCAAAATGCTATGGAAATGGCCAAAAATTACCAACATACTGGTGATTTCAAAAGGGTCAGAACGAAATCTGAAGCACGATCCACACTTTTCCCACCTCAGGCAAATATGCACTTACCAACTCTGGAGGTAAACCAATCAAAGGCAGGGCTGACAGAAGCCCCGCACTTACACCCCACCCAGAAATCTCAACTACCAGGCAGGATTCTTATGCTAATGCGAGAAACCTGCTCGGGTTCTGAAAATCATGGTGAAACCATAGTGGAATACTACTTAAAAGAACACGTTCTTTGTAGTCTCTAGGACCAACTACTGGAAATGCCAAGTTTACTGGGCCTCAGCCTGCTTTCGTCTATGAAAACTCTTGTACGCTTGAGGAGGCAGAGACCAACATTAGGACAATTACGGTGAAAAGTGCTACGGAAAAATACCAAATAGTTCTCCACCTAGCGGTTCTTTCAAAAGTTGTGCCACACACCTCTTGGAAAGATCCAGTTACTCTGGCCTAGCCTTCGATTGGTCTGGAGAAGGAATCACCGTTCCTAGCTGATGAATCAAATGATTCTGAAAGGAACGGTGAAAAGTGCGGATCCTGTTTCAGTCTTTAGACTGAAACAGGATCCGCACTATTCACCTGTCCCACAAAGGTGCACTTCTCATGTCTGGCGTTAGTCCAACAAACCCAGGATTGACAGAGGCCCTGCACTTGCCACCCGAGAAAAATATCTCATCTCCAAAGAAGGATTCTTATGCTAACGGATGTAAAGGGCTCCCGTTCTTGAAACGGTGGTGAAAGGATGGTGAAATAATGCTGAAAACAATCCTATCTTCCAAGGCTCCGGTGCCAGGTTCGGGAAACACCAAGTTCCCTGGGCCTCAACAGAGGGTTCTCTGCGAAAAGCATCATAGGCTTCAGGATGCAGAGACCGACCTCATGACTATTACGGTGCAAAACGCTATGGAAATGTCCAATAATTACCAGCATACTGGTGATTTCAGAAGGGTCAGGATGAAATCTGAAGCACGATCCACACTTTTCCCACCTCAGGCAAATATGCACTTACCAACTCTGGAGGTAAATAAATCAAAGGCAGGGCTGACAGAAGCCCCGCACTTACACCCCACCCAGAAATCTCAACTACCAGGCAGGATTCTTATGCTAATGCGAGAAACCTGCTCGGGTTCTGAAAATCATGGTGAAACCACAGTGGAACACTAGTTAAAAGAACACTTTCTTTGTAGTCTCTAGTACCAACTATTGGAAATGCCAAGTTTACTGGGCCTCAGCCTGCTTTCGTCTGTGAAAACTCTCGTATGCTTAAGGATGCAGAGACCAATTTAGAACAATAACGGTGAAAAGTGCTACGGAAAAATACCAAATAGTTCTCCACCTAGCGGTTCTTTCAAAAGTTGTGCCACACACCTATTAGAAACATCGAGTTACATTGGCCTAGCCTTCGATTGGTCTGGAGAAGGAATCGCCGTTCCTAGCTGATGAATCAAATGATTCTGAAAGGAACGGTTAAAAGTGCGGATCCTGTTTCAGTCTTTAGACTGAAGCAAGATCCGCACTATTCACCTCTCCCACAAAGGCGCACTTCTCATGTCTGGCGCTAGTCCAACAAACCCAGGACTGACAGAGGCCCTGCACTTGCCACCCGAGAAAAATATCTCATCTCCAAAGAAAGATTCTTACGCTAACGGTTGAAAAGGGCTCCCGTTCTTGAAACGGTGGTGAAAGCATGGTGAAATACTACTGAAAACAATCCTATCTTCCAAGGCTCCGGTGCCAGGTTTGGGAAATACCAAGTTCCCTGGTCCTCAGCAGAGGGATCTCTGATAAAAGCATCATAGGCTTCAGGATGCAGAGACCGACTTCATGACTATTACGGTGCAAAATGCTATGGAAATGGCCAAAAATTACCAACATACTGGTGATTTCAGAAGGGTCAGGACGAAATCTGAAGCACGATCCACACTTTTCCCACCTCAGGCAAATATGCACTTACCAACTCTGGAGGTAAACCAATCAAAGGCAGGGCTGACAGAAGCCCCGCACTTACACCCCACCCAGAAATCTCAACTACCAGGCAGGATTCTTATGCTAATGCCAGAAACCTGCTGGGGTTCTGAAAATCATGGTGAAACCATAGTGGAACACTACTTAAAAGAACACGTTCTTTGTAGTCTCTAGGACCAACTATTGGAAATGCCAAGTTGACTGGGCCTCAGCCTGCTTTCGTCTGTGAAAACTCTGGTACGCTTCAGGAGGCAGAGACCAACATTAGGACAATTACGGTGAAAAGTGCTACGGAAAAATACCAAATAGTTCTCCACCTAGCGGTTCTTTCAAAAGTTGTGCCACACACCTCTTGGAAAGATCCAGTTACTCTGGCCTAGCCTTCGATTGGTCTGGAGGAGGAATCGCCGTTCCTAGCTGATGAATCAAATGATTCTGAAAGGAACGGTGAAAAGTGCGGATCCTGTTTCAGTCTTTAGACTGAAACAGGATCCGCACTATTCACCTGTCCCACAAAGGCGCACTTCTCATGTCTGGCGCTAGTCCAACAAACCCAGGACTGACAGAGGCCCTGCACTTGCCACCCCAGAAAAATATCTCATCTCCAAAGAAGGATTCTTACGCTAACGGTTGAAAAGGGCTCCCGTTCTTGAAACGGTGGTGAAAGCATGGTGAAATACTACTGAAAACAATCCTATCTTCCCAGGCTCCGGTCCCAGGTTTGGGATATACCAAGTTCCCTGGTCCTCAGCAGAGGGATCTCTGATAAAAGCATCATAGGCTTCAGGATGCAGAGACCGACCTGATGACTATTACGGTGCAAAATGCTATGGAAATGGCCAAAAATTACCAACATACTGGTGATTTCAAAAGGGTCAGGACGAAATCTGAAGCACGATCCACACTTTTCCCACCTCAGGCAAATATGCATTTACCAACTCTGGAGGTAAACCAATCAAAGGCAGGGCTGACAGAAGCCCCGCACTTACACCCCACCCAGAAATCTCAACTACGAGGCAGGATTCTTATGCTAATGCGAGAAACCTGCTGGGGTTCTGAAAATCATGGTGAAACCATAGTGGAACACTACTTAAAAGAACACGTTCTTTGTAGTCTCTAGGACCAACTACTGGAAATGCCAAGTTTACTGGGCCTCAGCCTGCTTTCGTCTGTGAAAACTCTGGTACGCTTCAGGAGGCAGAGACCAACATTAGGACAATTACGGTGAAAAGTGCTACGGAAAAATACCAAATAGTTCTCCACCTAGCGGTTCTTTCAAAAGTTGTGCCACACACCTCTTGGAAAGATCCAGTTACTCTGGCCTAGCCTTCGATTGGTCTGGAGGAGGAATCGCCGTTCCTAGCTGATGAATCAAATGATTCTGAAAGGAACGGTGAAAAGTGCGGATCCTGTTTCAGTCTTTAGACTGAAACAGGATCCGCACTATTCACCTGTCCCACAAAGGCGCACTTCTCATGTCTAGCGCTAGTTCAACAAACCCAGGATTGACAGAGGCCCTGCACTTGCCACCCCAGAAAAGTATCTCATCTCCAAAGAAGGATTCTTATGCTAACGGATGTAAAGGGCTCCCGTTCTTGAAACGGTGGTGAAAGGATGGTGAAATAATGCTGAAAACAATCCTATCTTCCAAGGCTCCGGTGCCAGGTTTGGGAAACACCAAGTTCCCTGGGCCTCAGCAGAGGGTTCTCTGTGAAAAGCATCATACGCTTCAGGATGCAGAGACCGACCTCATGACTATTACGGTGCAAAACGCTATGGAAATGTCCAATAATTACCAGCATACTGGTGATTTCAGAAGGGTCAGGATGAAATCTGAAGCACGATCCACACTTTTCCCACCTCAGGCAAATATGCACTTACCAACTCTGGAGGTAAACCAATCAAAGGCAGGGCTGACAGAAGCCCCGCACTTACACCCCACCCAGAAATCTCAACTACCAGGCAGGATTCTTATGCTAATGCCAGAAACCTGCTCGGGTTCTGAAATTCATGGTGAAACCACAGTGGAACACTACTTAAAAGAACACTTTCTTTGTAGACTCTAGTACCAACTATTGGAAATGCCAAGTTGACTGGGCCTCAGCCTGCTTTCGTCTGTGAAAACTCTCGTATGCTTAAGGATGCAGAGACCAATTTAGGACAATAACGGGGAAAAGTGCTACGGAAAAATACTAAATAGTTCTCCACCTAGCGGTTCTTTCAGAAGTTGTGCCACACACCTCTTAGAAACATCGAGTTACATTGGCCTAGCCTTCGATTGGTCTGGAGAAGGAATCGCCATTCCTAGCTGATGAATCAAATGATTCTGAAAGGAACGGTGAAAAGTGCGGATCCTGTTTCAGTCTTTAGACTGAAACAGGATCCGCACTATTCACCTGTCCCACAAAGGCGCACTTCTCATGTCTGGCGCTAGTCCAACAAACCCAGGACTGACAGAGGCCCTGCACTTGCCACCCCAGAAAAATATCTCATCTCCAAAGAAGGATTCTTACGCTAACGGTTGAAAAGGGCTCCCGTTCTTGAAACGGTGGTGAAAGGATGGTGAAATACTACTGAAAACAATCCTATCTTCCAAGGCTCCGGTGCCAGGTTTGGGAAATACCAAGTTCCCTGGTCCTCAGCAGAGGGATCTCTGATAAAAGCATCATAGGCTTCAGGATGCAGAGACCGACCTCATGACTATTACGGTGCAAAATGCTATGGAAATGGCCAAAAATTACCAACATACTGGTGATTTCAAAAGGGTCAGGACGAAATCTGAAGCACGATCCACACTTATCCCACCTCAGGCAAATATGCACTTTCCAACTCTGGGGGTAAACAAATCAAAGGCAGGGCTGACAGAATTGCCGCACTTACACCCCACTCAGAAATCTCAACTACCAGGCAGGATTCTTATGCTAATGCGAGAAACCTGCTCGGGTTCTGAAAATCATGGTGAAACCACAGTGGAACACTACTTAAAAGAACACTTTCTTTGTAGTCTCTAGGACCAACTATTGGAAATGCCACGTTTACTGGGCCTCAGCCTGCTTTCGTCTGTGAAAACTCTCGTATGCTTAAGGATGGAGAGACCAATTTAGGACAATTACGGTGAAAAGTGCTACGGAAAAATACCAAATAGTTCTCCACCTAGCGGTTCTTTCAAAAGTTGTGCCACACACCGCTTAGAAACATCGAGTTACAGTGGCCTAGCCTTCGATTGGTCTGGAGAAGGAATCACCGTTCCTAGCTGATGAATCAAATGATTCTGAAAGGAACGGTGAAAAGTGCGGATCCTGTTTCAGTCTTTAGACTGAAACAGGATCCGCACTATTCACCTGTCCCACAAAGGCGCACTTCTCATGTCTGGCGCTAGTCCAACAAACCCAGGACTGACAGAGGCCCTGCACTTGCCACCCCAGAAAAATATCTCATCTCCAAAGAAGGATTCTTACGCTAACGGTTGAAAAGGGCTCCCGTTCTTGAAACGGTGGTGAAAGCATGGTGAAATACTACTGAAAACAATCCTATCTTCCCAGGCTCCGGTCCCAGGTTTGGGATATACCAAGTTCCCTGGTCCTCAGCAGAGGGATCTCTGATAAAAGCATCATAGGCTTCAGGATGCAGAGACCGACCTGATGACTATTACGGTGCAAAATGCTATGGAAATGGCCAAAAATTACCAACATACTGGTGATTTCAAAAGGGTCAGGACGAAATCTGAAGCACGATCCACACTTTTCCCACCTCAGGCAAATATGCATTTACCAACTCTGGAGGTAAACCAATCAAAGGCAGGGCTGACAGAAGCCCCGCACTTACACCCCACCCAGAAATCTCAACTACGAGGCAGGATTCTTATGCTAATGCGAGAAACCTGCTCGGGTTCTGAAAATCATGGTGAAACCATAGTGGAACACTACTTAAAAGAACACGTTCTTTGTAGTCTCTAGGACCAACTATTGGAAATGCCAAGTTTACTGGGCCTCAGCCTGCTTTCGTCTGTGAAAACTCTGGTACGCTTCAGGAGGCAGAGACCAACATTAGGACAATTACGGTGAAAAGTGCTACGGAAAAATACCAAATAGTTCTCCACCTAGCGGTTCTTTCAAAAGTTGTGCCACACACCTCTTGGAAAGATCCAGTTACTCTGGCCTAGCCTTCGATTGGTCTGGAGGAGGAATCGCCGTTCCTAGCTGATGAATCAAATGATTCTGAAAGGAACGGTGAAAAGTGCGGATCCTGTTTCAGTCTTTAGACTGAAACAGGATCCGCACTATTCACCTGTCCCACAAAGGCGCACTTCTCATGTCTAGCGCTAGTTCAACAAACCCAGGATTGACAGAGGCCCTGCACTTGCCACCCCAGAAAAGTATCTCATCTCCAAAGAAGGATTCTTATGCTAACGGATGTAAAGGGCTCCCGTTCTTGAAACGGTGGTGAAAGGATGGTGAAATAATGCTGAAAACAATCCTATCTTCCAAGGCTCCGGTGCCAGGTTTGGGAAACACCAAGTTCCCTGGGCCTCAGCAGAGGGTTCTCTGTGAAAAGCATCATACGCTTCAGGATGCAGAGACCGACCTCATGACTATTACGGTGCAAAACGCTATGGAAATGTCCAATAATTACCAGCATACTGGTGATTTCAGAAGGGTCAGGATGAAATCTGAAGCACGATCCACACTTTTCCCACCTCAGGCAAATATGCACTTACCAACTCTGGAGGTAAACCAATCAAAGGCAGGGCTGACAGAAGCCCCGCACTTACACCCCACCCAGAAATCTCAACTACCAGGCAGGATTCTTATGCTAATGCCAGAAACCTGCTCGGGTTCTGAAAATCATGGTGAAACCACAGTGGAACACTACTTAAAAGAACACTTTCTTTGTAGTCTCTAGTACCAACTATTGGAAATGCCAAGTTGACTGGGCCTCAGCCTGCTTTCGTCTGTGAAAACTCTCGTATGCTTAAGGATGCAGAGACCAATTTAGGACAATAACGGGGAAAAGTGCTACGGAAAAATACTAAATAGTTCTCCACCTAGCGGTTCTTTCAGAAGTTGTGCCACACACCTCTGAGAAACATCGAGTTACATTGGCCTAGCCTTCGATTGGTCTGGAGAAGGAATCGCCATTCCTAGCTGATGAATCAAATGATTCTGAAAGGAACGGTGAAAAGTGCGGATCCTGTTTCAGTCTTTAGACTGAAGCAAGATCCGCACTATTCACCTGTCCCACAAAGGCGCACTTCTCATGTCTGGCGCTAGTCCAACAAACCCAGGACTGACAGAGGCCCTGCACTTGCCACCCCAGAAAAATATCTCAT
Source organism: Lemur catta (assembly GCF_020740605.2). NCBI lineage: Eukaryota > Metazoa > Chordata > Mammalia > Primates > Lemuridae > Lemur > Lemur catta. The sequence continues at coordinate 14,095,748 of NC_059137.1, forward strand.
CTCCAAAGAAGGATTCTTACGCTAACGGTTGAAAAGGGCTCCCGTTCTTGAAACGGTGGTGAAAGCATGGTGAAATACTACTGAAAACACTCCTACCTTCCAAGGCTCCGGTGCCAGGTTTGGGAAATACCAAGTTCCCTGGTCCTCAGCAGAGGGATCTCTGATAAAAGCATCATAGGCTTCAGGATGCAGAGACCGACCTCATGACTATTACGGTGCAAAATGCTATGGAAATGGCCAAAAATTACCAACATACTGGTGATTTCAAAAGGGTCAGGACGAAATCTGAAGCACGATCCACACTTATCCCACCTCAGGCAAATATGCACTTTCCAACTCTGGAGGTAAACAAATCAAAGGCAGGGCTGACAGAATTGCCGCACTTACACCCCACCCAGAAATCTCAACTACCCGGCAGGATTCTTATGCTAATGCCAGAAACCTGCTCGGGTTCTGAAAATCATGGTGAAACCACAGTGGAACACTACTTAAAAGAACACTTTCTTTGTAGTCTCTAGGACCAACTATTGGAAATGCCAAGTTTACTGGGCCTCAGCCTGCTTTCGTCTGTGAAAACTCTCGTATGCTTAAGGATGGAGAGACCAATTTAGGACAATTACGGTGAAAAGTGCTACGGAAAAATACCAAATAGTTCTCCACCTAGCGGTTCTTTCAAAAGTTGTGCCACACACCTCTTAGAAACATCGAGTTACAGTGGCCTAGCCTTCGATTGGTCTGGAGAAGGAATCACCGTTCCTAGCTGATGAATCAAATGATTCTGAAAGGAACGGTGAAAAGTGCGGATCCTGTTTCAGTCTTTAGACTGAAACAGGATCCGCACTATTCACCTGTCCCACAAAGGCGCACTTCTCATGTCTGGTGCTAGTCCAACAAACCCAGAACTGACAGAGGCCCTGCACTTGCCATTCCAGAAAAATATCTCATCTCCAAAGAAGGATTCTTACGCTAACGGTTGAAAAGGGCTCCCGTTCTTGAAACGGTGGTGAAAGCATGGTGAAATACTACTGAAAACAATCCTATCTTCCCAGGCTCCGGTGCCAGGTTTGGGAAATACCAAGTTCCCTGGTCCTCAGCAGAGGGATCTCTGATAAAAGCATCATAGGCTTCAGGATGCAGAGACCGACCTCATGACTATTACGGTGCAAAATGCTATGGAAATGGCCAAAAATTACCAACATACTGGTGATTTCAAAAGGGTCAGGACGAAATCTGAAGCACGATCCACACTTTTCCCACCTCAGGCAAATATGCATTTACCAACTCTGGAGGTAAACCAATCAAAGGCAGGGCTGACAGAAGCCCCGCACTTACACCCCACCCAGAAATCTCAACTACGAGGCAGGATTCTTATGCTAATGCGAGAAACCTGCTCGGGTTCTGAAAATCATGGTGAAACCATAGTGGAACACTACTTAAAAGAACACGTTCTTTGTAGTCTCTAGGACCAACTATTGGAAATGCCAAGTTTACTGGGCCTCAGCCTGCTTTCGTCTGTGAAAACTCTGGTACGCTTCAGGAGGCAGAGACCAACATTAGGACAATTACGGTGAAAAGTGCTACGGAAAAATACCAAATAGTTCTCCACCTAGCGGTTCTTTCAAAAGTTGTGCCACACACCTCTTGGAAAGATCCAGTTACTCTGGCCTAGCCTTCGATTGGTCTGGAGGAGGAATCGCCGTTCCTAGCTGATGAATCAAATGATTCTGAAAGGAACGGTGAAAAGTGCGGATCCTGTTTCAGTCTTTAGACTGAAACAGGATCCGCACTATTCACCTGTCCCACAAAGGCGCACTTCTCATGTCTAGCGCTAGTTCAACAAACCCAGGATTGACAGAGGCCCTGCACTTGCCACCCCAGAAAAGTATCTCATCTCCAAAGAAGGATTCTTATGCTAACGGATGTAAAGGGCTCCCGTTCTTGAAACGGTGGTGAAAGGATGGTGAAATAATGCTGAAAACAATCCTATCTTCCAAGGCTCCGGTGCCAGGTTTGGGAAACACCAAGTTCCCTGGGCCTCAGCAGAGGGTTCTCTGTGAAAAGCATCATACGCTTCAGGATGCAGAGACCGACCTCATGACTATTACGGTGCAAAACGCTATGGAAATGTCCAATAATTACCAGCATACTGGTGATTTCAGAAGGGTCAGGATGAAATCTGAAGCACGATCCACACTTTTCCCACCTCAGGCAAATATGCACTTACCAACTCTGGAGGTAAACCAATCAAAGGCAGGGCTGACAGAAGCCCCGCACTTACACCCCACCCAGAAATCTCAACTACCAGGCAGGATTCTTATGCTAATGCCAGAAACCTGCTCGGGTTCTGAAAATCATGGTGAAACCACAGTGGAACACTACTTAAAAGAACACTTTCTTTGTAGTCTCTAGTACCAACTATTGGAAATGCCAAGTTGACTGGGCCTCAGCCTGCTTTCGTCTGTGAAAACTCTGGTACGCTTCAGGAGGCAGAGACCAATTTAGGACAATAACGGGGAAAAGTGCTACGGAAAAATACTAAATAGTTCTCCACCTAGCGGTTCTTTCAGAAGTTGTGCCACACACCTCTGAGAAACATCGAGTTACATTGGCCTAGCCTTCGATTGGTCTGGAGAAGGAATCGCCATTCCTAGCTGATGAATCAAATGATTCTGAAAGGAACGGTGAAAAGTGCGGATCCTGTTTCAGTCTTTAGACTGAAGCAAGATCCGCACTATTCACCTGTCCCACAAAGGCGCACTTCTCATGTCTGGCGCTAGTCCAACAAACCCAGGACTGACAGAGGCCCTGCACTTGCCACCCCAGAAAAATATCTCATCTCCAAAGAAGGATTCTTACGCTAACGGTTGAAAAGGGCTCCCGTTCTTGAAACGGTGGTGAAAGCATGGTGAAATACTACTGAAAACACTCCTACCTTCCAAGGCTCCGGTGCCAGGTTTGGGAAATACCAAGTTCCCTGGTCCTCAGCAGAGGGATCTCTGATAAAAGCATCATAGGCTTCAGGATGCAGAGACCGACCTCATGACTATTACGGTGCAAAATGCTATGGAAATGGCCAAAAATTACCAACATACTGGTGATTTCAAAAGGGTCAGGACGAAATCTGAAGCACGATCCACACTTATCCCACCTCAGGCAAATATGCACTTTCCAACTCTGGAGGTAAACAAATCAAAGGCAGGGCTGACAGAATTGCCGCACTTACACCCCACCCAGAAATCTCAACTACCCGGCAGGATTCTTATGCTAATGCCAGAAACCTGCTCGGGTTCTGAAAATCATGGTGAAACCACAGTGGAACACTACTTAAAAGAACACTTTCTTTGTAGTCTCTAGGACCAACTATTGGAAATGCCAAGTTTACTGGGCCTCAGCCTGCTTTCGTCTGTGAAAACTCTCGTATGCTTAAGGATGGAGAGACCAATTTAGGACAATTACGGTGAAAAGTGCTACGGAAAAATACCAAATAGTTCTCCACCTAGCGGTTCTTTCAAAAGTTGTGCCACACACCTCTTAGAAACATCGAGTTACAGTGGCCTAGCCTTCGATTGGTCTGGAGAAGGAATCACCGTTCCTAGCTGATGAATCAAATGATTCTGAAAGGAACGGTGAAAAGTGCGGATCCTGTTTCAGTCTTTAGACTGAAACAGGATCCGCACTATTCACCTGTCCCACAAAGGCGCACTTCTCATGTCTGGTGCTAGTCCAACAAACCCAGAACTGACAGAGGCCCTGCACTTGCCATTCCAGAAAAATATCTCATCTCCAAAGAAGGATTCTTACGCTAACGGTTGAAAAGGGCTCCCGTTCTTGAAACGGTGGTGAAAGGATGGTGAAATACTACTGAAAACAATCCTATCTTCCCAGGCTCTGGTGCCAGGTTTGGGAAATACCAAGTTCCCTGGTCCTCAGCAGAGGGATCTCTGATAAAAGCATCATAGGCTTCAGGATGCAGAGACCGACCTCATGACTATTACGGTGCAAAATGCTATGGAAATGGCCAAAAATTACCAACATACTGGTGATTTCAAAAGGGTCAGGACGAAATCTGATGCACGATCCACACTTTTCCCACCTCAGGCAAATATGCACTTACCAACTCTGGAGGTAAACCAATCAAAGGCAGGGCTGACAGAAGCCCCGCACTTACACCCCACCCAGAAATCTCAACTACCAGGCAGGATTCTTATGCTAATGCGAGAAACCTGCTGGGGTTCTGAAAATCATGGTGAAACCATAGTGGAACACTACTTAAAAGAACACGTTCTTTGTAGTCTCTAGGACCAACTATTGGAAATGCCAAGTTTACTGGGCCTCAGCCTGCTTTCGTCTGTGAAAACTCTGGTACGCTTCAGGAGGCAGAGACCAACATTAGGACAATTACGGTGAAAAGTGCTACGGAAAAATACCAAATAGTTCTCCACCTAGCGGTTCTTTCAAAAGTTGTGCCACACACCTCTTGGAAAGATCCAGTTACTCTGGCCTAGCCTTCGATTGGTCTGGAGGAGGAATCGCCGTTCCTAGCTGATGAATCAAATGATTCTGAAAGGAACGGTGAAAAGTGCGGATCCTGTTTCAGTCTTTAGACTGAAACAGGATCCGCACTATTCACCTGTCCCACAAAGGCGCACTTCTCATGTCTGGCGCTAGTCCAACAAACCCAGAACTGACAGAGGCCCTGCACTTGCCACCCCAGAAAAATATCTCATCTCCAAAGAAGGATTCTTACGCTAACGGTTGAAAAGGGCTCCCGTTCTTGAAACGGTGGTGAAAGCATGGTGAAATACTACTGAAAACAATCCTATCTTCCCAGGCTCCGGTCCCAGGTTTGGGATATACCAAGTTCCCTGGTCCTCAGCAGAGGGATCTCTGATAAAAGCATCATAGGCTTCAGGATGCAGAGACCGACCTGATGACTATTACGGTGCAAAAGGCTATGGAAATGGCCAAAAATTACCAACATACTGGTGATTTCAAAAGGGTCAGGACGAAATCTGAAGCACGATCCACACTTTTCCCACCTCAGGCAAATATGCATTTACCAACTCTGGAGGTAAACCAATCAAAGGCAGGGCTGACAGAAGCCCCGCACTTACACCCCACCCAGAAATCTCAACTACCAGGCAGGATTCTTATGCTAATGCGAGAAACCTGCTGGGGTTCTGAAAATCATGGTGAAACCATAGTGGAACACTACTTAAAAGAACACGTTCTTTGTAGTCTCTAGGACCAACTATTGGAAATGCCAAGTTTACTGGGCCTCAGCCTGCTTTCGTCTGTGAAAACTCTGGTACGCTTCAGGAGGCAGAGACCAACATTAGGACAATTACGGTGAAAAGTGCTACGGAAAAATACCAAATAGTTCTCCACCTAGCGGTTCTTTCAAAAGTTGTGCCACACACCTCTTGGAAAGATCCAGTTACTCTGGCCTAGCCTTCGATTGGTCTGGAGGAGGAATCGCCGTTCCTAGCTGATGAATCAAATGATTCTGAAAGGAACGGTGAAAAGTGCGGATCCTGTTTCAGTCTTTAGACTGAAACAGGATCCGCACTATTCACCTGTCGCACAAAGGCGCACTTCTCATGTCTAGCGCTAGTTCAACAAACCCAGGATTGACAGAGGCCCTGCACTTTCCACCCGAGAAAAGTATCTCATCTCCAAAGAAGGATTCTTATGCTAACGGATGTAAAGGGCTCCCGTTCTTGAAACGGTGGTGAAAGGATGGTGAAATAATGCTGAAAACAATCCTATCTTCCAAGGCTCCGGTGCCAGGTTTGGGAATCACCAAGTTCCCTGGGCCTCAGCAGAGGGTTCTCTGTGAAAAGCATCATACGCTTCAGGATGCAGAGACCGACCTCATGACTATTACGGTGCAAAACGCTATGGAAATGTCCAATAATTACCAGCATACTGGTGATTTCAGAAGGGTCAGGATGAAATCTGAAGCACGATCCACACTTTTCCCACCTCAGGCAAATATGCACTTACCAACTCTGGAGGTAAACCAATCAAAGGCAGGGCTGACAGAAGCCCCGCACTTACACCCCACCCAGAAATCTCAACTACCAGGCAGGATTCTTATGCTAATGCCAGAAACCTGCTCGGGTTCTGAAAATCATGGTGAAACCACAGTGGAACACTACTTAAAAGAACACTTTCTTTGTAGTGTCTAGGACCAACTACTGAAAATGCCACGTTTACTGGGCCTCAGCCTGCTTTCGTCTGTGAAAACTCTCGTATGCTTCAGGAGGTAGAGACCAACATTAGGAAAATTACCGTTAAAAGTGCTACGGAAAAATACCAAATAGTTCTCCACCTAGCGGTTCTTTCAAAAGTTGTGCCACACATCTCTTGGAAACATCGAGTTACATTGGCCTAGCCTTCGATTGGTCTGGAGAAGGAATCGCCGTTCCTAGCTGATGAATCAAATGATTCTGAAAGGAACGGTGAAAAGTGCGGATCCTGTTTCAGTCTTTAGACTGAAACAGGATCCGCACTATTCACCTGTCCCACAAAGGCGCACTTCTCATGTCTGGCGCTAGTCCAACAAACCCAGGACTGACAGAGGCCCTGCACTTGCCACCCCAGAAAAATATCTCATCTCCAAAGAAGGATTCTTACGCTAACGGTTGAAAAGGGCTCCCGTTCTTGAAACGGTGGTGAAAGGATGGTGAAATACTACTGAAAACAATCCTATCTTCCAAGGCTCCGGTGCCAGGTTTGGGAAATACCAAGTTCCCTGGTCCTCAGCAGAGGGATCTCTGATAAAAGCATCATAGGCTTCAGGATGCAGAGACCGACCTCATGACTGTTACGGTGCAAAATGCTATGGAAATGGCCAAAAATTACCAACATACTGGTGATTTCAAAAGGGTCAGGACGAAATCTGAAGCACGATCCACACTTATCCCACCTCAGGCAAATATGCACTTTCCAACTCTGGAGGTAAACAAATCAAAGGCAGGGCTGACAGAATTGCCGCACTTACACCCCACTCAGAAATCTCAACTACCAGGCAGGATTCTTATGCTAATGCGAGAAACCTGCTCGGGTTCTGAAAATCATGGTGAAACCACAGTGGAACACTACTTAAAAGAACACTTTCTTTGTAGTCTCTAGGACCAACTATTGGAAATGCCAAGTTTACTGGGCCTCAGCCTGCTTTCGTCTGTGAAAACTCTGGTACGCTTCAGGAGGCAGAGACCAACATTAGGACAATTACGGTGAAAAGTGCTACGGAAAAATACCAAATAGTTCTCCACCTAGCGGTTCTTTCAAAAGTTGTGCCACACACCTCTTAGAAACATCGAGTTACAGTGGCCTAGCCTTCGATTGGTCTGGAGAAGGAATCACCGTTCCTAGCTGATGAATCAAATGATTCTGAAAGGAACGGTGAAAAGTGCGGATCCTGTTTCAGTCTTTAGACTGAAACAGGATCCGCACTATTCACCTGTCCCACAAAGGCGCACTTCTCATGTCTGGCGCTAGTCCAACAAACCCAGGACTGACAGAGGCCCTGCACTTGCCACCCCAGAAAAATATCTCATCTCCAAAGAAGGATTCTTACGCTAACGGTTGAAAAGGGCTCCCGTTCTTGAAACGGTGGTGAAAGCATGGTGAAATACTACTGAAAACAATCCTATCTTCCCAGGCTCCGGTCCCAGGTTTGGGATATACCAAGTTCCCTGGTCCTCAGCAGAGGGATCTCTGATAAAAGCATCATAGGCTTCAGGATGCAGAGACCGACCTGATGACTATTACGGTGCAAAATGCTATGGAAATGGCCAAAAATTACCAACATACTGGTGATTTCAAAAGGGTCAGGACGAAATCTGAAGCACGATCCACACTTTTCCCACCTCAGGCAAATATGCATTTACCAACTCTGGAGGTAAACCAATCAAAGGCAGGGCTGACAGAAGCCCCGCACTTACACCCCACCCAGAAATCTCAACTACGAGGCAGGATTCTTATGCTAATGCGAGAAACCTGCTCGGGTTCTGAAAATCATGGTGAAACCATAGTGGAACACTACTTAAAAGAACACGTTCTTTGTAGTCTCTAGGACCAACTATTGGAAATGCCAAGTTTACTGGGCCTCAGCCTGCTTTCGTCTGTGAAAACTCTGGTACGCTTCAGGAGGCAGAGACCAACATTAGGACAATTACGGTGAAAAGTGCTACGGAAAAATACCAAATAGTTCTCCACCTAGCGGTTCTTTCAAAAGTTGTGCCACACACCTCTTGGAAAGATCCAGTTACTCTGGCCTAGCCTTCGATTGGTCTGGAGGAGGAATCGCCGTTCCTAGCTGATGAATCAAATGATTCTGAAAGGAACGGTGAAAAGTGCGGATCCTGTTTCAGTCTTTAGACTGAAACAGGATCCGCACTATTCACCTGTCCCACAAAGGCGCACTTCTCATGTCTAGCGCTAGTTCAACAAACCCAGGATTGACAGAGGCCCTGCACTTGCCACCCCAGAAAAGTATCTCATCTCCAAAGAAGGATTCTTATGCTAACGGATGTAAAGGGCTCCCGTTCTTGAAACGGTGGTGAAAGGATGGTGAAATAATGCTGAAAACAATCCTATCTTCCAAGGCTCCGGTGCCAGGTTTGGGAAACACCAAGTTCCCTGGGCCTCAGCAGAGGGTTCTCTGTGAAAAGCATCATACGCTTCAGGATGCAGAGACCGACCTCATGACTATTACGGTGCAAAACGCTATGGAAATGTCCAATAATTACCAGCATACTGGTGATTTCAGAAGGGTCAGGATGAAATCTGAAGCACGATCCACACTTTTCCCACCTCAGGCAAATATGCACTTACCAACTCTGGAGGTAAACCAATCAAAGGCAGGGCTGACAGAAGCCCCGCACTTACACCCCACCCAGAAATCTCAACTACCAGGCAGGATTCTTATGCTAATGCCAGAAACCTGCTCGGGTTCTGAAAATCATGGTGAAACCACAGTGGAACACTACTTAAAAGAACACTTTCTTTGTAGTCTCTAGTACCAACTATTGGAAATGCCAAGTTGACTGGGCCTCAGCCTGCTTTCGTCTGTGAAAACTCTCGTATGCTTAAGGATGCAGAGACCAATTTAGGACAATAACGGGGAAAAGTGCTACGGAAAAATACTAAATAGTTCTCCACCTAGCGGTTCTTTCAGAAGTTGTGCCACACACCTCTGAGAAACATCGAGTTACATTGGCCTAGCCTTCGATTGGTCTGGAGAAGGAATCGCCATTCCTAGCTGATGAATCAAATGATTCTGAAAGGAACGGTGAAAAGTGCGGATCCTGTTTCAGTCTTTAGACTGAAGCAAGATCCGCACTATTCACCTGTCCCACAAAGGCGCACTTCTCATGTCTGGCGCTAGTCCAACAAACCCAGGACTGACAGAGGCCCTGCACTTGCCACCCCAGAAAAATATCTCATCTCCAAAGAAGGATTCTTACGCTAACGGTTGAAAAGGGCTCCCGTTCTTGAAACGGTGGTGAAAGCATGGTGAAATACTACTGAAAACACTCCTACCTTCCAAGGCTCCGGTGCCAGGTTTGGGAAATACCAAGTTCCCTGGTCCTCAGCAGAGGGATCTCTGATAAAAGCATCATAGGCTTCAGGATGCAGAGACCGACCTCATGACTATTACGGTGCAAAATGCTATGGAAATGGCCAAAAATTACCAACATACTGGTGATTTCAAAAGGGTCAGGACGAAATCTGAAGCACGATCCACACTTATCCCACCTCAGGCAAATATGCACTTTCCAACTCTGGAGGTAAACAAATCAAAGGCAGGGCTGACAGAATTGCCGCACTTACACCCCACCCAGAAATCTCAACTACCCGGCAGGATTCTTATGCTAATGCCAGAAACCTGCTCGGGTTCTGAAAATCATGGTGAAACCACAGTGGAACACTACTTAAAAGAACACTTTCTTTGTAGTCTCTAGGACCAACTATTGGAAATGCCAAGTTTACTGGGCCTCAGCCTGCTTTCGTCTGTGAAAACTCTCGTATGCTTAAGGATGGAGAGACCAATTTAGGACAATTACGGTGAAAAGTGCTACGGAAAAATACCAAATAGTTCTCCACCTAGCGGTTCTTTCAAAAGTTGTGCCACACACCTCTTAGAAACATCGAGTTACAGTGGCCTAGCCTTCGATTGGTCTGGAGAAGGAATCACCGTTCCTAGCTGATGAATCAAATGATTCTGAAAGGAACGGTGAAAAGTGCGGATCCTGTTTCAGTCTTTAGACTGAAACAGGATCCGCACTATTCACCTGTCCCACAAAGGCGCACTTCTCATGTCTGGTGCTAGTCCAACAAACCCAGAACTGACAGAGGCCCTGCACTTGCCATTCCAGAAAAATATCTCATCTCCAAAGAAGGATTCTTACGCTAACGGTTGAAAAGGGCTCCCGTTCTTGAAACGGTGGTGAAAGCATGGTGAAATACTACTGAAAACAATCCTATCTTCCCAGGCTCCGGTGCCAGGTTTGGGAAATACCAAGTTCCCTGGTCCTCAGCAGAGGGATCTCTGATAAAAGCATCATAGGCTTCAGGATGCAGAGACCGACCTCATGACTATTACGGTGCAAAATGCTATGGAAATGGCCAAAAATTACCAACATACTGGTGATTTCAAAAGGGTCAGGACGAAATCTGAAGCACGATCCACACTTTTCCCACCTCAGGCAAATATGCATTTACCAACTCTGGAGGTAAACCAATCAAAGGCAGGGCTGACAGAAGCCCCGCACTTACACCCCACCCAGAAATCTCAACTACGAGGCAGGATTCTTATGCTAATGCGAGAAACCTGCTCGGGTTCTGAAAATCATGGTGAAACCATAGTGGAACACTACTTAAAAGAACACGTTCTTTGTAGTCTCTAGGACCAACTATTGGAAATGCCAAGTTTACTGGGCCTCAGCCTGCTTTCGTCTGTGAAAACTCTGGTACGCTTCAGGAGGCAGAGACCAACATTAGGACAATTACGGTGAAAAGTGCTACGGAAAAATACCAAATAGTTCTCCACCTAGCGGTTCTTTCAAAAGTTGTGCCACACACCTCTTGGAAAGATCCAGTTACTCTGGCCTAGCCTTCGATTGGTCTGGAGGAGGAATCGCCGTTCCTAGCTGATGAATCAAATGATTCTGAAAGGAACGGTGAAAAGTGCGGATCCTGTTTCAGTCTTTAGACTGAAACAGGATCCGCACTATTCACCTGTCCCACAAAGGCGCACTTCTCATGTCTAGCGCTAGTTCAACAAACCCAGGATTGACAGAGGCCCTGCACTTGCCACCCCAGAAAAGTATCTCATCTCCAAAGAAGGATTCTTATGCTAACGGATGTAAAGGGCTCCCGTTCTTGAAACGGTGGTGAAAGGATGGTGAAATAATGCTGAAAACAATCCTATCTTCCAAGGCTCCGGTGCCAGGTTTGGGAAACACCAAGTTCCCTGGGCCTCAGCAGAGGGTTCTCTGTGAAAAGCATCATACGCTTCAGGATGCAGAGACCGACCTCATGACTATTACGGTGCAAAACGCTATGGAAATGTCCAATAATTACCAGCATACTGGTGATTTCAGAAGGGTCAGGATGAAATCTGAAGCACGATCCACACTTTTCCCACCTCAGGCAAATATGCACTTACCAACTCTGGAGGTAAACCAATCAAAGGCAGGGCTGACAGAAGCCCCGCACTTACACCCCACCCAGAAATCTCAACTACCAGGCAGGATTCTTATGCTAATGCCAGAAACCTGCTCGGGTTCTGAAAATCATGGTGAAACCACAGTGGAACACTACTTAAAAGAACACTTTCTTTGTAGTCTCTAGTACCAACTATTGGAAATGCCAAGTTGACTGGGCCTCAGCCTGCTTTCGTCTGTGAAAACTCTCGTATGCTTAAGGATGCAGAGACCAATTTAGGACAATAACGGGGAAAAGTGCTACGGAAAAATACTAAATAGTTCTCCACCTAGCGGTTCTTTCAGAAGTTGTGCCACACACCTCTGAGAAACATCGAGTTACATTGGCCTAGCCTTCGATTGGTCTGGAGAAGGAATCGCCATTCCTAGCTGATGAATCAAATGATTCTGAAAGGAACGGTGAAAAGTGCGGATCCTGTTTCAGTCTTTAGACTGAAGCAAGATCCGCACTATTCACCTGTCCCACAAAGGCGCACTTCTCATGTCTGGCGCTAGTCCAACAAACCCAGGACTGACAGAGGCCCTGCACTTGCCACCCCAGAAAAATATCTCATCTCCAAAGAAGGATTCTTACGCTAACGGTTGAAAAGGGCTCCCGTTCTTGAAACGGTGGTGAAAGCATGGTGAAATACTACTGAAAACACTCCTACCTTCCAAGGCTCCGGTGCCAGGTTTGGGAAATACCAAGTTCCCTGGTCCTCAGCAGAGGGATCTCTGATAAAAGCATCATAGGCTTCAGGATGCAGAGACCGACCTCATGACTATTACGGTGCAAAATGCTATGGAAATGGCCAAAAATTACCAACATACTGGTGATTTCAAAAGGGTCAGGACGAAATCTGAAGCACGATCCACACTTATCCCACCTCAGGCAAATATGCACTTTCCAACTCTGGAGGTAAACAAATCAAAGGCAGGGCTGACAGAATTGCCGCACTTACACCCCACCCAGAAATCTCAACTACCCGGCAGGATTCTTATGCTAATGCCAGAAACCTGCTCGGGTTCTGAAAATCATGGTGAAACCACAGTGGAACACTACTTAAAAGAACACTTTCTTTGTAGTCTCTAGGACCAACTATTGGAAATGCCAAGTTTACTGGGCCTCAGCCTGCTTTCGTCTGTGAAAACTCTCGTATGCTTAAGGATGGAGAGACCAATTTAGGACAATTACGGTGAAAAGTGCTACGGAAAAATACCAAATAGTTCTCCACCTAGCGGTTCTTTCAAAAGTTGTGCCACACACCTCTTAGAAACATCGAGTTACAGTGGCCTAGCCTTCGATTGGTCTGGAGAAGGAATCACCGTTCCTAGCTGATGAATCAAATGATTCTGAAAGGAACGGTGAAAAGTGCGGATCCTGTTTCAGTCTTTAGACTGAAACAGGATCCGCACTATTCACCTGTCCCACAAAGGCGCACTTCTCATGTCTGGTGCTAGTCCAACAAACCCAGAACTGACAGAGGCCCTGCACTTGCCATTCCAGAAAAATATCTCATCTCCAAAGAAGGATTCTTACGCTAACGGTTGAAAAGGGCTCCCGTTCTTGAAACGGTGGTGAAAGGATGGTGAAATACTACTGAAAACAATCCTATCTTCCCAGGCTCTGGTGCCAGGTTTGGGAAATACCAAGTTCCCTGGTCCTCAGCAGAGGGATCTCTGATAAAAGCATCATAGGCTTCAGGATGCAGAGACCGACCTCATGACTATTACGGTGCAAAATGCTATGGAAATGGCCAAAAATTACCAACATACTGGTGATTTCAAAAGGGTCAGGACGAAATCTGATGCACGATCCACACTTTTCCCACCTCAGGCAAATATGCACTTACCAACTCTGGAGGTAAACCAATCAAAGGCAGGGCTGACAGAAGCCCCGCACTTACACCCCACCCAGAAATCTCAACTACCAGGCAGGATTCTTATGCTAATGCGAGAAACCTGCTGGGGTTCTGAAAATCATGGTGAAACCATAGTGGAACACTACTTAAAAGAACACGTTCTTTGTAGTCTCTAGGACCAACTATTGGAAATGCCAAGTTTACTGGGCCTCAGCCTGCTTTCGTCTGTGAAAACTCTGGTACGCTTCAGGAGGCAGAGACCAACATTAGGACAATTACGGTGAAAAGTGCTACGGAAAAATACCAAATAGTTCTCCACCTAGCGGTTCTTTCAAAAGTTGTGCCACACACCTCTTGGAAAGATCCAGTTACTCTGGCCTAGCCTTCGATTGGTCTGGAGGAGGAATCGCCGTTCCTAGCTGATGAATCAAATGATTCTGAAAGGAACGGTGAAAAGTGCGGATCCTGTTTCAGTCTTTAGACTGAAACAGGATCCTCACTATTCACCTGTCCCACAAAGGCGCACTTCTCATGTCTGGCGCTAGTCCAACAAACCCAGAACTGACAGAGGCCCTGCACTTGCCACCCCAGAAAAATATCTCATCTCCAAAGAAGGATTCTTACGCTAACGGTTGAAAAGGGCTCCCGTTCTTGAAACGGTGGTGAAAGCATGGTGAAATACTACTGAAAACAATCCTATCTTCCCAGGCTCCGGTCCCAGGTTTGGGATATACCAAGTTCCCTGGTCCTCAGCAGAGGGATCTCTGATAAAAGCATCATAGGCTTCAGGATGCAGAGACCGACCTGATGACTATTACGGTGCAAAAGGCTATGGAAATGGCCAAAAATTACCAACATACTGGTGATTTCAAAAGGGTCAGGACGAAATCTGAAGCACGATCCACACTTTTCCCACCTCAGGCAAATATGCATTTACCAACTCTGGAGGTAAACCAATCAAAGGCAGGGCTGACAGAAGCCCCGCACTTACACCCCACCCAGAAATCTCAACTACCAGGCAGGATTCTTATGCTAATGCGAGAAACCTGCTGGGGTTCTGAAAATCATGGTGAAACCATAGTGGAACACTACTTAAAAGAACACGTTCTTTGTAGTCTCTAGGACCAACTATTGGAAATGCCAAGTTTACTGGGCCTCAGCCTGCTTTCGTCTGTGAAAACTCTGGTACGCTTCAGGAGGCAGAGACCAACATTAGGACAATTACGGTGAAAAGTGCTACGGAAAAATACCAAATAGTTCTCCACCTAGCGGTTCTTTCAAAAGTTGTGCCACACACCTCTTGGAAAGATCCAGTTACTCTGGCCTAGCCTTCGATTGGTCTGGAGGAGGAATCGCCGTTCCTAGCTGATGAATCAAATGATTCTGAAAGGAACGGTGAAAAGTGCGGATCCTGTTTCAGTCTTTAGACTGAAACAGGATCCGCACTATTCACCTGTCGCACAAAGGCGCACTTCTCATGTCTAGCGCTAGTTCAACAAACCCAGGATTGACAGAGGCCCTGCACTTTCCACCCGAGAAAAGTATCTCATCTCCAAAGAAGGATTCTTATGCTAACGGATGTAAAGGGCTCCCGTTCTTGAAACGGTGGTGAAAGGATGGTGAAATAATGCTGAAAACAATCCTATCTTCCAAGGCTCCGGTGCCAGGTTTGGGAATCACCAAGTTCCCTGGGCCTCAGCAGAGGGTTCTCTGTGAAAAGCATCATACGCTTCAGGATGCAGAGACCGACCTCATGACTATTACGGTGCAAAACGCTATGGAAATGTCCAATAATTACCAGCATACTGGTGATTTCAGAAGGGTCAGGATGAAATCTGAAGCACGATCCACACTTTTCCCACCTCAGGCAAATATGCACTTACCAACTCTGGAGGTAAACCAATCAAAGGCAGGGCTGACAGAAGCCCCGCACTTACACCCCACCCAGAAATCTCAACTACCAGGCAGGATTCTTATGCTAATGCCAGAAACCTGCTCGGGTTCTGAAAATCATGGTGAAACCACAGTGGAACACTACTTAAAAGAACACTTTCTTTGTAGTGTCTAGGACCAACTACTGAAAATGCCACGTTTACTGGGCCTCAGCCTGCTTTCGTCTGTGAAAACTCTCGTATGCTTCAGGAGGTAGAGACCAACATTAGGAAAATTACCGTTAAAAGTGCTACGGAAAAATACCAAATAGTTCTCCACCTAGCGGTTCTTTCAAAAGTTGTGCCACACATCTCTTGGAAACATCGAGTTACATTGGCCTAGCCTTCGATTGGTCTGGAGAAGGAATCGCCGTTCCTAGCTGATGAATCAAATGATTCTGAAAGGAACGGTGAAAAGTGCGGATCCTGTTTCAGTCTTTAGACTGAAACAGGATCCGCACTATTCACCTGTCCCACAAAGGCGCACTTCTCATGTCTGGCGCTAGTCCAACAAACCCAGGACTGACAGAGGCCCTGCACTTGCCACCCCAGAAAAATATCTCATCTCCAAAGAAGGATTCTTACGCTAACGGTTGAAAAGGGCTCCCGTTCTTGAAACGGTGGTGAAAGGATGGTGAAATACTACTGAAAACAATCCTATCTTCCAAGGCTCCGGTGCCAGGTTTGGGAAATACCAAGTTCCCTGGTCCTCAGCAGAGGGATCTCTGATAAAAGCATCATAGGCTTCAGGATGCAGAGACCGACCTCATGACTGTTACGGTGCAAAATGCTATGGAAATGGCCAAAAATTACCAACATACTGGTGATTTCAAAAGGGTCAGGACGAAATCTGAAGCACGATCCACACTTATCCCACCTCAGGCAAATATGCACTTTCCAACTCTGGAGGTAAACAAATCAAAGGCAGGGCTGACAGAATTGCCGCACTTACACCCCACTCAGAAATCTCAACTACCAGGCAGGATTCTTATGCTAATGCGAGAAACCTGCTCGGGTTCTGAAAATCATGGTGAAACCACAGTGGAACACTACTTAAAAGAACACTTTCTTTGTAGTCTCTAGGACCAACTATTGGAAATGCCAAGTTTACTGGGCCTCAGCCTGCTTTCGTCTGTGAAAACTCTGGTACGCTTCAGGAGGCAGAGACCAACATTAGGACAATTACGGTGAAAAGTGCTACGGAAAAATACCAAATAGTTCTCCACCTAGCGGTTCTTTCAAAAGTTGTGCCACACACCTCTTAGAAACATCGAGTTACAGTGGCCTAGCCTTCGATTGGTCTGGAGAAGGAATCACCGTTCCTAGCTGATGAATCAAATGATTCTGAAAGGAACGGTGAAAAGTGCGGATCCTGTTTCAGTCTTTAGACTGAAACAGGATCCGCACTATTCACCTGTCCCACAAAGGCGCACTTCTCATGTCTGGCGCTAGTCCAACAAACCCAGGACTGACAGAGGCCCTGCACTTGCCACCCCAGAAAAATATCTCATCTCCAAAGAAGGATTCTTACGCTAACGGTTGAAAAGGGCTCCCGTTCTTGAAACGGTGGTGAAAGCATGGTGAAATACTACTGAAAACAATCCTATCTTCCCAGGCTCCGGTCCCAGGTTTGGGATATACCAAGTTCCCTGGTCCTCAGCAGAGGGATCTCTGATAAAAGCATCATAGGCTTCAGGATGCAGAGACCGACCTGATGACTATTACGGTGCAAAATGCTATGGAAATGGCCAAAAATTACCAACATACTGGTGATTTCAAAAGGGTCAGGACGAAATCTGAAGCACGATCCACACTTTTCCCACCTCAGGCAAATATGCATTTACCAACTCTGGAGGTAAACCAATCAAAGGCAGGGCTGACAGAAGCCCCGCACTTACACCCCACCCAGAAATCTCAACTACCAGGCAGGATTCTTATGCTAATGCGAGAAACCTGCTCGGGTTCTGAAAATCATGGTGAAACCATAGTGGAACACTACTTAAAAGAACACGTTCTTTGTAGTCTCTAGGACCAACTATTGGAAATGCCAAGTTTACTGGGCCTCAGCCTGCTTTCGTCTGTGAAAACTCTGGTACGCTTCAGGAGGCAGAGACCAACATTAGGACAATTACGGTGAAAAGTGCTACGGAAAAATACCAAATAGTTCTCCACCTAGCGGTTCTTTCAAAAGTTGTGCCACACACCTCTTGGAAAGATCCAGTTACTCTGGCCTAGCCTTCGATTGGTCTGGAGGAGGAATCGCCGTTCCTAGCTGATGAATCAAATGATTCTGAAAGGAACGGTGAAAAGTGCGGATCCTGTTTCAGTCTTTAGACTGAAACAGGATCCGCACTATTCACCTGTCCCACAAAGGCGCACTTCTCATGTCTAGCGCTAGTTCAACAAACCCAGGATTGACAGAGGCCCTGCACTTGCCACCCCAGAAAAGTATCTCATCTCCAAAGAAGGATTCTTATGCTAACGGATGTAAAGGGCTCCCGTTCTTGAAACGGTGGTGAAAGGATGGTGAAATAATGCTGAAAACAATCCTATCTTCCAAGGCTCCGGTGCCAGGTTTGGGAAACACCAAGTTCCCTGGGCCTCAGCAGAGGGTTCTCTGTGAAAAGCATCATACGCTTCAGGATGCAGAGACCGACCTCATGACTATTACGGTGCAAAACGCTATGGAAATGTCCAATAATTACCAGCATACTGGTGATTTCAGAAGGGTCAGGATGAAATCTGAAGCACGATCCACACTTTTCCCACCTCAGGCAAATATGCACTTACCAACTCTGGAGGTAAACCAATCAAAGGCAGGGCTGACAGAAGCCCCGCACTTACACCCCACCCAGAAATCTCAACTACCAGGCAGGATTCTTATGCTAATGCCAGAAACCTGCTCGGGTTCTGAAAATCATGGTGAAACCACAGTGGAACACTACTTAAAAGAACACTTTCTTTGTAGTCTCTAGTACCAACTATTGGAAATGCCAAGTTGACTGGGCCTCAGCCTGCTTTCGTCTGTGAAAACTCTCGTATGCTTAAGGATGCAGAGACCAATTTAGGACAATAACGGGGAAAAGTGCTACGGAAAAATACTAAATAGTTCTCCACCTAGCGGTTCTTTCAGAAGTTGTGCCACACACCTCTGAGAAACATCGAGTTACATTGGCCTAGCCTTCGATTGGTCTGGAGAAGGAATCGCCATTCCTAGCTGATGAATCAAATGATTCTGAAAGGAACGGTGAAAAGTGCGGATCCTGTTTCAGTCTTTAGACTGAAGCAAGATCCGCACTATTCACCTGTCCCACAAAGGCGCACTTCTCATGTCTGGCGCTAGTCCAACAAACCCAGAACTGACAGAGGCCCTGCACTTGCCATTCCAGAAAAATATCTCATCTCCAAAGAAGGATTCTTACGCTAACGGTTGAAAAGGGCTCCCGTTCTTGAAACGGTGGTGAAAGGATGGTGAAATACTACTGAAAACAATCCTATCTTCCCAGGCTCCGGTGCCAGGTTTGGGAAATACCAAGTTCCCTGGTCCTCAGCAGAGGGATCTCTGATAAAAGCATCATAGGCTTCAGGATGCAGAGACCGACCTCATGACTATTACGGTGCAAAATGCTATGGAAATGGCCAAAAATTACCAACATACTGGTGATTTCAAAAGGGTCAGGACGAAATCTGAAGCACGATCCACACTTTTCCCACCTCAGGCAAATATGCACTTACCAACTCTGGAGGTAAACCAATCAAAGGCAGGGCTGACAGAAGCCCCGCACTTACACCCCACCCAGAAATCTCAACTACCAGGCAGGATTCTTATGCTAATGCGAGAAACCTGCTGGGGTTCTGAAAATCATGGTGAAACCATAGTGGAACACTACTTAAAAGAACACGTTCTTTGTAGTCTCTAGGACCAACTATTGGAAATGCCAAGTTTACTGGGCCTCAGCCTGCTTTCGTCTGTGAAAACTCTGGTACGCTTCAGGAGGCAGAGACCAACATTAGGACAATTACGGTGAAAAGTGCTACGGAAAAATACCAAATAGTTCTCCACCTAGCGGTTCTTTCAAAAGTTGTGCCACACACCTCTTGGAAAGATCCAGTTACTCTGGCCTAGCCTTCGATTGGTCTGGAGGAGGAATCGCCGTTCCTAGCTGATGAATCAAATGATTCTGAAAGGAACGGTGAAAAGTGCGGATCCTGTTTCAGTCTTTAGACTGAAACAGGATCCGCACTATTCACCTGTCCCACAAAGGCGCACTTCTCATGTCTGGCGCTAGTCCAACAAACCCAGAACTGACAGAGGCCCTGCACTTGCCACCCCAGAAAAATATCTCATCTCCAAAGAAGGATTCTTACGCTAACGGTTGAAAAGGGCTCCCGTTCTTGAAACGGTGGTGAAAGCATGGTGAAATACTACTGAAAACAATCCTATCTTCCCAGGCTCCGGTCCCAGGTTTGGGATATACCAAGTTCCCTGGTCCTCAGCAGAGGGATCTCTGATAAAAGCATCATAGGCTTCAGGATGCAGAGACCGACCTCATGACTATTACGGTGCAAAATGCTATGGAAATGGCCAAAAATTACCAACATACTGGTGATTTCAAAAGGGTCAGGACGAAATCTGAAGCACGATCCACACTTTTCCCACCTCAGGCAAATATGCATTTACCAACTCTGGAGGTAAACCAATCAAAGGCAGGGCTGACAGAAGCCCCGCACTTACACCCCACCCAGAAATCTCAACTACCAGGCAGGATTCTTATGCTAATGCGAGAAACCTGCTGGGGTTCTGAAAATCATGGTGAAACCATAGTGGAACACTACTTAAAAGAACACGTTCTTTGTAGTCTCTAGGACCAACTATTGGAAATGCCAAGTTTACTGGGCCTCAGCCTGCTTTCGTCTGTGAAAACTCTGGTACGCTTCAGGAGGCAGAGACCAACATTAGGACAATTACGGTGAAAAGTGCTACGGAAAAATACCAAATAGTTCTCCACCTAGCGGTTCTTTCAAAAGTTGTGCCACACACCTCTTGGAAAGATCCAGTTACTCTGGCCTAGCCTTCGATTGGTCTGGAGGAGGAATCGCCGTTCCTAGCTGATGAATCAAATGATTCTGAAAGGAACGGTGAAAAGTGCGGATCCTGTTTCAGTCTTTAGACTGAAACAGGATCCGCACTATTCACCTGTCCCACAAAGGCGCACTTCTCATGTCTAGCGCTAGTTCAACAAACCCAGGATTGACAGAGGCCCTGCACTTGCCACCCCAGAAAAGTATCTCATCTCCAAAGAAGGATTCTTATGCTAACGGATGTAAAGGGCTCCCGTTCTTGAAACGGTGGTGAAAGGATGGTGAAATAATGCTGAAAACAATCCTATCTTCCAAGGCTCCGGTGCCAGGTTTGGGAAACACCAAGTTCCCTGGGCCTCAGCAGAGGGTTCTCTGTGAAAAGCATCATACGCTTCAGGATGCAGAGACCGACCTCATGACTATTACGGTGCAAAACGCTATGGAAATGTCCAATAATTACCAGCATACTGGTGATTTCAGAAGGGTCAGGATGAAATCTGAAGCACGATCCACACTTTTCCCACCTCAGGCAAATATGCACTTACCAACTCTGGAGGTAAACCAATCAAAGGCAGGGCTGACAGAAGCCCCGCACTTACACCCCACCCAGAAATCTCAACTACCAGGCAGGATTCTTATGCTAATGCCAGAAACCTGCTCGGGTTCTGAAAATCATGGTGAAACCACAGTGGAACACTACTTAAAAGAACACTTTCTTTGTAGTCTCTAGTACCAACTATTGGAAATGCCAAGTTGACTGGGCCTCAGCCTGCTTTCGTCTGTGAAAACTCTCGTATGCTTAAGGATGCAGAGACCAATTTAGGACAATAACGGGGAAAAGTGCTACGGAAAAATACTAAATAGTTCTCCACCTAGCGGTTCTTTCAGAAGTTGTGCCACACACCTCTGAGAAACATCGAGTTACATTGGCCTAGCCTTCGATTGGTCTGGAGAAGGAATCGCCATTCCTAGCTGATGAATCAAATGATTCTGAAAGGAACGGTGAAAAGTGCGGATCCTGTTTCAGTCTTTAGACTGAAGCAAGATCCGCACTATTCACCTGTCCCACAAAGGCGCACTTCTCATGTCTGGCGCTAGTCCAACAAACCCAGGATTGACAGAGGCCCTGCACTTGCCACCCCAGAAAAATATCTCATCTCCAAAGAAGGATTCTTACGCTAACGGTTGAAAAGGGCTCCCGTTCTTGAAACGGTGGTGAAAGGATGGTGAAATACTACTGAAAACAATCCTATCTTCCAAGGCTCCGGTGCCAGGTTTGGGAAATACCAAGTTCCCTGGTCCTCAGCAGAGGGATCTCTGATAAAAGCATCATAGGCTTCAGGATGCAGAGACCGACCTCATGACTATTACGGTGCAAAATGCTATGGAAATGGCCAAAAATTACCAACATACTGGTGATTTCAAAAGGGTCAGGACGAAATCTGAAGCACGATCCACACTTATCCCACCTCAGGCAAATATGCACTTACCAACTCTGGAGGTAAACAAATCAAAGGCAGGGCTGACAGAATTGCCGCACTTACACCCCACTCAGAAATCTCAACTACCAGGCAGGATTCTTATGCTAATGCGAGAAACCTGCTCGGGTTCTGAAAATCATGGTGAAACCACAGTGGAACACTACTTAAAAGAACACTTTCTTTGTAGTCTCTAGGACCAACTATTGGAAATGCCACGTTTACTGGGCCTCAGCCTGCTTTCGTCTGTGAAAACTCTCGTATGCTTAAGGATGGAGAGACCAATTTAGGACAATTACGGTGAAAAGTGCTACGGAAAAATACCAAATAGTTCTCCACCTAGCGGTTCTTTCAAAAGTTGTGCCACACACCTCTTAGAAACATCGAGTTACAGTGGCCTAGCCTTCGATTGGTCTGGAGAAGGAATCACCGTTCCTAGCTGATGAATCAAATGATTCTGAAAGGAACGGTGAAAAGTGCGGATCCTGTTTCAGTCTTTAGACTGAAACAGGATCCGCACTATTCACCTGTCCCACAAAGGCGCACTTCTCATGTCTGGCGCTAGTCCAACAAACCCAGAACTGACAGAGGCCCTGCACTTGCCACCCCAGAAAAATATCTCATCTCCAAAGAAGGATTCTTACGCTAACGGTTGAAAAGGGCTCCCGTTCTTGAAACGGTGGTGAAAGCATGGTGAAATACTACTGAAAACAATCCTATCTTCCCAGGCTCCGGTGCCAGGTTTGGGAAATACCAAGTTCCCTGGGCCTCAGCAGAGGGATCTCTGATAAAAGCATCATAGGCTTCAGGATGCAGAGACCGACCTCATGACTATTACGGTGCAAAATGCTATGGAAATGGCCAAAAATTACCAACATACTGGTGATTTCAAAAGGGTCAGGACGAAATCTGAAGCACGATCCACACTTATCCCACCTCAGGCAAATATGCCCTTTCCAACTCTGGAGGTAAACAAATCAAAGGCAGGGCTGACAGAATTGCCGCACTTACACCCCACCCAGAAATCTCAACTACCAGGCAGGATTCTTATGCTAATGCGAGAAACCTGCTCGGGTTCTGAAAATCATGGTGAAACCACAGTGGAACACTACTTAAAAGAACACTTTCTTTGTAGTCTCTAGGACCAACTATTGGAAATGCCAAGTTTACTGGGCCTCAGCCTGCTTTCGTCTGTGAAAACTCTCGTATGCTTAAGGATAGAGAGACCAATTTAGGACAATTACGGTGAAAAGTGCTACGGAAAAATACCAAATAGTTCTCCACCTAGCGGTTCTTTCAAAAGTTGTGCCACACACCTCTTAGAAACATCGAGTTACAGTGGCCTAGCCTTCGATTGGTCTGGAGAAGGAATCACCGTTCCTAGCTGATGAATCAAATGATTCTGAAAGGAACAGTGAAAAGTGCGGATCCTGTTTGAGTATTTAGACTGAAACAGGATCCGCACTATTCACCTGTCCCACAAAGGCGCACTTCTCATGTTTGGCGCTAGTCCAACAAACCCAGGACTGACAGAGGCCCTGCACTTGCCACCCCAGAAAAATATCTCATCTCCAAAGAAGGATTCTTACGCTAACGGTTGAAAAGGGCTCCCGTTCTTGAAACGGTGGTGAAAGCATGGTGAAATACTACTGAAAACAATCCTATCTTCCCAGGCTCCGGTGCCAGGTTTGGGAAATACCAAGTTCCCTGGTCCTCATCAGAGGGATCTCTGATAAAAGCATCATAGGCTTCAGGATGCAGAGACCGACCTCATGACTATTACGGTGCAAAATGCTATGGAAATGGCCAAAAATTACCAACATACTGGTGATTTCAAAAGGGTCAGGACGAAATCTGAAGCACGATCCACACTTTTCCCACCTCAGGCAAATATGCACTTACCAACTCTGGAGGTAAACCAATCAAAGGCAGGGCTGACAGAAGACCCGCACTTACACCCCACCCAGAAATCTCAACTACCAGGCAGGATTCTTATGCTAATGCGAGAAACCTGCTCGGGTTCTGAAAATCATGGTGAAACCATAGTGGAACACTACTTAAAAGAACACGTTCTTTGTAGTCTCTAGGACCAACTATTGGAAATGCCAAGTTTACTGGGCCTCAGCCTGCTTTCGTCTGTGAAAACTCTGGTACGCTTCAGGAGGCAGAGACCAACATTAGGACAATTACGGTGAAAAGTGCTACGGAAAAATACCAAATAGTTCTCCACCTAGCGGTTCTTTCAAAAGTTGTGCCACACACCTCTTGGAAAGATCCAGTTACTCTGGCCTAGCCTTCGATTGGTCTGGAGGAGGAATCGCCGTTCCTAGCTGATGAATCAAATGATTCTGAAAGGAACGGTGAAAAGTGCAGATCCTGTTTCAGTCTTTAGACTGAAACAGGATCCGCACTATTCACCTGTCCCACAAAGGCGCACTTCTCATGTCTAGCGCTAGTTCAACAAACCCAGGATTGACAGAGGCCCTGCACTTGCCACCCCAGAAAAGTATCTCATCTCCAAAGAAGGATTCTTATGCTAACGGATGTAAAGGGCTCCCGTTCTTGAAACGGTGGTGAAAGGATGGTGAAATAATGCTGAAAACAATCCTATCTTCCAAGGCTCCGGTGCCAGGTTTGGGAAACACCAAGTTCCCTGGGCCTCAGCAGAGGGTTCTCTGTGAAAAGCATCATACGCTTCAGGATGCAGAGACCGACCTCATGACTATTACGGTGCAAAACGCTATGGAAATGTCCAATAATTACCAGCATACTGGTGATTTCAGAAGGGTCAGGATGAAATCTGAAGCACGATCCACACTTTTCCCACCTCAGGCAAATATGCACTTACCAACTCTGGAGGTAAACCAATCAAAGGCAGGGCTGACAGAAGCCCCGCACTTACACCCCACCCAGAAATCTCAATTACCAGGCAGGATCCTTATGCTAATGCCAGAAACCTGCTCGGGTTCTGAAAATCATGGTGAAACCACAGTGGAACACTACTTAAAAGAACACTTTCTTTGTAGTCTCTAGTACCAACTATTGGAAATGCCAAGTTGACTGGGCCTCAGCCTGCTTTCGTCTGTGAAAACTCTCGTATGCTTAAGGATGCAGAGACCAATTTAGGACAATAACGGGGAAAAGTGCTACGGAAAAATACTAAATAGTTCTCCACCTAGCGGTTCTTTCAGAAGTTGTGCCACACACCTCTTAGAAACATCGAGTTACATTGGCCTAGCCTTCGATTGGTCTGGAGAAGGAATCGCCATTCCTAGCTGATGAATCAAATGATTCTGAAAGGAACGGTGAAAAGTGCGGATCCTGTTTCAGTCTTTAGACTGAAGCAAGATCCGCACTATTCACCTGTCCCACAAAGGCGCACTTCTCATGTCTGGCGCTAGTCCAACAAACCCAGGACTGACAGAGGCCCTGCACTTGCCACCCCAGAAAAATATCTCATCTCCAAAGAAGGATTCTTACGCTAACGGTTGAAAAGGGCTCCCGTTCTTGAAACGGTGGTGAAAGGATGGTGAAATACTACTGAAAACACTCCTATCTTCCAAGGCTCCGGTGCCAGGTTTGGGAAATACCAAGTTCCCTGGTCCTCAGCAGAGGGATCTCTGATAAAAGCATCATAGGCTTCAGGATGCAGAGACCGACCTCATGACTATTACGGTGCAAAATGCTATGGAAATGGCCAAAAATTACCAACATACTGGTGATTTCAAAAGGGTCAGGACGAAATCTGAAGCACGATCCACACTTATCCCACCTCAGGCAAATATGCACTTTCCAACTCTGGAGGTAAACAAATCAAAGGCAGGGCTGACAGAATTGCCCCACTTACACCCCACCCAGAAATCTCAACTACCAGGCAGGATTCTTATGCTAATGCCAGAAACCTGCTCGGGTTCTGAAAATCATGGTGAAACCACAGTGGAACACTACTTAAAAGAACACTTTCTTTGTAGTCTCTAGGACCAACTATTGGAAATGCCAAGTTTACTGAGCCTCAGCCTGCTTTCGTCTGTGAAAACTCTCGTATGCTTAAGGATGGAGAGACCAATTTAGGACAATTACGGTGAAAAGTGCTACGGAAAAATACCAAATAGTTCTCCACCTAGCGGTTCTTTCAAAAGTTGTGCCACACACCTCTTAGAAACATCGAGTTACAGTGGCCTAGCCTTCGATTGGTCTGGAGAAGGAATCACCGTTCCTAGCTGATGAATCAAATGATTCTGAAAGGAACAGTGAAAAGTGCGGATCCTGTTTCAGTCTTTAGACTGAAACAGGATCCGCACTATTCACCTGTCCCACAAAGGCGCACTTCTCATGTCTGGCGCTAGTCCAACAAACCCAGAACTGACAGAGGCCCTGCACTTGCCACCCCAGAAAAATATCTCATCTCCAAAGAAGGATTCTTACGCTAACGGTTGAAAAGGGCTCCCGTTCTTGAAACGGTGGTGAAAGCATGGTGAAATACTACTGAAAACAATCCTATCTTCCCAGGCTCCGGTGCCAGGTTTGG
This sequence comes from Lemur catta, assembly GCF_020740605.2. Taxonomy (NCBI): domain Eukaryota; kingdom Metazoa; phylum Chordata; class Mammalia; order Primates; family Lemuridae; genus Lemur; species Lemur catta. The sequence continues at coordinate 14,122,346 of NC_059137.1, forward strand.
GAAATACCAAGTTCCCTGGTCCTCAGCAGAGGGATCTCTGATAAAAGCATCATAGGCTTCAGGATGCAGAGACCGACCTCATGACTATTACGGTGCAAAATGCTATGGAAATGGCCAAAAATTACCAACATACTGGTGATTTCAAAAGGGTCAGGACGAAATCTGAAGCACGATCCACACTTTTCCCACCTCAGGCAAATATGCACCTACCAACTCTGGAGGTAAACCAATCAAAGGCAGGGCTGACAGAAGCCCCGCACTTACACCCCACCCAGAAATCTCAACTACCAGGCAGGATTCTTATGCTAATGCGAGAAACCTGCTGGGGTTCTGAAAATCATGGTGAAACCATAGTGGAACACTACTTAAAAGAACACGTTCTTTGTAGTCTCTAGGACCAACTATTGGAAATGCCAAGTTTACTGGGCCTCAGCCTGCTTTCGTCTGTGAAAACTCTGGTACGCTTCAGGAGGCAGAGACCAACATTAGGACAATTACGGTGAAAAGTGCTACGGAAAAATACCAAATAGTTCTCCACCTAGCGGTTCTTTCAAAAGTTGTGCCACACACCTCTTGGAAAGATCCAGTTACTCTGGCCTAGCCTTCGATTGGTCTGGAGGAGGAATCGCCGTTCCTAGCTGATGAATCAAATGATTCTGAAAGGAACGGTGAAAAGTGCGGATCCTGTTTCAGTCTTTAGACTGAAACAGGATCCGCACTATTCACCTGTCCCACAAAGGCGCACTTCTCATGTCTGGCGCTAGTCCAACAAACCCAGAACTGACAGAGGCCCTGCACTTGCCACCCCAGAAAAATATCTCATCTCCAAAGAAGGATTCTTACGCTAACGGTTGAAAAGGGTTCCCTTTCTTGAAACGGTGTTGAAAGCATGGTGAAATACTACTGAAAACAATCCTATCTTCCCAGGCTCCGGTCCCAGGTTTGGGATATACCAAGTTCCCTGGTCCTCAGCAGAGGGATCTCTGATAAAAGCATCATAGGCTTCAGGATGCAGAGACCGACCTCATGACTATTACGGTGCAAAATGCTATGGAAATGGCCAAAAATTACCAACATACTGGTGATTTCAAAAGGGTCAGGACGAAATCTGAAGCACGATCCACACTTTTCCCACCTCAGGGAAAAATGCACCTACCAACTCTGGAGGTAAACCAATCAAAGGCAGGGCTGACAGAAGCCCCGCACTTACACCCCACCCAGAAATCTCAACTACCAGGCAGGATTCTTATGCTAATGCGAGAAACCTGCTGGGGTTCTGAAAATCATGGTGAAACCATAGTGGAACACTACTTAAAAGAACACGTTCTTTGTAGTCTCTAGGACCAACTATTGGAAATGCCAAGTTTACTGGGCCTCAGCCTGCTTTCGTCTGTGAAAACTCTTGTACGCTTCAGGAGGCAGAGACCAACATTAGGACAATTACGGTGAAAAGTGCTACGGAAAAATACCAAATAGTTCTCCACCTAGCGGTTCTTTCAAAAGTTGTGCCACACACCTCTTGGAAAGATCCAGTTACTCTGGCCTAGCCTTCGATTGGTCTGGAGGAGGAATCGCCGTTCCTAGCTGATGAATCAAATGATTCTGAAAGGAACGGTGAAAAGTGCGGATCCTGTTTCAGTCTTTAGACTGAAACAGGATCCGCACTATTCACCTGTCCCACAAAGGCGCACTTCTCATGTCTGGCGCTAGTCCAACAAACCCAGAACTGACAGAGGCCCTGCACTTGCCACCCCAGAAAAATATCTCATCTCCAAAGAAGGATTCTTACGCTAACGGTTGAAAAGGGTTCCCTTTCTTGAAACGGTGTTGAAAGCATGGTGAAATACTACTGAAAACAATCCTATCTTCCCAGGCTCCGGTCCCAGGTTTGGGATATACCAAGTTCCCTGGTCCTCAGCAGAGGGATCTCTGATAAAAGCATCATAGGCTTCAGGATGCAGAGACCGACCTCATGACTATTACGGTGCAAAATGCTATGGAAATGGCCAAAAATTACCAACATACTGGTGATTTCAAAAGGGTCAGGACGAAATCTGAAGCACGATCCACACTTTTCCCACCTCAGGCAAATATGCATTTACCAATTCTGGAGGTAAACCAATCAAAGGCAGGGCTGACAGAAGCCCCGCACTTACACCCCACCCAGAAATCTCAACTACCAGGCAGGATTCTTATGCTAATGCGAGAAACCTGCTGGGGTTCTGAAAATCATGGTGAAACCATAGTGGAACACTACTTAAAAGAACACGTTCTTTGTAGTCTCTAGGACCAACTATTGGAAATGCCAAGTTTACTGGGCCTCAGCCTGCTTTCGTCTGTGAAAACTCTGGTACGCTTCAGGAGGCAGAGACCAACATTAGGACAATTACGGTGAAAAGTGCTACGGAAAAATACCAAATAGTTCTCCACCTAGCGGTTCTTTCAAAAGTTGTGCCACACACCTCTTGGAAAGATCCAGTTACTCTGGCCTAGCCTTCGATTGGTCTGGAGGAGGAATCGCCGTTCCTAGCTGATGAATCAAATGATTCTGAAAGGAACGGTGAAAAGTGCGGATCCTGTTTCAGTCTTTAGACTGAAACAGGATCCGCACTATTCACCTGTCCCACAAAGGCGCACTTCTCATGTCTGGCGCTAGTTCAACAAACCCAGGATTGACAGAGGCCCTGCACTTGCCACCCCAGAAAAGTATCTCATCTCCAAAGAAGGATTCTTATGCTAACGGATGTAAAGGGCTCCCGTTCTTGAAACGGTGGTGAAAGGATGGTGAAATAATGCTGAAAACAATCCTATCTTCCAAGGCTCCGGTGCCAGGTTTGGGAAACACCAAGTTCCCTGGGCCTCAGCAGAGGGATCTCTGATAAAAGCATCATAGGCTTCAGGATGCAGAGACCGACCTCATGACTATTACGGTGCAAAACGCTATGGAAATGTCCAATAATTACCAGCACACTGGTGATTTCAGAAGGGTCAGGATGAAATCTGAAGCACGATCCACACTTTTCCCACCTCAGGCAAATATGCACTTACCAACTCTGGAGGTAAACCAATCAAAGGCAGGGCTGACAGAAGCCCCGCACTTACACCCCACCCAGAAATCTCAACTACCAGGCAGGATTCTTATGCTAATGCCAGAAACCTGCTCGGGTTCTGAAAATCATGGTGAAACCACAGTGGAACACTACTTAAAAGAACACTTTCTTTGTAGTCTCTAGTACCAACTATTGGAAATGCCAAGTTGACTGGGCCTCAGCCTGCTTTCGTCTGTGAAAACTCCCGTATGCTTAAGGATGCAGAGACCAATTTAGGACAATAACGGGGAAAAGTGCTACGGAAAAATACTAAATAGTTCTCCACCTAGCGGTTCTTTCAGAAGTTGTGCCACACACCTCTTAGAAACATCGAGTTACATTGGCCTAGCCTTCGATTGGTCTGGAGAAGGAATCGCCATTCCTAGCTGATGAATCAAATGATTCTGAAAGGAACGGTGAAAAGTGCGGATCCTGTTTCAGTCTTTAGACTGAAGCAAGATCCGCACTATTCACCTGTCCCACAAAGGCGCACTTCTCATGTCTGGCGCTAGTCCAACAAACCCAGGACTGACAGAGGCCCTGCACTTGCCACCCCAGAAAAATATCTCATCTCCAAAGAAGGATTCTTACGCTAACGGTTGAAAAGGGCTCCCGATCTTGAAACGGTGGTGAAAGGATGGTGAAATACTACTGAAAACAATCCTATCTTCCCAGGCTCCGGTGCCAGGTTTGGGAAATACCAAGTTCCCTGGTCCTCAGCAGAGGGATCTCTGATAAAAGCATCATAGGCTTCAGGATGCAGAGACCGACCTCATGACTATTACGGTGCAAAATGCTATGGAAATGGCCAAAAATTACCAACATACTGGTGATTTCAAAAGGGTCAGGACGAAATCTGAAGCACGATCCACACTTTTCCCACCTCAGGCAAATATGCACTTACCAACTCTGGAGGTAAACCAATCAAAGGCAGGGCTGACAGAAGCCCCGCACTTACACCCCACCCAGAAATCTCAACTACCAGGCAGGATTCTTATGCTAATGCGAGAAACCTGCTGGGGTTCTGAAAATCATGGTGAAACCATAGTGGAACACTACTTAAAAGAACACGTTCTTTGTAGTCTCTAGGACCAACTATTGGAAATGCCAAGTTTACTGGGCCTCAGCCTGCTTTCGTCTGTGAAATCTCTGGTACGCTTCAAGAGGCAGAGACCAACATTAGGACAATTACGGTGAAAAGTGCTACGGAAAAATACCAAATAGTTCTCCACCTAGCGGTTCTTTCAAAAGTTGTGCCACACACCTCTTGGAAAGATCCAGTTACTCTGGCCTAGCCTTCGATTGGTCTGGAGGAGGAATCGCCATTCCTAGCTGATGAATCAAATGATTCTGAAAGGAACGGTGAAAAGTGCGGATCCTGTTTCAGTCTTTAGACTGAAACAGGATCCGCACTATTCACCTGTCCCACAAAGGCGCACTTCTCATGTCTGGCGCTAGTCCAACAAACCCAGGACTGACAGAGGCCCTGCACTTGCCACCCCAGAAAAATATCTCATCTCCAAAGAAGGATTCTTACGCTAACGGTTGAAAAGGGCTCCCGTTCTTGAAACGGTGTTGAAAGCATGGTGAAATACTACTGAAAACAATCCTATCTTCCCAGGCTCCGGTCCCAGGTTTGGGATATACCAAGTTCCCTGGTCCTCAGCAGAGGGATCTCTGATAAAAGCATCATAGGCTTCAGGATGCAGAGACCGACCTCATGACTATTACGGTGCAAAATGCTATGGAAATGGCCAAAAATTACCAACATACTGGTGATTTCAAAAGGGTAGGGACGAAATCTGAAGCACGATCCACACTTTTCCCACCTCAGGCAAATATGCATTTACCAATTCTGGAGGTAAACCAATCAAAGGCAGGGCTGACAGAAGCCCCGCACTTACACCCCACCCAGAAATCTCAACTACCAGGCAGGATTCTTATGCTAATGCGAGAAACCTGCTGGGGTTCTGAAAATCATGGTGAAACCATAGTGGAACACTACTTAAAAGAACACGTTCTTTGTAGTCTCTAGGACCAACTATTGGAAATGCCAAGTTTACTGGGCCTCAGCCTGCTTTCGTCTGTGAAAACTCTGGTACGCTTCAGGAGGCAGAGACCAACATTAGGACAATTACGGTGAAAAGTGCTACGGAAAAATACCAAATAGTTCTCCACCTAGCGGTTCTTTCAAAAGTTGTGCCACACACCTCTTGGAAAGATCCAGTTACTCTGGCCTAGCCTTCGATTGGTCTGGAGGAGGAATCGCCGTTCCTAGCTGATGAATCAAATGATTCTGAAAGGAACGGTGAAAAGTGCGGATCCTGTTTCAGTCTTTAGACTGAAACAGGATCCGCACTATTCACCTGTCCCACAAAGGCGCACTTCTCATGTCTAGCGCTAGTTCAACAAACCCAGGATTGACAGAGGCCCTGCACTTGCCACCCCAGAAAAGTATCTCATCTCCAAAGAAGGATTCTTATGCTAACGGATGTAAAGGGCTCCCGTTCTTGAAACGGTGGTGAAAGGATGGTGAAATAATGCTGAAAACAATCCTATCTTCCAAGGCTCCGGTGCCAGGTTTGGGAAACACCAAGTTCCCTGGGCCTCAGCAGAGGGTTCTCTGTGAAAAGCATCATACGCTTCAGGATGCAGAGACCGACCTCATGACTATTACGGTGCAAAACGCTATGGAAATGTCCAATAATTACCAGCATACTGGTGATTTCAGAAGGGTCAGGATGAAATCTGAAGCACGATCCACACTTTTCCCACCTCAGGCAAATATGCACTTACCAACTCTGGAGGTAAACCAATCAAAGGCAGGGCTGACAGAAGCCCCGCACTTACACCCCACCCAGAAATCTCAACTACCAGGCAGGATTCTTATGCTAATGCCAGACCTGCTCGGGTTCTGAAAATCATGGTGAAACCACAGTGGAACACTACTTAAAAGAACACTTTCTTTGTAGTCTCTAGTACCAACTATTGGAAATGCCAAGTTGACTGGGCCTCAGCCTGCTTTCGTCTGTGAAAACTCTCGTATGCTTAAGGATGCAGAGACCAATTTAGGACAATAACGGGGAAAAGTGCTACGGAAAAATACTAAATAGTTCTCCACCTAGCGGTTCTTTCAGAAGTTGTGCCACACACCTCTTAGAAACATCGAGTTACATTGGCCTAGCCTTCGATTGGTCTGGAGAAGGAATCGCCATTCCTAGCTGATGAATCAAATGATTCTGAAAGGAACGGTGAAAAGTGCGGATCCTCTTTCAGTCTTTAGACTGAAGCAAGATCCGCACTATTCACCTGTCCCACAAAGGCGCACTTCTCATGTCTGGCGCTAGTCCAACAAACCCAGGACTGACAGAGGCCCTGCACTTGCCACCCCAGAAAAATATCTCATCTCCAAAGAAGGATTCTTACGCTAACGGTTGAAAAGGCCTCCCGATCTTGAAACGGTGGTGAAAGGATGGTGAAATACTACTGAAAACAATCCTATCTTCCCATGCTCCGGTGCCAGGTTTGGGAAATACCAAGTTCCCTGGTCTTCAGCAGAGGGATCTCTGATAAAAGCATCATAGGCTTCAGGATGCAGAGACCGACCTCATGACTATTACGGTGCAAAATGCTATGGAAATGGCCAAAAATTACCAACATACTGGTGATTTCAAAAGGGTAGGGACGAAATCTGAAGCACGATCCACACTTTTCCCACCTCAGGCAAATATGCATTTACCAATTCTGGAGGTAAACCAATCAAAGGCAGGGCTGACAGAAGCCCCGCACTTACACCCCACCCAGAAATCTCAACTACCAGGCAGGATTCTTATGCTAATGCGAGAAACCTGCTCGGGTTCTGAAAATCATGGTGAAACCATAGTGGAACACTACTTAAAAGAACACGTTCTTTGTAGTCTCTAGGACCAACTATTGGAAATGCCAAGTTGACTGGGCCTCAGCCTGCTTTCGTCTGTGAAAACTCTGGTACGCTTCAGGAGGCAGAGACCAACATTAGGACAATTACGGTGAAAAGTGCTACGGAAAAATACCAAATAGTTCTCCACCTAGCGGTTCTTTCAAAAGTTGTGCCACACACCTCTTGGAAAGATCCAGTTACTCTGGCCTAGCCTTCGATTGGTCTGGAGGAGGAATCGCCGTTCCTAGCTGATGAATCAAATGATTCTGAAAGGAACGGTGAAAAGTGCGGATCCTGTTTCAGTCTTTAGACTGAAACAGGATCCGCACTATTCACCTGTCCCACAAAGGCGCACTTCTCATGTCTAGCGCTAGTTCAACAAACCCAGGATTGACAGAGGCCCTGCACTTGCCACCCCAGAAAAGTATCTCATCTCCAAAGAAGGATTCTTATGCTAACGGATGTAAAGGGCTCCCGTTCTTGAAACGGTGGTGAAAGGATGGTGAAATAATGCTGAAAACAATCCTATCTTCCAAGGCTCCGGTGCCAGGTTTGGGAAACACCAAGTTCCCTGGGCCTCAGCAGAGGGTTCTCTGTGAAAAGCATCATACGCTTCAGGATGCAGAGACCGACCTCATGACTATTACGGTGCAAAACGCTATGGAAATGTCCAATAATTACCAGCATACTGGTGATTTCAGAAGGGTCAGGATGAAATCTGAAGCACGATCCACACTTTTCCCACCTCAGGCAAATATGCACTTACCAACTCTGGAGGTAAACCAATCAAAGGCAGGGCTGACAGAAGCCCCGCACTTACACCCCACCCAGAAATCTCAACTACCAGGCAGGATTCTTATGCTAATGCCAGAAACCTGCTCGGGTTCTGAAAATCATGGTGAAACCACAGTGGAACACTACTTAAAAGAACACTTTCTTTGTAGTCTCTAGTACCAACTATTGGAAATGCCAAGTTGACTGGGCCTCAGCCTGCTTTCGTCTGTGAAAACTCTCGTATGCTTAAGGATGCAGAGACCAATTTAGGACAATAACGGGGAAAAGTGCTACGGAAAAATACTAAATAGTTCTCCACCTAGCGGTTCTTTCAGAAGTTGTGCCACACACCTCTTAGAAACATCGAGTTACATTGGCCTAGCCTTCGATTGGTCTGGAGAAGGAATCGCCATTCCTAGCTGATGAACCAAATGATTCTGAAAGGAACGGTGAAAAGTGCGGATCCTGTTTCAGTCTTTAGACTGAAGCAAGATCCGCACTATTCACCTGTCCCACAAAGGCGCACTTCTCATGTCTGGCGCTAGTCCAACAAACCCAGGACTGACAGAGGCCCTGCACTTGCCACCCCAGAAAAATATCTCATCTCCAAAGAAGGATTCTTACGCTAACGGTTGAAAAGGGCTCCCGATCTTGAAACGGTGGTGAAAGGATGGTGAAATACTACTGAAAACAATCCTATCTTCCCAGGCTCCGGTGCCAGGTTTGGGAAATACCAAGTTCCCTGGTCCTCAGCAGAGGGATCTCTGATAAAAGCATCATAGGCTTCAGGATGCAGAGACCGACCTCATGACTATTACGGTGCAAAATGCTATGGAAATGGCCAAAAATTACCAACATACTGGTGATTTCAAAAGGGTCAGGACGAAATCTGAAGCACGATCCACACTTTTCCCACCTCAGGCAAATATGCACTTACCAACTCTGGAGGTAAACCAATCAAAGGCAGGGCTGACAGAAGCCCCGCACTTACACCCCACCCAGAAATCTCAACTACCAGGCTGGATTCTTATGCTAATGCGAGAATCCTGCTGGGGTTCTGAAAATCATGGTGAAACCATAGTGGAACACTACTTAAAAGAACACGTTCTTTGTAGTCTCTAGGACCAACTATTGGAAATGCCAAGTTTACTGGGCCTCAGCCTGCTTTCGTCTGTGAAAACTCTGGTACGCTTCAGGAGGCAGAGACCAACATTAGGACAATTACGGTGAAAAGTGCTACGGAAAAATACCAAATAGTTCTCCACCTAGCGGTTCTTTCAAAAGTTGTGCCACACACCTCTTGGAAAGATCCAGTTACTCTGGCCTAGCCTTCGATTGGTCTGGAGGAGGAATCGCCGTTCCTAGCTGATGAATCAAATGATTCTGAAAGGAACGGTGAAAAGTGCGGATCCTGTTTCAGTTTTTAGACTGAAACAGGATCCGCACTATTCACCTGTCCCACAAAGGCGCACTTCTCATGTCTGGCGCTAGTCCAACAAACCCAGAACTGACAGAGGCCCTGCACTTGCCACCCCAGAAAAATATCTCATCTCCAAAGAAGGATTCTTACGCTAACGGTTGAAAAGGGCTCCCGTTCTTGAAACGGTGGTGAAAGCATGGTGAAATACTACTGAAAACAATCCTATCTTCCCAGGCTCCGGTGCCAGGTTTGGGAAATACCAAGTTCCCTGGTCCTCAGCAGAGGGATCTCTGATAAAAGCATCATAGGCTTCAGGATGCAGAGACCGACCTCATGACTATTACGGTGCAAAATGCTATGGAAATGGCCAAAAATTACCAACATACTGGTGATTTCAGAAGGGTCAGGACGAAATCTGAAGCACGATCCACACTTTTCCCACCTCAGGCAAATATGCACTTACCAACTCTGGAGGAAAACCAATCAAAGGCAGGGCTGACAGAAGCCCCGCACTTACACCCCACCCAGAAATCTCAACTACCAGGCAGGATTCTTATGCTAATGCCAGAAACCTGCTCGGGTTCTGAAAATCATGGTGAAACCACAGTGGAACACTACTTAAAAGAACACTTTCTTTGTAGTCTCTAGTACCAACTATTGGAAATGCCAAGTTGACTGGGCCTCAGCCTGCTTTCGTCTGTGAAAACTCTCGTATGCTTAAGGATGCAGAGACCAATTTAGGACAATAACGGGGAAAAGTGCTACGGAAAAATACTAAATAGTTCTCCACCTAGCGGTTCTTTCAGAAGTTGTGCCACACACCTCTTAGAAACATCGAGTTACATTGGCCTAGCCTTCGATTGGTCTGGAGAAGGAATCGCCATTCCTAGCTGATGAACCAAATGATTCTGAAAGGAACGGTGAAAAGTGCGGATCCTGTTTCAGTCTTTAGACTGAAGCAAGATCCGCACTATTCACCTGTCCCACAAAGGCGCACTTCTCATGTCTGGCGCTAGTCCAACAAACCCAGGACTGACAGAGGCCCTGCACTTGCCACCCCAGAAAAATATCTCATCTCCAAAGAAGGATTCTTACGCTAACGGTTGAAAAGGGCTCCCGATCTTGAAACGGTGGTGAAAGGATGGTGAAATACTACTGAAAACAATCCTATCTTCCCAGGCTCCGGTGCCAGGTTTGGGAAATACCAAGTTCCCTGGTCCTCAGCAGAGGGATCTCTGATAAAAGCATCATAGGCTTCAGGATGCAGAGACCGACCTCATGACTATTACGGTGCAAAATGCTATGGAAATGGCCAAAAATTACCAACATACTGGTGATTTCAAAAGGGTCAGGACGAAATCTGAAGCACGATCCACACTTTTCCCACCTCAGGCAAATATGCACTTACCAACTCTGGAGGTAAACCAATCAAAGGCAGGGCTGACAGAAGCCCCGCACTTACACCCCACCCAGAAATCTCAACTACCAGGCAGGATTCTTATGCTAATGCGAGAATCCTGCTGGGGTTCTGAAAATCATGGTGAAACCATAGTGGAACACTACTTAAAAGAACACGTTCTTTGTAGTCTCTAGGACCAACTATTGGAAATGCCAAGTTTACTGGGCCTCAGCCTGCTTTCGTCTGTGAAAACTCTGGTACGCTTCAGGAGGCAGAGACCAACATTAGGACAATTACGGTGAAAAGTGCTACGGAAAAATACCAAATAGTTCTCCACCTAGCGGTTCTTTCAAAAGTTGTGCCACACACCTCTTGGAAAGATCCAGTTACTCTGGCCTAGCCTTCGATTGGTCTGGAGGAGGAATCGCCGTTCCTAGCTGATGAATCAAATGATTCTGAAAGGAACGGTGAAAAGTGCGGATCCTGTTTCAGTTTTTAGACTGAAACAGGATCCGCACTATTCACCTGTCCCACAAAGGCGCACTTCTCATGTCTGGCGCTAGTCCAACAAACCCAGAACTGACAGAGGCCCTGCACTTGCCACCCCAGAAAAATATCTCATCTCCAAAGAAGGATTCTTACGCTAACGGTTGAAAAGGGCTCCCGTTCTTGAAACGGTGGTGAAAGCATGGTGAAATACTACTGAAAACAATCCTATCTTCCCAGGCTCCGGTGCCAGGTTTGGGAAATACCAAGTTCCCTGGTCCTCAGCAGAGGGATCTCTGATAAAAGCATCATAGGCTTCAGGATGCAGAGACCGACCTCATGACTATTACGGTGCAAAATGCTATGGAAATGGCCAAAAATTACCAACATACTGGTGATTTCAAAAGGGTCAGGACGAAATCTGAAGCACGATCCACACTTTTCCCACCTCAGGCAAATATGCACTTACCAACTCTGGAGGAAAACCAATCAAAGGCAGGGCTGACAGAAGCCCCGCACTTACACCCCACCCAGAAATCTCAACTACCAGGCAGGATTCTTATGCTAATGCGAGAAACCTGCTGGGGTTCTGAAAATCATGGTGAAACCATAGTGGAACACTACTTAAAAGAACACGTTCTTTGTAGTCTCTAGGACCAACTATTGGAAATGCCAAGTTTACTGAGCCTCAGCCTGCTTTCGTCTGTGAAAACTCTGGTACGCTTCAGGAGGCAGAGACCAACATTAGGACAATTACGGTGAAAAGTGCTACGGAAAAATACCAAATAGTTCTCCACCTAGCGGTTCTTTCAAAAGTTGTGCCACACACCTCTTGGAAAGATCCAGTTACTCTGGCCTAGCCTTCGATTGGTCTGGAGGAGGAATCGCCGATCCTAGCTGATGATTCAAATGATTCTGAAAGGAACGGTGAAAAGTGCGGATCCTGTTTCAGTCTTTAGACTGAAACAGGATCCGCACTATTCACCTGTCCCACAAAGGCGCACTTCTCATGTCTAGCGCTAGTTCAACAAACCCAGGATTGACAGAGGCCCTGCACTTGCCACCCCAGAAAAGTATCTCATCTCCAAAGAAGGATTCTTATGCTAACGGATGTAAAGGGCTCCCGTTCTTGAAACGGTGGTGAAAGGATGGTGAAATAATGCTGAAAACAATCCTATCTTCCAAGGCTCCGGTGCCAGGTTTGGGAAACACCAAGTTCCCTGGGCCTCAGCAGAGGGTTCTCTGTGAAAAGCATCATAGGCTTCAGGATGCAGAGACCGACCTCATGACTATTACGGTGCAAAACGCTATGGAAATGTCCAATACTTACCAGCATACTGGTGATTTCAGAAGGGTCAGGATGAAATCTGAAGCACGATCCACACTTTTCCCACCTCAGGCAAATATGCACTTACCAACTCTGGAGGTAAACCTATCAAAGGCAGGGCTGACAGAAGCCCCGCACTTACACCCCACCCAGAAATCTCAACTACCAGGCAGGATTCTTATGCTAATGCCAGAAACCTGCTCGGGTTCTGAAAATCATGGTGAAAGCACAGTGGAACACTACTTAAAAGAACACTTTCTTTGTAGTCTCTAGTACCAACTATTGGAAATGCCAAGGTGACTGGGCCTCAGCCTGCTTTCGTCTGTGAAAACTCCCGTATGTTTAAGGATGCAGAGACCAATTTAGGACAATAACGGGGAAAAGTGCTACGGAAAAATACTAAATAGTTCTCCACCTAGCGGTTCTTTCAGAAGTTGTGCCACACACCTCTTAGAAACATCGAGTTACATTGGCCTAGCCTTCGATTGGTCTGGAGAAGGAATCGCCATTCCTAGCTGATGAATCAAATGATTCTGAAAGGAACGGTGAAAAGTGCGGATCCTGTTTCAGTCTTTAGACTGAAGCAAGATCCGCACTATTCACCTGTCCCACAAAGGCGCACTTCTCATGTCTGGCGCTAGTCCAACAAACCCAGGACTGACAGAGGCCCTGCACTTGCCACCCCAGAAAAGTATCTCATGTCCAAAGAAGGATTCTTACGCTAACGGTTGAAAAGGGCTCCCGTTCTTGAAACGGTGGTGAAAGGATGGTGAAATACTACTGAAAACAATCCTATCTTCCCAGGCTCCGGTGCCAGGTTTGGGAAATACCAAGTTCCCTGGTCCTCAGCAGAGGGATCTCTGATAAAAGCATCATAGGCTTCAGGATGCAGAGACCGACCTCATGACTATTACGGTGCAAAATGCTATGGAAATGGCCAAAAATTACCAACATACTGGTGATTTCAAGAGGGGCAGGACGAAATCTGAAGCACGATCCACACTTATCCCACCTCAGGCAAATATGCACTTTCCAACTCTGGAGGTAAACAAATCAAAGGCAGGGCTGACAGAATTGCCGCACTTACACCCCACCCAGAAATCTCAACTACCAGGCAGGATTCTTATGCTAATGCGAGAAACCTGCTCGGGTTCTGAAAATCATGGTGAAACCACAGTGGAACACTACTTAAAAGAACACGTTCTTTGTAGTCTCTAGGACCAACTATTGGAAATGCCAAGTTTACTGGGCCTCAGCCTGCTTTCGTCTGTGAAATCTCTGGTACGCTTCAAGAGGCAGAGACCAACATTAGGACAATTACGGTGAAAAGTGCTACGGAAAAATACCAAATAGTTCTCCACCTAGCGGTTCTTTCAAAAGTTGTGCCACACACCTCTTGGAAAGATCCAGTTACTCTGGCCTAGCCTTCGATTGGTCTGGAGGAGGAATCGCCGTTCCTAGCTGATGAATCAAATGATTCTGAAAGGAACGGTGAAAAGTGCGGATCCTCTTTCAGTCTTTAGACTGAAACAGGATCCGCACTATTCACCTGTCCCACAAAGGCGCACTTCTCATGTCTGGCGCTAGTCCAACAAACCCAGGACTGACAGAGGCCCTGCACTTGCCACCCCAGAAAAATATCTCATCTCCAAAGAAGGATTCTTACGCTAACGGTTGAAAAGGGCTCCCGTTCTTGAAACGGTGTTGAAAGCATGGTGAAATACTACTGAAAACAATCCTATCTTCCCAGGCTCCGGTCCCAGGTTTGGGATATACCAAGTTCCCTGGTCCTCAGCAGAGGGATCTCTGATAAAAGCATCATAGGCTTCAGGATGCAGAGACCGACCTCATGACTATTACGGTGCAAAATGCTATGGAAATGGCCAAAAATTACCAACATACTGGTGATTTCAAAAGGGTAGGGACGAAATCTGAAGCACGATCCACACTTTTCCCACCTCAGGCAAATATGCATTTACCAATTCTGGAGGTAAACCAATCAAAGGCAGGGCTGACAGAAGCCCCGCACTTACACCCCACCCAGAAATCTCAACTACCAGGCAGGATTCTTATGCTAATGCGAGAAACCTGCTCGGGTTCTGAAAATCATGGTGAAACCACAGTGGAACACTACTTAAAAGAACACGTTCTTTGTAGTCTCTAGGACCAACTATTGGAAATGCCAAGTTTACTGGGCCTCAGCCTGCTTTCGTCTGTGAAATCTCTGGTACGCTTCAAGAGGCAGAGACCAACATTAGGACAATTACGGTGAAAAGTGCTACGGAAAAATACCAAATAGTTCTCCACCTAGCGGTTCTTTCAAAAGTTGTGCCACACACCTCTTGGAAAGATCCAGTTACTCTGGCCTAGCCTTCGATTGGTCTGGAGGAGGAATCGCCGTTCCTAGCTGATGAATCAAATGATTCTGAAAGGAACGGTGAAAAGTGCGGATCCTGTTTCAGTCTTTAGACTGAAACAGGATCCGCACTATTCACCTGTCCCACAAAGGCGCACTTCTCATGTCTGGCGCTAGTCCAACAAACCCAGGACTGACAGAGGCCCTGCACTTGCCACCCCAGAAAAATATCTCATCTCCAAAGAAGGATTCTTACGCTAACGGTTGAAAAGGGCTCCCGTTCTTGAAACGGTGGTGAAAGCATGGTGAAATACTACTGAAAACAATCCTATCTTCCCAGGCTCCGGTCCCAGGTTTGGGATATACCAAGTTCCCTGGTCCTCAGCAGAGGGATCTCTGATAAAAGCATCATAGGCTTCAGGATGCAGAGACCGACCTCATGACTATTACGGTGCAAAATGCTATGGAAATGGCCAAAAATTACCAACATACTGGTGATTTCAAAAGGGTAGGGACGAAATCTGAAGCACGATCCACACTTTTCCCACCTCAGGCAAATATGCATTTACCAATTCTGGAGGTAAACCAATCAAAGGCAGGGCTGACAGAAGCCCCGCACTTACACCCCACCCAGAAATCTCAACTACCAGGCAGGATTCTTATGCTAATGCGAGAAACCTGCTCGGGTTCTGAAAATCATGGTGAAACCATAGTGGAACACTACTTAAAAGAACACGTTCTTTGTAGTCTCTAGGACCAACTATTGGAAATGCCAAGTTTACTGGGCCTCAGCCTGCTTTCGTCTGTGAAAACTCTGGTACGCTTCAGGAGGCAGAGACCAACATTAGGACAATTACGGTGAAAAGTGCTACGGAAAAATACCAAATAGTTCTCCACCTAGCGGTTCTTTCAAAAGTTGTGCCACACACCTCTTGGAAAGATCCAGTTACTCTGGCCTAGCCTTCGATTGGTCTGGAGGAGGAATCGCCGTTCCTAGCTGATGAATCAAATGATTCTGAAAGGAACGGTGAAAAGTGCGGATCCTGTTTCAGTCTTTAGACTGAAACAGGATCCGCACTATTCACCTGTCCCACAAAGGCGCACTTCTCATGTCTAGCGCTAGTTCAACAAACCCAGGATTGACAGAGGCCCTGCACTTGCCACCCCAGAAAAGTATCTCATCTCCAAAGAAGGATTCTTATGCTAACGGATGTAAAGGGCTCCCGTTCTTGAAACGGTGGTGAAAGGATGGTGAAATAATGCTGAAAACAATCCTATCTTCCCAGGCTCCGGTGCCAGGTTTGGGAAACACCAAGTTCCCTGGGCCTCAGCAGAGGGTTCTCTGTGAAAAGCATCATACGCTTCAGGATGCAGAGACCGACCTCATGACTATTACGGTGCAAAACGCTATGGAAATGTCCAATAATTACCAGCATACTGGTGATTTCAGAAGGGTCAGGATGAAATCTGAAGCACGATCCACACTTTTCCCACCTCAGGCAAATATGCACTTACCAACTCTGGAGGTAAACCAATCAAAGGCAGGGCTGACAGAAGCCCCGCACTTACACCCCACCCAGAAATCTCAACTACCAGGCAGGATTCTTATGCTAATGCCAGACCTGCTCGGGTTCTGAAAATCATGGTGAAACCACAGTGGAACACTACTTAAAAGAACACTTTCTTTGTAGTCTCTAGTACCAACTATTGGAAATGCCAAGTTGACTGGGCCTCAGCCTGCTTTCGTCTGTGAAAACTCTCGTATGCTTAAGGATGCAGAGACCAATTTAGGACAATAACGGGGAAAAGTGCTACGGAAAAATACTAAATAGTTCTCCACCTAGCGGTTCTTTCAGAAGTTGTGCCACACACCTCTTAGAAACATCGAGTTACATTGGCCTAGCCTTCGATTGGTCTGGAGAAGGAATCGCCATTCCTAGCTGATGAATCAAATGATTCTGAAAGGAACGGTGAAAAGTGCGGATCCTCTTTCAGTCTTTAGACTGAAGCAAGATCCGCACTATTCACCTGTCCCACAAAGGCGCACTTCTCATGTCTGGCGCTAGTCCAACAAACCCAGGACTGACAGAGGCCCTGCACTTGCCACCCCAGAAAAATATCTCATCTCCAAAGAAGGATTCTTACGCTAACGGTTGAAAAGGCCTCCCGATCTTGAAACGGTGGTGAAAGGATGGTGAAATACTACTGAAAACAATCCTATCTTCCCAGGCTCCGGTGCCAGGTTTGGGAAATACCAAGTTCCCTGGTCCTCAGCAGAGGGATCTCTGATAAAAGCATCATAGGCTTCAGGATGCAGAGACCGACCTCATGACTATTACGGTGCAAAATGCTATGGAAATGGCCAAAAATTACCAACATACTGGTGATTTCAAAAGGGTAGGGACGAAATCTGAAGCACGATCCACACTTTTCCCACCTCAGGCAAATATGCATTTACCAATTCTGGAGGTAAACCAATCAAAGGCAGGGCTGACAGAAGCCCCGCACTTACACCCCACCCAGAAATCTCAACTACCAGGCAGGATTCTTATGCTAATGCGAGAAACCTGCTCGGGTTCTGAAAATCATGGTGAAACCATAGTGGAACACTACTTAAAAGAACACGTTCTTTGTAGTCTCTAGGACCAACTATTGGAAATGCCAAGTTGACTGGGCCTCAGCCTGCTTTCGTCTGTGAAAACTCTGGTACGCTTCAGGAGGCAGAGACCAACATTAGGACAATTACGGTGAAAAGTGCTACGGAAAAATACCAAATAGTTCTCCACCTAGCGGTTCTTTCAAAAGTTGTGCCACACACCTCTTGGAAAGATCCAGTTACTCTGGCCTAGCCTTCGATTGGTCTGGAGGAGGAATCGCCATTCCTAGCTGATGAATCAAATGATTCTGAAAGGAACGGTGAAAAGTGCGGATCCTGTTTCAGTCTTTAGACTGAAACAGGATCCGCACTATTCACCTGTCCCACAAAGGCGCACTTCTCATGTCTAGCGCTAGTTCAACAAACCCAGGATTGACAGAGGCCCTGCACTTGCCACCCCAGAAAAGTATCTCATCTCCAAAGAAGGATTCTTATGCTAACGGATGTAAAGGGCTCCCGTTCTTGAAACGGTGGTGAAAGGATGGTGAAATAATGCTGAAAACAATCCTATCTTCCAAGGCTCCGGTGCCAGGTTTGGGAAACACCAAGTTCCCTGGGCCTCAGCAGAGGGTTCTCTGTGAAAAGCATCATACGCTTCAGGATGCAGAGACCGACCTCATGACTATTACGGTGCAAAACGCTATGGAAATGTCCAATAATTACCAGCATACTGGTGATTTCAGAAGGGTCAGGATGAAATCTGAAGCACGATCCACACTTTTCCCACCTCAGGCAAATATGCACTTACCAACTCTGGAGGTAAACCAATCAAAGGCAGGGCTGACAGAAGCCCCGCACTTACACCCCACCCAGAAATCTCAACTACCAGGCAGGATTCTTATGCTAATGCCAGAAACCTGCTCGGGTTCTGAAAATCATGGTGAAACCACAGTGGAACACTACTTAAAAGAACACTTTCTTTGTAGTCTCTAGTACCAACTATTGGAAATGCCAAGTTGACTGGGCCTCAGCCTGCTTTCGTCTGTGAAAACTCTCGTATGCTTAAGGATGCAGAGACCAATTTAGGACAATAACGGGGAAAAGTGCTACGGAAAAATACTAAATAGTTCTCCACCTAGCGGTTCTTTCAGAAGTTGTGCCACACACCTCTTAGAAACATCGAGTTACATTGGCCTAGCCTTCGATTGGTCTGGAGAAGGAATCGCCATTCCTAGCTGATGAACCAAATGATTCTGAAAGGAACGGTGAAAAGTGCGGATCCTGTTTCAGTCTTTAGACTGAAGCAAGATCCGCACTATTCACCTGTCCCACAAAGGCGCACTTCTCATGTCTGGCGCTAGTCCAACAAACCCAGGACTGACAGAGGCCCTGCACTTGCCACCCCAGAAAAATATCTCATCTCCAAAGAAGGATTCTTACGCTAACGGTTGAAAAGGGCTCCCGATCTTGAAACGGTGGTGAAAGGATGGTGAAATACTACTGAAAACAATCCTATCTTCCCAGGCTCCGGTGCCAGGTTTGGGAAATACCAAGTTCCCTGGTCCTCAGCAGAGGGATCTCTGATAAAAGCATCATAGGCTTCAGGATGCAGAGACCGACCTCATGACTATTACGGTGCAAAATGCTATGGAAATGGCCAAAAATTACCAACATACTGGTGATTTCAAAAGGGTCAGGACGAAATCTGAAGCACGATCCACACTTTTCCCACCT
This sequence comes from Lemur catta, assembly GCF_020740605.2. Lineage (NCBI taxonomy): Eukaryota > Metazoa > Chordata > Mammalia > Primates > Lemuridae > Lemur > Lemur catta. The sequence goes on from NC_059137.1 coordinate 14,141,446, forward strand.
CAGGCAAATATGCACTTACCAACTCTGGAGGTAAACCAATCAAAGGCAGGGCTGACAGAAGCCCCGCACTTACACCCCACCCAGAAATCTCAACTACCAGGCAGGATTCTTATGCTAATGCGAGAATCCTGCTGGGGTTCTGAAAATCATGGTGAAACCATAGTGGAACACTACTTAAAAGAACACGTTCTTTGTAGTCTCTAGGACCAACTATTGGAAATGCCAAGTTTACTGGGCCTCAGCCTGCTTTCGTCTGTGAAAACTCTGGTACGCTTCAGGAGGCAGAGACCAACATTAGGACAATTACGGTGAAAAGTGCTACGGAAAAATACCAAATAGTTCTCCACCTAGCGGTTCTTTCAAAAGTTGTGCCACACACCTCTTGGAAAGATCCAGTTACTCTGGCCTAGCCTTCGATTGGTCTGGAGGAGGAATCGCCGTTCCTAGCTGATGAATCAAATGATTCTGAAAGGAACGGTGAAAAGTGCGGATCCTGTTTCAGTCTTTAGACTGAAACAGGATCCGCACTATTCACCTGTCCCACAAAGGCGCACTTCTCATGTCTGGCGCTAGTCCAACAAACCCAGAACTGACAGAGGCCCTGCACTTGCCACCCCAGAAAAATATCTCATCTCCAAAGAAGGATTCTTACGCTAACGGTTGAAAAGGGCTCCCGTTCTTGAAACGGTGGTGAAAGCATGGTGAAATACTACTGAAAACAATCCTATCTTCCCAGGCTCCGGTGCCAGGTTTGGGAAATACCAAGTTCCCTGGTCCTCAGCAGAGGGATCTCTGATAAAAGCATCATAGGCTTCAGGATGCAGAGACCGACCTCATGACTATTACGGTGCAAAATGCTATGGAAATGGCCAAAAATTACCAACATACTGGTGATTTCAAAAGGGTCAGGACGAAATCTGAAGCACGATCCACACTTTTCCCACCTCAGGCAAATATGCACTTACCAACTCTGGAGGAAAACCAATCAAAGGCAGGGCTGACAGAAGCCCCGCACTTACACCCCACCCAGAAATCTCAACTACCAGGCAGGATTCTTATGCTAATGCGAGAAACCTGCTGGGGTTCTGAAAATCATGGTGAAACCATAGTGGAACACTACTTAAAAGAACACGTTCTTTGTAGTCTCTAGGACCAACTATTGGAAATGCCAAGTTTACTGAGCCTCAGCCTGCTTTCGTCTGTGAAAACTCTGGTACGCTTCAGGAGGCAGAGACCAACATTAGGACAATTACGGTGAAAAGTGCTACGGAAAAATACCAAATAGTTCTCCACCTAGCGGTTCTTTCAAAAGTTGTGCCACACACCTCTTGGAAAGATCCAGTTACTCTGGCCTAGCCTTCGATTGGTCTGGAGGAGGAATCGCCGATCCTAGCTGATGATTCAAATGATTCTGAAAGGAACGGTGAAAAGTGCGGATCCTGTTTCAGTCTTTAGACTGAAACAGGATCCGCACTATTCACCTGTCCCACAAAGGCGCACTTCTCATGTCTAGCGCTAGTTCAACAAACCCAGGATTGACAGAGGCCCTGCACTTGCCACCCCAGAAAAGTATCTCATCTCCAAAGAAGGATTCTTATGCTAACGGATGTAAAGGGCTCCCGTTCTTGAAACGGTGGTGAAAGGATGGTGAAATAATGCTGAAAACAATCCTATCTTCCAAGGCTCCGGTGCCAGGTTTGGGAAACACCAAGTTCCCTGGGCCTCAGCAGAGGGTTCTCTGTGAAAAGCATCATAGGCTTCAGGATGCAGAGACCGACCTCATGACTATTACGGTGCAAAACGCTATGGAAATGTCCAATACTTACCAGCATACTGGTGATTTCAGAAGGGTCAGGATGAAATCTGAAGCACGATCCACACTTTTCCCACCTCAGGCAAATATGCACTTACCAACTCTGGAGGTAAACCTATCAAAGGCAGGGCTGACAGAAGCCCCGCACTTACACCCCACCCAGAAATCTCAACTACCAGGCAGGATTCTTATGCTAATGCCAGAAACCTGCTCGGGTTCTGAAAATCATGGTGAAAGCACAGTGGAACACTACTTAAAAGAACACTTTCTTTGTAGTCTCTAGTACCAACTATTGGAAATGCCAAGGTGACTGGGCCTCAGCCTGCTTTCGTCTGTGAAAACTCCCGTATGTTTAAGGATGCAGAGACCAATTTAGGACAATAACGGGGAAAAGTGCTACGGAAAAATACTAAATAGTTCTCCACCTAGCGGTTCTTTCAGAAGTTGTGCCACACACCTCTTAGAAACATCGAGTTACATTGGCCTAGCCTTCGATTGGTCTGGAGAAGGAATCGCCATTCCTAGCTGATGAATCAAATGATTCTGAAAGGAACGGTGAAAAGTGCGGATCCTGTTTCAGTCTTTAGACTGAAGCAAGATCCGCACTATTCACCTGTCCCACAAAGGCGCACTTCTCATGTCTGGCGCTAGTCCAACAAACCCAGGACTGACAGAGGCCCTGCACTTGCCACCCCAGAAAAATATCTCATCTCCAAAGAAGGATTCTTACGCTAACGGTTGAAAAGGGCTCCCGTTCTTGAAACGGTGGTGAAAGGATGGTGAAATACTACTGAAAACAATCCTATCTTCCCAGGCTCCGGTGCCAGGTTTGGGAAATACCAAGTTCCCTGGTCCTCAGCAGAGGGATCTCTGATAAAAGCATCATAGGCTTCAGGATGCAGAGACCGACCTCATGACTATTACGGTGCAAAATGCTATGGAAATGGCCAAAAATTACCAACATACTGGTGATTTCAAAAGGGGCAGGACGAAATCTGAAGCACGATCCACACTTATCCCACCTCAGGCAAATATGCACTTTCCAACTCTGGAGGTAAACAAATCAAAGGCAGGGCTGACAGAATTGCCGCACTTACACCCCACCCAGAAATCTCAACTACCAGGCAGGATTCTTATGCTAATGCGAGAAACCTGCTCGGGTTCTGAAAATCATGGTGAAACCACAGTGGAACACTACTTAAAAGAACACTTTCTTTGTAGTCTCTAGGACCAACTATTGGAAATGCCAAGTTTACTGGGCCTCAGCCTGCTTTCGTCTGTGAAAACTCTCGTATGCTTAAGGATGGAGAGACCAATTTAGGACAATTACGGTGAAAAGTGCTACGGAAAAATACCAAATAGTTCTCCACCTAGCGGTTCTTTCAAAAGTTGTGCCACACACCTCTTAGAAACATCGAGTTACAGTGGCCTAGCCTTCGATTGGTCTGGAGAAGGAATCACCGTTCCTAGCTGATGAATCAAATGATTCTGAAAGGAACGGTGAAAAGTGCGGATCCTGTTTCAGTCTTTAGACTGAAACAGGATCCGCACTATTCACCTGTCCCACAAAGGCGCACTTCTCATGTTTGGCGCTAGTCCAACAAACCCAGGACTGACAGAGGCCCTGCACTTGCCACCCCAGAAAAATATCTCATCTCCAAAGAAGGATTCTTACGCTAACGGTTGAAAAGGGCTCCCGTTCTTGAAACGGTGGTGAAAGCATGGTGAAATACTACTGAAAACAATCCTATCTTCCCAGGCTCCGGTGCCAGGTTTGGGAAATACCAAGTTCCCTGGTCCTCAGCAGAGGGATCTCTGATAAAAGCATCATAGGCTTCAGGATGCAGAGACCGACCTCATGACTATTACGGTGCAAAATGCTATGGAAATGGCCAAAAATTACCAACATACTGGTGATTTCAAAAGGGTCAGGACGAAATCTGAAGCACGATCCACACTTTTCCCACCTCAGGCAAATATGCACTTACCAACTCTGGAGGTAAACCAATCAAAGGCAGGGCTGACAGAAGACCCGCACTTACACCCCACCCAGAAATCTCAACTACCAGGCAGGATTCTTATGCTAATGCGAGAAACCTGCTCGGGTTCTGAAAATCATGGTGAAACCATAGTGGAACACTACTTAAAAGAACACGTTCTTTGTAGTCTCTAGGACCAACTATTGGAAATGCCAAGTTTACTGGGCCTCAGCCTGCTTTCGTCTGTGAAAACTCTGGTACGCTTCAGGAGGCAGAGACCAACATTAGGACAATTACGGTGAAAAGTGCTACGGAAAAATACCAAATAGTTCTCCACCTAGCGGTTCTTTCAAAAGTTGTGCCACACACCTCTTGGAAAGATCCAGTTACTCTGGCCTAGCCTTCGATTGGTCTGGAGGAGGAATCGCCGTTCCTAGCTGATGAATCAAATGATTCTGAAAGGAACGGTGAAAAGTGCAGATCCTGTTTCAGTCTTTAGACTGAAACAGGATCCGCACTATTCACCTGTCCCACAAAGGCGCACTTCTCATGTCTAGCGCTAGTTCAACAAACCCAGGATTGACAGAGGCCCTGCACTTGCCACCCCAGAAAAGTATCTCATCTCCAAAGAAGGATTCTTATGCTAACGGATGTAAAGGGCTCCCGTTCTTGAAACGGTGGTGAAAGGATGGTGAAATAATGCTGAAAACAATCCTATCTTCCAAGGCTCCGGTGCCAGGTTTGGGAAACACCAAGTTCCCTGGGCCTCAGCAGAGGGTTCTCTGTGAAAAGCATCATACGCTTCAGGATGCAGAGACCGACCTCATGACTATTACGGTGCAAAACGCTATGGAAATGTCCAATAATTACCAGCATACTGGTGATTTCAGAAGGGTCAGGATGAAATCTGAAGCACGATCCACACTTTTCCCACCTCAGGCAATTATGCACTTACCAACTCTGGAGGTAAACCAATCAAAGGCAGGGCTGACAGAAGCCCCGCACTTACACCCCACCCAGAAATCTCAATTACCAGGCAGGATCCTTATGCTAATGCCAGAAACCTGCTCGGGTTCTGAAAATCATGGTGAAACCACAGTGGAACACTACTTAAAAGAACACTTTCTTTGTAGTCTCTAGTACCAACTATTGGAAATGCCAAGTTGACTGGGCCTCAGCCTGCTTTCGTCTGTGAAAACTCTCGTATGCTTAAGGATGCAGAGACCAATTTAGGACAATAACGGGGAAAAGTGCTACGGAAAAATACTAAATAGTTCTCCACCTAGCGGTTCTTTCAGAAGTTGTGCCACACACCTCTTAGAAACATCGAGTTACATTGGCCTAGCCTTCGATTGGTCTGGAGAAGGAATCGCCATTCCTAGCTGATGAATCAAATGATTCTGAAAGGAACGGTGAAAAGTGCGGATCCTGTTTCAGTCTTTAGACTGAAGCAAGATCCGCACTATTCACCTGTCCCACAAAGGCGCACTTCTCATGTCTGGCGCTAGTCCAACAAACCCAGGACTGACAGAGGCCCTGCACTTGCCACCCCAGAAAAATATCTCATCTCCAAAGAAGGATTCTTACGCTAACGGTTGAAAAGGGCTCCCGTTCTTGAAACGGTGGTGAAAGGATGGTGAAATACTACTGAAAACACTCCTATCTTCCAAGGCTCCGGTGCCAGGTTTGGGAAATACCAAGTTCCCTGGTCCTCAGCAGAGGGATCTCTGATAAAAGCATCATAGGCTTCAGGATGCAGAGACCGACCTCATGACTATTACGGTGCAAAATGCTATGGAAATGGCCAAAAATTACCAACATACTGGTGATTTCAAAAGGGTCAGGACGAAATCTGAAGCACGATCCACACTTATCCCACCTCAGGCAAATATGCACTTTCCAACTCTGGAGGTAAACAAATCAAAGGCAGGGCTGACAGAATTGCCCCACTTACACCCCACCCAGAAATCTCAACTACCAGGCAGGATTCTTATGCTAATGCCAGAAACCTGCTCGGGTTCTGAAAATCATGGTGAAACCACAGTGGAACACTACTTAAAAGAACACTTTCTTTGTAGTCTCTAGGACCAACTATTGGAAATGCCAAGTTTACTGAGCCTCAGCCTGCTTTCGTCTGTGAAAACTCTCGTATGCTTAAGGATGGAGAGACCAATTTAGGACAATTACGGTGAAAAGTGCTACGGAAAAATACCAAATAGTTCTCCACCTAGCGGTTCTTTCAAAAGTTGTGCCACACACCTCTTAGAAACATCGAGTTACAGTGGCCTAGCCTTCGATTGGTCTGGAGAAGGAATCACCGTTCCTAGCTGATGAATCAAATGATTCTGAAAGGAACAGTGAAAAGTGCGGATCCTGTTTCAGTCTTTAGACTGAAACAGGATCCGCACTATTCACCTGTCCCACAAAGGCGCACTTCTCATGTCTGGCGCTAGTCCAACAAACCCAGAACTGACAGAGGCCCTGCACTTGCCACCCCAGAAAAATATCTCATCTCCAAAGAAGGATTCTTACGCTAACGGTTGAAAAGGGCTCCCGTTCTTGAAACGGTGGTGAAAGCATGGTGAAATACTACTGAAAACAATCCTATCTTCCCAGGCTCCGGTGCCAGGTTTGGGAAATACCAAGTTCCCTGGTCCTCAGCAGAGGGATCTCTGATAAAAGCATCATAGGCTTCAGGATGCAGAGACCGACCTCATGACTATTACGGTGCAAAATGCTATGGAAATGGCCAAAAATTACCAACATACTGGTGATTTCAAAAGGGTCAGGACGAAATCTGAAGCACGATCCACACTTTTCCCACCTCAGGGAAATATGCACCTACCAACTCTGGAGGTAAACCAATCAAAGGCAGGGCTGACAGAAGCCCCGCACTTACACCCCACCCAGAAATCTCAACTACCAGGCAGGATTCTTATGCTAATGCGAGAAACCTGCTGGGGTTCTGAAAATCATGGTGAAACCATAGTGGAACACTACTTAAAAGAACACGTTCTTTGTAGTCTCTAGGACCAACTATTGGAAATGCCAAGTTTACTGGGCCTCAGCCTGCTTTCGTCTGTGAAAACTCTTGTACGCTTCAGGAGGCAGAGACCAACATTAGGACAATTACGGTGAAAAGTGCTACGGAAAAATACCAAATAGTTCTCCACCTAGCGGTTCTTTCAAAAGTTGTGCCACACACCTCTTGGAAAGATCCAGTTACTCTGGCCTAGCCTTCGATTGGTCTGGAGGAGGAATCGCCGTTCCTAGCTGATGAATCAAATGATTCTGAAAGGAACGGTGAAAAGTGCGGATCCTGTTTCAGTCTTTAGACTGAAACAGGATCCGCACTATTCACCTGTCCCACAAAGGCGCACTTCTCATGTCTGGCGCTAGTCCAACAAACCCAGAACTGACAGAGGCCCTGCACTTGCCACCCCAGAAAAATATCTCATCTCCAAAGAAGGATTCTTACGCTAACGGTTGAAAAGGGTTCCCTTTCTTGAAACGGTGTTGAAAGCATGGTGAAATACTACTGAAAACAATCCTATCTTCCCAGGCTCCGGTCCCAGGTTTGGGATATACCAAGTTCCCTGGTCCTCAGCAGAGGGATCTCTGATAAAAGCATCATAGGCTTCAGGATGCAGAGACCGACCTCATGACTATTACGGTGCAAAATGCTATGGAAATGGCCAAAAATTACCAACATACTGGTGATTTCAAAAGGGTCAGGACGAAATCTGAAGCACGATCCACACTTTTCCCACCTCAGGCAAATATGCATTTACCAATTCTGGAGGTAAACCAATCAAAGGCAGGGCTGACAGAAGCCCCGCACTTACACCCCACCCAGAAATCTCAACTACCAGGCAGGATTCTTATGCTAATGCGAGAAACCTGCTGGGGTTCTGAAAATCATGGTGAAACCACAGTGGAACACTACTTAAAAGAACACTTTCTTTTTAGTCTCTAGGACCAACTATTGGAAATGCCAAGTTTACTGGGCCTCAGCCTGCTTTCGTCTGTGAAAACTCTGGTACGCTTCAGGAGGCAGAGACCAACATTAGGACAATTACGGTGAAAAGTGCTACGGAAAAATACCAAATAGTTCTCCACCTAGCGGTTCTTTCAAAAGTTGTGCCACACACCTCTTGGAAAGATCCAGTTACTCTGGCCTAGCCTTCGATTGGTCTGGAGGAGGAATCGCCGTTCCTAGCTGATGAATCAAATGATTCTGAAAGGAACGGTGAAAAGTGCGGATCCTGTTTCAGTCTTTAGACTGAAACAGGATCCGCACTATTCACCTGTCCCACAAAGGCGCACTTCTCATGTCTGGCGCTAGTTCAACAAACCCAGGATTGACAGAGGCCCTGCACTTGCCACCCCAGAAAAGTATCTCATCTCCAAAGAAGGATTCTTATGCTAACGGATGTAAAGGGCTCCCGTTCTTGAAACGGTGGTGAAAGGATGGTGAAATAATGCTGAAAACAATCCTATCTTCCAAGGCTCCGGTGCCAGGTTTGGGAAACACCAAGTTCCCTGGGCCTCAGCAGAGGGATCTCTGATAAAAGCATCATAGGCTTCAGGATGCAGAGACCGACCTCATGACTATTACGGTGCAAAACGCTATGGAAATGTCCAATAATTACCAGCACACTGGTGATTTCAGAAGGGTCAGGATGAAATCTGAAGCACGATCCACACTTTTCCCACCTCAGGCAAATATGCACTTACCAACTCTGGAGGTAAACCAATCAAAGGCAGGGCTGACAGAAGCCCCGCACTTACACCCCACCCAGAAATCTCAACTACCAGGCAGGATTCTTATGCTAATGCCAGAAACCTGCTCGGGTTCTGAAAATCATGGTGAAACCACAGTGGAACACTACTAAAAAGAACACTTTCTTTGTAGTCTCTAGTACCAACTATTGGAAATGCCAAGTTGACTGGGCCTCAGCCTGCTTTCGTCTGTGAAAACTCCCGTATGCTTAAGGATGCAGAGACCAATTTAGGACAATAACGGGGAAAAGTGCTACGGAAAAATACTAAATAGTTCTCCACCTAGCGGTTCTTTCAGAAGTTGTGCCACACACCTCTTAGAAACATCGAGTTACATTGGCCTAGCCTTCGATTGGTCTGGAGAAGGAATCGCCATTCCTAGCTGATGAATCAAATGATTCTGAAAGGAACGGTGAAAAGTGCGGATCCTGTTTCAGTCTTTAGACTGAAGCAAGATCCGCACTATTCACCTGTCCCACAAAGGCGCACTTCTCATGTCTGGCGCTAGTCCAACAAACCCAGGACTGACAGAGGCCCTGCACTTGCCACCCCAGAAAAATATCTCATCTCCAAAGAAGGATTCTTACGCTAACGGTTGAAAAGGGCTCCCGATCTTGATACGGTGGTGAAAGGATGGTGAAATACTACTGAAAACAATCCTATCTTCCCAGGCTCCGGTGCCAGGTTTGGGAAATACCAAGTTCCCTGGTCCTCAGCAGAGGGATCTCTGATAAAAGCATCATAGGCTTCAGGATGCAGAGACCGACCTCATGACTATTACGGTGCAAAATGCTATGGAAATGGCCAAAAATTACCAACATACTGGTGATTTCAAAAGGGTCAGGACGAAATCTGAAGCACGATCCACACTTTTCCCACCTCAGGCAAATATGCACTTACCAACTCTGGAGGTAAACCAATCAAAGGCAGGGCTGACAGAAGCCCCGCACTTACACCCCACCCAGAAATCTCAACTACCAGGCAGGATTCTTATGCTAATGCGAGAAACCTGCTGGGGTTCTGAAAATCATGGTGAAACCATAGTGGAACACTACTTAAAAGAACACGTTCTTTGTAGTCTCTAGGACCAACTATTGGAAATGCCAAGTTTACTGGGCCTCAGCCTGCTTTCGTCTGTGAAATCTCTGGTACGCTTCAAGAGGCAGAGACCAACATTAGGACAATTACGGTGAAAAGTGCTACGGAAAAATACCAAATAGTTCTCCACCTAGCGGTTCTTTCAAAAGTTGTGCCACACACCTCTTGGAAAGATCCAGTTACTCTGGCCTAGCCTTCGATTGGTCTGGAGGAGGAATCGCCATTCCTAGCTGATGAATCAAATGATTCTGAAAGGAACGGTGAAAAGTGCGGATCCTGTTTCAGTCTTTAGACTGAAACAGGATCCGCACTATTCACCTGTCCCACAAAGGCGCACTTCTCATGTCTGGCGCTAGTCCAACAAACCCAGGACTGACAGAGGCCCTGCACTTGCCACCCCAGAAAAATATCTCATCTCCAAAGAAGGATTCTTACGCTAACGGTTGAAAAGGGCTCCCGTTCTTGAAACGGTGTTGAAAGCATGGTGAAATACTACTGAAAACAATCCTATCTTCCCAGGCTCCGGTCCCAGGTTTGGGATATACCAAGTTCCCTGGTCCTCAGCAGAGGGATCTCTGATAAAAGCATCATAGGCTTCAGGATGCAGAGACCGACCTCATGACTATTACGGTGCAAAATGCTATGGAAATGGCCAAAAATTACCAACATACTGGTGATTTCAAAAGGGTAGGGACGAAATCTGAAGCACGATCCACACTTTTCCCACCTCAGGCAAATATGCATTTACCAATTCTGGAGGTAAACCAATCAAAGGCAGGGCTGACAGAAGCCCCGCACTTACACCCCACCCAGAAATCTCAACTACCAGGCAGGATTCTTATGCTAATGCGAGAAACCTGCTGGGGTTCTGAAAATCATGGTGAAACCATAGTGGAACACTACTTAAAAGAACACGTTCTTTGTAGTCTCTAGGACCAACTATTGGAAATGCCAAGTTTACTGGGCCTCAGCCTGCTTTCGTCTGTGAAAACTCTGGTACGCTTCAGGAGGCAGAGACCAACATTAGGACAATTACGGTGAAAAGTGCTACGGAAAAATACCAAATAGTTCTCCACCTAGCGGTTCTTTCAAAAGTTGTGCCACACACCTCTTGGAAAGATCCAGTTACTCTGGCCTAGCCTTCGATTGGTCTGGAGGAGGAATCGCCGTTCCTAGCTGATGAATCAAATGATTCTGAAAGGAACGGTGAAAAGTGCGGATCCTGTTTCAGTCTTTAGACTGAAACAGGATCCGCACTATTCACCTGTCCCACAAAGGCGCACTTCTCATGTCTAGCGCTAGTTCAACAAACCCAGGATTGACAGAGGCCCTGCACTTGCCACCCCAGAAAAGTATCTCATCTCCAAAGAAGGATTCTTATGCTAACGGATGTAAAGGGCTCCCGTTCTTGAAACGGTGGTGAAAGGATGGTGAAATAATGCTGAAAACAATCCTATCTTCCAAGGCTCCGGTGCCAGGTTTGGGAAACACCAAGTTCCCTGGGCCTCAGCAGAGGGTTCTCTGTGAAAAGCATCATACGCTTCAGGATGCAGAGACCGACCTCATGACTATTACGGTGCAAAACGCTATGGAAATGTCCAATAATTACCAGCATACTGGTGATTTCAGAAGGGTCAGGATGAAATCTGAAGCACGATCCACACTTTTCCCACCTCAGGCAAATATGCACTTACCAACTCTGGAGGTAAACCAATCAAAGGCAGGGCTGACAGAAGCCCCGCACTTACACCCCACCCAGAAATCTCAACTACCAGGCAGGATTCTTATGCTAATGCCAGACCTGCTCGGGTTCTGAAAATCATGGTGAAACCACAGTGGAACACTACTTAAAAGAACACTTTCTTTGTAGTCTCTAGTACCAACTATTGGAAATGCCAAGTTGACTGGGCCTCAGCCTGCTTTCGTCTGTGAAAACTCTCGTATGCTTAAGGATGCAGAGACCAATTTAGGACAATAACGGGGAAAAGTGCTACGGAAAAATACTAAATAGTTCTCCACCTAGCGGTTCTTTCAGAAGTTGTGCCACACACCTCTTAGAAACATCGAGTTACATTGGCCTAGCCTTCGATTGGTCTGGAGAAGGAATCGCCATTCCTAGCTGATGAATCAAATGATTCTGAAAGGAACGGTGAAAAGTGCGGATCCTCTTTCAGTCTTTAGACTGAAGCAAGATCCGCACTATTCACCTGTCCCACAAAGGCGCACTTCTCATGTCTGGCGCTAGTCCAACAAACCCAGGACTGACAGAGGCCCTGCACTTGCCACCCCAGAAAAATATCTCATCTCCAAAGAAGGATTCTTACGCTAACGGTTGAAAAGGCCTCCCGATCTTGAAACGGTGGTGAAAGGATGGTGAAATACTACTGAAAACAATCCTATCTTCCCATGCTCCGGTGCCAGGTTTGGGAAATACCAAGTTCCCTGGTCTTCAGCAGAGGGATCTCTGATAAAAGCATCATAGGCTTCAGGATGCAGAGACCGACCTCATGACTATTACGGTGCAAAATGCTATGGAAATGGCCAAAAATTACCAACATACTGGTGATTTCAAAAGGGTAGGGACGAAATCTGAAGCACGATCCACACTTTTCCCACCTCAGGCAAATATGCATTTACCAATTCTGGAGGTAAACCAATCAAAGGCAGGGCTGACAGAAGCCCCGCACTTACACCCCACCCAGAAATCTCAACTACCAGGCAGGATTCTTATGCTAATGCGAGAAACCTGCTCGGGTTCTGAAAATCATGGTGAAACCATAGTGGAACACTACTTAAAAGAACACGTTCTTTGTAGTCTCTAGGACCAACTATTGGAAATGCCAAGTTGACTGGGCCTCAGCCTGCTTTCGTCTGTGAAAACTCTGGTACGCTTCAGGAGGCAGAGACCAACATTAGGACAATTACGGTGAAAAGTGCTACGGAAAAATACCAAATAGTTCTCCACCTAGCGGTTCTTTCAAAAGTTGTGCCACACACCTCTTGGAAAGATCCAGTTACTCTGGCCTAGCCTTCGATTGGTCTGGAGGAGGAATCGCCATTCCTAGCTGATGAATCAAATGATTCTGAAAGGAACGGTGAAAAGTGCGGATCCTGTTTCAGTCTTTAGACTGAAACAGGATCCGCACTATTCACCTGTCCCACAAAGGCGCACTTCTCATGTCTAGCGCTAGTTCAACAAACCCAGGATTGACAGAGGCCCTGCACTTGCCACCCCAGAAAAGTATCTCATCTCCAAAGAAGGATTCTTATGCTAACGGATGTAAAGGGCTCCCGTTCTTGAAACGGTGGTGAAAGGATGGTGAAATAATGCTGAAAACAATCCTATCTTCCAAGGCTCCGGTGCCAGGTTTGGGAAACACCAAGTTCCCTGGGCCTCAGCAGAGGGTTCTCTGTGAAAACCATCATACGCTTCAGGATGCAGAGACCGACCTCATGACTATTACGGTGCAAAACGCTATGGAAATGTCCAATAATTACCAGCATACTGGTGATTTCAGAAGGGTCAGGATGAAATCTGAAGCACGATCCACACTTTTCCCACCTCAGGCAAATATGCACTTACCAACTCTGGAGGTAAACCAATCAAAGGCAGGGCTGACAGAAGCCCCGCACTTACACCCCACCCAGAAATCTCAACTACCAGGCAGGATTCTTATGCTAATGCCAGAAACCTGCTCGGGTTCTGAAAATCATGGTGAAACCACAGTGGAACACTACTTAAAAGAACACTTTCTTTGTAGTCTCTAGTACCAACTATTGGAAATGCCAAGTTGACTGGGCCTCAGCCTGCTTTCGTCTGTGAAAACTCTCGTATGCTTAAGGATGCAGAGACCAATTTAGGACAATAACGGGGAAAAGTGCTACGGAAAAATACTAAATAGTTCTCCACCTAGCGGTTCTTTCAGAAGTTGTGCCACACACCTCTTAGAAACATCGAGTTACATTGGCCTAGCCTTCGATTGGTCTGGAGAAGGAATCGCCATTCCTAGCTGATGAACCAAATGATTCTGAAAGGAACGGTGAAAAGTGCGGATCCTGTTTCAGTCTTTAGACTGAAGCAAGATCCGCACTATTCACCTGTCCCACAAAGGCGCACTTCTCATGTCTGGCGCTAGTCCAACAAACCCAGGACTGACAGAGGCCCTGCACTTGCCACCCCAGAAAAATATCTCATCTCCAAAGAAGGATTCTTACGCTAACGGTTGAAAAGGGCTCCCGATCTTGAAACGGTGGTGAAAGGATGGTGAAATACTACTGAAAACAATCCTATCTTCCCAGGCTCCGGTGCCAGGTTTGGGAAATACCAAGTTCCCTGGTCCTCAGCAGAGGGATCTCTGATAAAAGCATCATAGGCTTCAGGATGCAGAGACCGACCTCATGACTATTACGGTGCAAAATGCTATGGAAATGGCCAAAAATTACCAACATACTGGTGATTTCAAAAGGGTCAGGACGAAATCTGAAGCACGATCCACACTTTTCCCACCTCAGGCAAATATGCACTTACCAACTCTGGAGGTAAACCAATCAAAGGCAGGGCTGACAGAAGCCCCGCACTTACACCCCACCCAGAAATCTCAACTACCAGGCAGGATTCTTATGCTAATGCGAGAATCCTGCTGGGGTTCTGAAAATCATGGTGAAACCATAGTGGAACACTACTTAAAAGAACACGTTCTTTGTAGTCTCTAGGACCAACTATTGGAAATGCCAAGTTTACTGGGCCTCAGCCTGCTTTCGTCTGTGAAAACTCTGGTACGCTTCAGGAGGCAGAGACCAACATTAGGACAATTACGGTGAAAAGTGCTACGGAAAAATACCAAATAGTTCTCCACCTAGCGGTTCTTTCAAAAGTTGTGCCACACACCTCTTGGAAAGATCCAGTTACTCTGGCCTAGCCTTCGATTGGTCTGGAGGAGGAATCGCCGTTCCTAGCTGATGAATCAAATGATTCTGAAAGGAACGGTGAAAAGTGCGGATCCTGTTTCAGTTTTTAGACTGAAACAGGATCCGCACTATTCACCTGTCCCACAAAGGCGCACTTCTCATGTCTGGCGCTAGTCCAACAAACCCAGAACTGACAGAGGCCCTGCACTTGCCACCCCAGAAAAATATCTCATCTCCAAAGAAGGATTCTTACGCTAACGGTTGAAAAGGGCTCCCGTTCTTGAAACGGTGGTGAAAGCATGGTGAAATACTACTGAAAACAATCCTATCTTCCCAGGCTCCGGTGCCAGGTTTGGGAAATACCAAGTTCCCTGGTCCTCAGCAGAGGGATCTCTGATAAAAGCATCATAGGCTTCAGGATGCAGAGACCGACCTCATGACTATTACGGTGCAAAATGCTATGGAAATGGCCAAAAATTACCAACATACTGGTGATTTCAGAAGGGTCAGGACGAAATCTGAAGCACGATCCACACTTTTCCCACCTCAGGCAAATATGCACTTACCAACTCTGGAGGAAAACCAATCAAAGGCAGGGCTGACAGAAGCCCCGCACTTACACCCCACCCAGAAATCTCAACTACCAGGCAGGATTCTTATGCTAATGCCAGAAACCTGCTCGGGTTCTGAAAATCATGGTGAAACCACAGTGGAACACTACTTAAAAGAACACTTTCTTTGTAGTCTCTAGTACCAACTATTGGAAATGCCAAGTTGACTGGGCCTCAGCCTGCTTTCGTCTGTGAAAACTCTCGTATGCTTAAGGATGCAGAGACCAATTTAGGACAATAACGGGGAAAAGTGCTACGGAAAAATACTAAATAGTTCTCCACCTAGCGGTTCTTTCAGAAGTTGTGCCACACACCTCTTAGAAACATCGAGTTACATTGGCCTAGCCTTCGATTGGTCTGGAGAAGGAATCGCCATTCCTAGCTGATGAACCAAATGATTCTGAAAGGAACGGTGAAAAGTGCGGATCCTGTTTCAGTCTTTAGACTGAAGCAAGATCCGCACTATTCACCTGTCCCACAAAGGCGCACTTCTCATGTCTGGCGCTAGTCCAACAAACCCAGGACTGACAGAGGCCCTGCACTTGCCACCCCAGAAAAATATCTCATCTCCAAAGAAGGATTCTTACGCTAACGGTTGAAAAGGGCTCCCGATCTTGAAACGGTGGTGAAAGGATGGTGAAATACTACTGAAAACAATCCTATCTTCCCAGGCTCCGGTGCCAGGTTTGGGAAATACCAAGTTCCCTGGTCCTCAGCAGAGGGATCTCTGATAAAAGCATCATAGGCTTCAGGATGCAGAGACCGACCTCATGACTATTACGGTGCAAAATGCTATGGAAATGGCCAAAAATTACCAACATACTGGTGATTTCAAAAGGGTCAGGACGAAATCTGAAGCACGATCCACACTTTTCCCACCTCAGGCAAATATGCACTTACCAACTCTGGAGGTAAACCAATCAAAGGCAGGGCTGACAGAAGCCCCGCACTTACACCCCACCCAGAAATCTCAACTACCAGGCAGGATTCTTATGCTAATGCGAGAATCCTGCTGGGGTTCTGAAAATCATGGTGAAACCATAGTGGAACACTACTTAAAAGAACACGTTCTTTGTAGTCTCTAGGACCAACTATTGGAAATGCCAAGTTTACTGGGCCTCAGCCTGCTTTCGTCTGTGAAAACTCTGGTACGCTTCAGGAGGCAGAGACCAACATTAGGACAATTACGGTGAAAAGTGCTACGGAAAAATACCAAATAGTTCTCCACCTAGCGGTTCTTTCAAAAGTTGTGCCACACACCTCTTGGAAAGATCCAGTTACTCTGGCCTAGCCTTCGATTGGTCTGGAGGAGGAATCGCCGTTCCTAGCTGATGAATCAAATGATTCTGAAAGGAACGGTGAAAAGTGCGGATCCTGTTTCAGTTTTTAGACTGAAACAGGATCCGCACTATTCACCTGTCCCACAAAGGCGCACTTCTCATGTCTGGCGCTAGTCCAACAAACCCAGAACTGACAGAGGCCCTGCACTTGCCACCCCAGAAAAATATCTCATCTCCAAAGAAGGATTCTTACGCTAACGGTTGAAAAGGGCTCCCGTTCTTGAAACGGTGGTGAAAGCATGGTGAAATACTACTGAAAACAATCCTATCTTCCCAGGCTCCGGTGCCAGGTTTGGGAAATACCAAGTTCCCTGGTCCTCAGCAGAGGGATCTCTGATAAAAGCATCATAGGCTTCAGGATGCAGAGACCGACCTCATGACTATTACGGTGCAAAATGCTATGGAAATGGCCAAAAATTACCAACATACTGGTGATTTCAAAAGGGTCAGGACGAAATCTGAAGCACGATCCACACTTTTCCCACCTCAGGCAAATATGCACTTACCAACTCTGGAGGAAAACCAATCAAAGGCAGGGCTGACAGAAGCCCCGCACTTACACCCCACCCAGAAATCTCAACTACCAGGCAGGATTCTTATGCTAATGCGAGAAACCTGCTGGGGTTCTGAAAATCATGGTGAAACCATAGTGGAACACTACTTAAAAGAACACGTTCTTTGTAGTCTCTAGGACCAACTATTGGAAATGCCAAGTTTACTGAGCCTCAGCCTGCTTTCGTCTGTGAAAACTCTGGTACGCTTCAGGAGGCAGAGACCAACATTAGGACAATTACGGTGAAAAGTGCTACGGAAAAATACCAAATAGTTCTCCACCTAGCGGTTCTTTCAAAAGTTGTGCCACACACCTCTTGGAAAGATCCAGTTACTCTGGCCTAGCCTTCGATTGGTCTGGAGGAGGAATCGCCGATCCTAGCTGATGATTCAAATGATTCTGAAAGGAACGGTGAAAAGTGCGGATCCTGTTTCAGTCTTTAGACTGAAACAGGATCCGCACTATTCACCTGTCCCACAAAGGCGCACTTCTCATGTCTAGCGCTAGTTCAACAAACCCAGGATTGACAGAGGCCCTGCACTTGCCACCCCAGAAAAGTATCTCATCTCCAAAGAAGGATTCTTATGCTAACGGATGTAAAGGGCTCCCGTTCTTGAAACGGTGGTGAAAGGATGGTGAAATAATGCTGAAAACAATCCTATCTTCCAAGGCTCCGGTGCCAGGTTTGGGAAACACCAAGTTCCCTGGGCCTCAGCAGAGGGTTCTCTGTGAAAAGCATCATAGGCTTCAGGATGCAGAGACCGACCTCATGACTATTACGGTGCAAAACGCTATGGAAATGTCCAATACTTACCAGCATACTGGTGATTTCAGAAGGGTCAGGATGAAATCTGAAGCACGATCCACACTTTTCCCACCTCAGGCAAATATGCACTTACCAACTCTGGAGGTAAACCTATCAAAGGCAGGGCTGACAGAAGCCCCGCACTTACACCCCACCCAGAAATCTCAACTACCAGGCAGGATTCTTATGCTAATGCCAGAAACCTGCTCGGGTTCTGAAAATCATGGTGAAAGCACAGTGGAACACTACTTAAAAGAACACTTTCTTTGTAGTCTCTAGTACCAACTATTGGAAATGCCAAGGTGACTGGGCCTCAGCCTGCTTTCGTCTGTGAAAACTCCCGTATGTTTAAGGATGCAGAGACCAATTTAGGACAATAACGGGGAAAAGTGCTACGGAAAAATACTAAATAGTTCTCCACCTAGCGGTTCTTTCAGAAGTTGTGCCACACACCTCTTAGAAACATCGAGTTACATTGGCCTAGCCTTCGATTGGTCTGGAGAAGGAATCGCCATTCCTAGCTGATGAATCAAATGATTCTGAAAGGAACGGTGAAAAGTGCGGATCCTGTTTCAGTCTTTAGACTGAAGCAAGATCCGCACTATTCACCTGTCCCACAAAGGCGCACTTCTCATGTCTGGCGCTAGTCCAACAAACCCAGGACTGACAGAGGCCCTGCACTTGCCACCCCAGAAAAGTATCTCATGTCCAAAGAAGGATTCTTACGCTAACGGTTGAAAAGGGCTCCCGTTCTTGAAACGGTGGTGAAAGGATGGTGAAATACTACTGAAAACAATCCTATCTTCCCAGGCTCCGGTGCCAGGTTTGGGAAATACCAAGTTCCCTGGTCCTCAGCAGAGGGATCTCTGATAAAAGCATCATAGGCTTCAGGATGCAGAGACCGACCTCATGACTATTACGGTGCAAAATGCTATGGAAATGGCCAAAAATTACCAACATACTGGTGATTTCAAGAGGGGCAGGACGAAATCTGAAGCACGATCCACACTTATCCCACCTCAGGCAAATATGCACTTTCCAACTCTGGAGGTAAACAAATCAAAGGCAGGGCTGACAGAATTGCCGCACTTACACCCCACCCAGAAATCTCAACTACCAGGCAGGATTCTTATGCTAATGCGAGAAACCTGCTCGGGTTCTGAAAATCATGGTGAAACCACAGTGGAACACTACTTAAAAGAACACGTTCTTTGTAGTCTCTAGGACCAACTATTGGAAATGCCAAGTTTACTGGGCCTCAGCCTGCTTTCGTCTGTGAAATCTCTGGTACGCTTCAAGAGGCAGAGACCAACATTAGGACAATTACGGTGAAAAGTGCTACGGAAAAATACCAAATAGTTCTCCACCTAGCGGTTCTTTCAAAAGTTGTGCCACACACCTCTTGGAAAGATCCAGTTACTCTGGCCTAGCCTTCGATTGGTCTGGAGGAGGAATCGCCGTTCCTAGCTGATGAATCAAATGATTCTGAAAGGAACGGTGAAAAGTGCGGATCCTGTTTCAGTCTTTAGACTGAAACAGGATCCGCACTATTCACCTGTCCCACAAAGGCGCACTTCTCATGTCTGGCGCTAGTCCAACAAACCCAGGACTGACAGAGGCCCTGCACTTGCCACCCCAGAAAAATATCTCATCTCCAAAGAAGGATTCTTACGCTAACGGTTGAAAAGGGCTCCCGTTCTTGAAACGGTGGTGAAAGCATGGTGAAATACTACTGAAAACAATCCTATCTTCCCAGGCTCCGGTCCCAGGTTTGGGATATACCAAGTTCCCTGGTCCTCAGCAGAGGGATCTCTGATAAAAGCATCATAGGCTTCAGGATGCAGAGACCGACCTCATGACTATTACGGTGCAAAATGCTATGGAAATGGCCAAAAATTACCAACATACTGGTGATTTCAAAAGGGTAGGGACGAAATCTGAAGCACGATCCACACTTTTCCCACCTCAGGCAAATATGCATTTACCAATTCTGGAGGTAAACCAATCAAAGGCAGGGCTGACAGAAGCCCCGCACTTACACCCCACCCAGAAATCTCAACTACCAGGCAGGATTCTTATGCTAATGCGAGAAACCTGCTCGGGTTCTGAAAATCATGGTGAAACCATAGTGGAACACTACTTAAAAGAACACGTTCTTTGTAGTCTCTAGGACCAACTATTGGAAATGCCAAGTTTACTGGGCCTCAGCCTGCTTTCGTCTGTGAAAACTCTGGTACGCTTCAGGAGGCAGAGACCAACATTAGGACAATTACGGTGAAAAGTGCTACGGAAAAATACCAAATAGTTCTCCACCTAGCGGTTCTTTCAAAAGTTGTGCCACACACCTCTTGGAAAGATCCAGTTACTCTGGCCTAGCCTTCGATTGGTCTGGAGGAGGAATCGCCGTTCCTAGCTGATGAATCAAATGATTCTGAAAGGAACGGTGAAAAGTGCGGATCCTGTTTCAGTCTTTAGACTGAAACAGGATCCGCACTATTCACCTGTCCCACAAAGGCGCACTTCTCATGTCTAGCGCTAGTTCAACAAACCCAGGATTGACAGAGGCCCTGCACTTGCCACCCCAGAAAAGTATCTCATCTCCAAAGAAGGATTCTTATGCTAACGGATGTAAAGGGCTCCCGTTCTTGAAACGGTGGTGAAAGGATGGTGAAATAATGCTGAAAACAATCCTATCTTCCCAGGCTCCGGTGCCAGGTTTGGGAAACACCAAGTTCCCTGGGCCTCAGCAGAGGGTTCTCTGTGAAAAGCATCATACGCTTCAGGATGCAGAGACCGACCTCATGACTATTACGGTGCAAAACGCTATGGAAATGTCCAATAATTACCAGCATACTGGTGATTTCAGAAGGGTCAGGATGAAATCTGAAGCACGATCCACACTTTTCCCACCTCAGGCAAATATGCACTTACCAACTCTGGAGGTAAACCAATCAAAGGCAGGGCTGACAGAAGCCCCGCACTTACACCCCACCCAGAAATCTCAACTACCAGGCAGGATTCTTATGCTAATGCCAGACCTGCTCGGGTTCTGAAAATCATGGTGAAACCACAGTGGAACACTACTTAAAAGAACACTTTCTTTGTAGTCTCTAGTACCAACTATTGGAAATGCCAAGTTGACTGGGCCTCAGCCTGCTTTCGTCTGTGAAAACTCTCGTATGCTTAAGGATGCAGAGACCAATTTAGGACAATAACGGGGAAAAGTGCTACGGAAAAATACTAAATAGTTCTCCACCTAGCGGTTCTTTCAGAAGTTGTGCCACACACCTCTTAGAAACATCGAGTTACATTGGCCTAGCCTTCGATTGGTCTGGAGAAGGAATCGCCATTCCTAGCTGATGAATCAAATGATTCTGAAAGGAACGGTGAAAAGTGCGGATCCTCTTTCAGTCTTTAGACTGAAGCAAGATCCGCACTATTCACCTGTCCCACAAAGGCGCACTTCTCATGTCTGGCGCTAGTCCAACAAACCCAGGACTGACAGAGGCCCTGCACTTGCCACCCCAGAAAAATATCTCATCTCCAAAGAAGGATTCTTACGCTAACGGTTGAAAAGGCCTCCCGATCTTGAAACGGTGGTGAAAGGATGGTGAAATACTACTGAAAACAATCCTATCTTCCCAGGCTCCGGTGCCAGGTTTGGGAAATACCAAGTTCCCTGGTCCTCAGCAGAGGGATCTCTGATAAAAGCATCATAGGCTTCAGGATGCAGAGACCGACCTCATGACTATTACGGTGCAAAATGCTATGGAAATGGCCAAAAATTACCAACATACTGGTGATTTCAAAAGGGTAGGGACGAAATCTGAAGCACGATCCACACTTTTCCCACCTCAGGCAAATATGCATTTACCAATTCTGGAGGTAAACCAATCAAAGGCAGGGCTGACAGAAGCCCCGCACTTACACCCCACCCAGAAATCTCAACTACCAGGCAGGATTCTTATGCTAATGCGAGAAACCTGCTCGGGTTCTGAAAATCATGGTGAAACCATAGTGGAACACTACTTAAAAGAACACGTTCTTTGTAGTCTCTAGGACCAACTATTGGAAATGCCAAGTTGACTGGGCCTCAGCCTGCTTTCGTCTGTGAAAACTCTGGTACGCTTCAGGAGGCAGAGACCAACATTAGGACAATTACGGTGAAAAGTGCTACGGAAAAATACCAAATAGTTCTCCACCTAGCGGTTCTTTCAAAAGTTGTGCCACACACCTCTTGGAAAGATCCAGTTACTCTGGCCTAGCCTTCGATTGGTCTGGAGGAGGAATCGCCATTCCTAGCTGATGAATCAAATGATTCTGAAAGGAACGGTGAAAAGTGCGGATCCTGTTTCAGTCTTTAGACTGAAACAGGATCCGCACTATTCACCTGTCCCACAAAGGCGCACTTCTCATGTCTAGCGCTAGTTCAACAAACCCAGGATTGACAGAGGCCCTGCACTTGCCACCCCAGAAAAGTATCTCATCTCCAAAGAAGGATTCTTATGCTAACGGATGTAAAGGGCTCCCGTTCTTGAAACGGTGGTGAAAGGATGGTGAAATAATGCTGAAAACAATCCTATCTTCCAAGGCTCCGGTGCCAGGTTTGGGAAACACCAAGTTCCCTGGGCCTCAGCAGAGGGTTCTCTGTGAAAAGCATCATACGCTTCAGGATGCAGAGACCGACCTCATGACTATTACGGTGCAAAACGCTATGGAAATGTCCAATAATTACCAGCATACTGGTGATTTCAGAAGGGTCAGGATGAAATCTGAAGCACGATCCACACTTTTCCCACCTCAGGCAAATATGCACTTACCAACTCTGGAGGTAAACCAATCAAAGGCAGGGCTGACAGAAGCCCCGCACTTACACCCCACCCAGAAATCTCAACTACCAGGCAGGATTCTTATGCTAATGCCAGAAACCTGCTCGGGTTCTGAAAATCATGGTGAAACCACAGTGGAACACTACTTAAAAGAACACTTTCTTTGTAGTCTCTAGTACCAACTATTGGAAATGCCAAGTTGACTGGGCCTCAGCCTGCTTTCGTCTGTGAAAACTCTCGTATGCTTAAGGATGCAGAGACCAATTTAGGACAATAACGGGGAAAAGTGCTACGGAAAAATACTAAATAGTTCTCCACCTAGCGGTTCTTTCAGAAGTTGTGCCACACACCTCTTAGAAACATCGAGTTACATTGGCCTAGCCTTCGATTGGTCTGGAGAAGGAATCGCCATTCCTAGCTGATGAACCAAATGATTCTGAAAGGAACGGTGAAAAGTGCGGATCCTGTTTCAGTCTTTAGACTGAAGCAAGATCCGCACTATTCACCTGTCCCACAAAGGCGCACTTCTCATGTCTGGCGCTAGTCCAACAAACCCAGGACTGACAGAGGCCCTGCACTTGCCACCCCAGAAAAATATCTCATCTCCAAAGAAGGATTCTTACGCTAACGGTTGAAAAGGGCTCCCGATCTTGAAACGGTGGTGAAAGGATGGTGAAATACTACTGAAAACAATCCTATCTTCCCAGGCTCCGGTGCCAGGTTTGGGAAATACCAAGTTCCCTGGTCCTCAGCAGAGGGATCTCTGATAAAAGCATCATAGGCTTCAGGATGCAGAGACCGACCTCATGACTATTACGGTGCAAAATGCTATGGAAATGGCCAAAAATTACCAACATACTGGTGATTTCAAAAGGGTCAGGACGAAATCTGAAGCACGATCCACACTTTTCCCACCTCAGGCAAATATGCACTTACCAACTCTGGAGGTAAACCAATCAAAGGCAGGGCTGACAGAAGCCCCGCACTTACACCCCACCCAGAAATCTCAACTACCAGGCAGGATTCTTATGCTAATGCGAGAATCCTGCTGGGGTTCTGAAAATCATGGTGAAACCATAGTGGAACACTACTTAAAAGAACACGTTCTTTGTAGTCTCTAGGACCAACTATTGGAAATGCCAAGTTTACTGGGCCTCAGCCTGCTTTCGTCTGTGAAAACTCTGGTACGCTTCAGGAGGCAGAGACCAACATTAGGACAATTACGGTGAAAAGTGCTACGGAAAAATACCAAATAGTTCTCCACCTAGCGGTTCTTTCAAAAGTTGTGCCACACACCTCTTGGAAAGATCCAGTTACTCTGGCCTAGCCTTCGATTGGTCTGGAGGAGGAATCGCCGTTCCTAGCTGATGAATCAAATGATTCTGAAAGGAACGGTGAAAAGTGCGGATCCTGTTTCAGTCTTTAGACTGAAACAGGATCCGCACTATTCACCTGTCCCACAAAGGCGCACTTCTCATGTCTGGCGCTAGTCCAACAAACCCAGAACTGACAGAGGCCCTGCACTTGCCACCCCAGAAAAATATCTCATCTCCAAAGAAGGATTCTTACGCTAACGGTTGAAAAGGGCTCCCGTTCTTGAAACGGTGGTGAAAGCATGGTGAAATACTACTGAAAACAATCCTATCTTCCCAGGCTCCGGTGCCAGGTTTGGGAAATACCAAGTTCCCTGGTCCTCAGCAGAGGGATCTCTGATAAAAGCATCATAGGCTTCAGGATGCAGAGACCGACCTCATGACTATTACGGTGCAAAATGCTATGGAAATGGCCAAAAATTACCAACATACTGGTGATTTCAAAAGGGTCAGGACGAAATCTGAAGCACGATCCACACTTTTCCCACCTCAGGCAAATATGCACTTACCAACTCTGGAGGAAAACCAATCAAAGGCAGGGCTGACAGAAGCCCCGCACTTACACCCCACCCAGAAATCTCAACTACCAGGCAGGATTCTTATGCTAATGCGAGAAACCTGCTGGGGTTCTGAAAATCATGGTGAAACCATAGTGGAACACTACTTAAAAGAACACGTTCTTTGTAGTCTCTAGGACCAACTATTGGAAATGCCAAGTTTACTGAGCCTCAGCCTGCTTTCGTCTGTGAAAACTCTGGTACGCTTCAGGAGGCAGAGACCAACATTAGGACAATTACGGTGAAAAGTGCTACGGAAAAATACCAAATAGTTCTCCACCTAGCGGTTCTTTCAAAAGTTGTGCCACACACCTCTTGGAAAGATCCAGTTACTCTGGCCTAGCCTTCGATTGGTCTGGAGGAGGAATCGCCGATCCTAGCTGATGATTCAAATGATTCTGAAAGGAACGGTGAAAAGTGCGGATCCTGTTTCAGTCTTTAGACTGAAACAGGATCCGCACTATTCACCTGTCCCACAAAGGCGCACTTCTCATGTCTAGCGCTAGTTCAACAAACCCAGGATTGACAGAGGCCCTGCACTTGCCACCCCAGAAAAGTATCTCATCTCCAAAGAAGGATTCTTATGCTAACGGATGTAAAGGGCTCCCGTTCTTGAAACGGTGGTGAAAGGATGGTGAAATAATGCTGAAAACAATCCTATCTTCCAAGGCTCCGGTGCCAGGTTTGGGAAACACCAAGTTCCCTGGGCCTCAGCAGAGGGTTCTCTGTGAAAAGCATCATAGGCTTCAGGATGCAGAGACCGACCTCATGACTATTACGGTGCAAAACGCTATGGAAATGTCCAATACTTACCAGCATACTGGTGATTTCAGAAGGGTCAGGATGAAATCTGAAGCACGATCCACACTTTTCCCACCTCAGGCAAATATGCACTTACCAACTCTGGAGGTAAACCTATCAAAGGCAGGGCTGACAGAAGCCCCGCACTTACACCCCACCCAGAAATCTCAACTACCAGGCAGGATTCTTATGCTAATGCCAGAAACCTGCTCGGGTTCTGAAAATCATGGTGAAAGCACAGTGGAACACTACTTAAAAGAACACTTTCTTTGTAGTCTCTAGTACCAACTATTGGAAATGCCAAGGTGACTGGGCCTCAGCCTGCTTTCGTCTGTGAAAACTCCCGTATGTTTAAGGATGCAGAGACCAATTTAGGACAATAACGGGGAAAAGTGCTACGGAAAAATACTAAATAGTTCTCCACCTAGCGGTTCTTTCAGAAGTTGTGCCACACACCTCTTAGAAACATCGAGTTACATTGGCCTAGCCTTCGATTGGTCTGGAGAAGGAATCGCCATTCCTAGCTGATGAATCAAATGATTCTGAAAGGAACGGTGAAAAGTGCGGATCCTGTTTCAGTCTTTAGACTGAAGCAAGATCCGCACTATTCACCTGTCCCACAAAGGCGCACTTCTCATGTCTGGCGCTAGTCCAACAAACCCAGGACTGACAGAGGCCCTGCACTTGCCACCCCAGAAAAATATCTCATGTCCAAAGAAGGATTCTTACGCTAACGGTTGAAAAGGGCTCCCGTTCTTGAAACGGTGGTGAAAGGATGGTGAAATACTACTGAAAACAATCCTATCTTCCCAGGCTCCGGTGCCAGGTTTGGGAAATACCAAGTTCCCTGGTCCTCAGCAGAGGGATCTCTGATAAAAGCATCATAGGCTTCAGGATGCAGAGACCGACCTCATGACTATTACGGTGCAAAATGCTATGGAAATGGCCAAAAATTACCAACATACTGGTGATTTCAAAAGGGGCAGGACGAAATCTGAAGCACGATCCACACTTATCCCACCTCAGGCAAATATGCACTTTCCAACTCTGGAGGTAAACAAATCAAAGGCAGGGCTGACAGAATTGCCGCACTTACACCCCACCCAGAAATCTCAACTACCAGGCAGGATTCTTATGCTAATGCGAGAAACCTGCTCGGGTTCTGAAAATCATGGTGAAACCACAGTGGAACACTACTTAAAAGAACACTTTCTTTGTAGTCTCTAGGACCAACTATTGGAAATGCCAAGTTTACTGGGCCTCAGCCTGCTTTCGTCTGTGAAAACTCTCGTATGCTTAAGGATGGAGAGACCAATTTAGGACAATTACGGTGAAAAGTGCTACGGAAAAATACCAAATAGTTCTCCACCTAGCGGTTCTTTCAAAAGTTGTGCCACACACCTCTTAGAAACATCGAGTTACAGTGGCCTAGCCTTCGATTGGTCTGGAGAAGGAATCACCGTTCCTAGCTGATGAATCAAATGATTCTGAAAGGAACGGTGAAAAGTGCGGATCCTGTTTCAGTCTTTAGACTGAAACAGGATCCGCACTATTCACCTGTCCCACAAAGGCGCACTTCTCATGTCTGGCGCTAGTCCAACAAACCCAGGACTGACAGAGGCCCTGCACTTGCCACCCCAGAAAAATATCTCATCTCCAAAGAAGGATTCTTACGCTAACGGTTGAAAAGGGCTCCCGTTCTTGAAACGGTGGTGAAAGCATGGTGAAATACTACTGAAAACAATCCTATCTTCCCAGGCTCCGGTGCCAGGTTTGGGAAATACCAAGTTCCCTGGTCCTCAGCAGAGGGATCTCTCATAAAAGCATCATAGGCTTCAGGATGCAGAGACCGACCTCATGACTATTACGGTGCAAAATGCTATGGAAATGGCCAAAAATTACCAACATACTGGTGATTTCAAAAGGGTCAGGACGAAATCTGAAGCACGATCCACACTTTTCCCACCTCAGGCAAATATGCACTTACCAACTCTGGAGGTAAACCAATCAAAGGCAGGGCTGACAGAAGCCCCGCACTTACACCCCACCCAGAAATCTCAACTACCAGGCAGGATTCTTATGCTAATGCGAGAAACCTGCTGGGGTTCTGAAAATCATGGTGAAACCATAGTGGAACACTACTTAAAAGAACACGTTCTTTGTAGTCTCTAGGACCAACTATTGGAAATGCCAAGTTTACTGGGCCTCAGCCTGCTTTCGTCTGTGAAAACTCTGGTACGCTTCAGGAGGCAGAGACCAACATTAGGACAATTACGGTGAAAAGTGCTACGGAAAAATACCAAATAGTTCTCCACCTAGCGGTTCTTTCAAAAGTTGTGCCACACACCTCTTGGAAAGATCCAGTTACTCTGGCCTAGCCTTCGATTGGTCTGGAGGAGGAATCGCCGTTCCTAGCTGATGAATCAAATGATTCTGAAAGGAACGGTGAAAAGTGCGGATCCTGTTTCAGTCTTTAGACTGAAACAGGATCCGCACTATTCACCTGTCCCACAAAGGCGCACTTCTCATGTCTAGCGCTAGTTCAACAAACCCAGGATTGACAGAGGCCCTGCACTTGCCACCCCAGAAAAGTATCTCATCTCCAAAGAAGGATTCTTATGCTAACGGATGTAAAGGGCTCCCGTTCTTGAAACGGTGGTGAAAGGATGGTGAAATAATGCTGAAAACAATCCTATCTTCCAAGGCTCCGGTGCCAGGTTTGGGAAACACCAAGTTCCCTGGGCCTCAGCAGAGGGTTCTCTGTGAAAAGCATCATACGCTTCAGGATGCAGAGACCGACCTCATGACTATTACGGTGCAAAACGCTATGGAAATGTCCAATAATTACCAGCATACTGGTGATTTCAGAAGGGTCAGGATGAAATCTGAAGCACGATCCACACTTTTCCCACCTCAGGCAAATATGCACTTACCAACTCTGGAGGTAAACCAATCAAAGGCAGGGCTGACAGAAGCCCCGCACTTACACCCCACCCAGAAATCTCAACTACCAGGCAGGATTCTTATGCTAATGCCAGAAACCTGCTCGGGTTCTGAAAATCATGGTGAAACCACAGTGGAACACTACTTAAAAGAACACTTTCTTTGTAGTCTCTAGTACCAACTATTGGAAATGCCAAGTTGACTGGGCCTCAGCCTGCTTTCGTCTGTGAAAACTCCCGTATGCTTAAGGATGCAGAGACCAATTTAGGACAATAACGGGGAAAAGTGCTACGGAAAAATACTAAATAGTTCTCCACCTAGCGGTTCTTTCAGAAGTTGTGCCACACACCTCTTAGAAACATCGAGTTACATTGGCCTAGCCTTCGATTGGTCTGGAGAAGGAATCGCCATTCCTAGCTGATGAATCAAATGATTCTGAAAGGAACGGTGAAAAGTGCGGATCCTGTTTCAGTCTTTAGACTGAAGCAAGATCCGCACTATTCACCTGTCCCACAAAGGCGCACTTCTCATGTCTGGCGCTAGTCCAACAAACCCAGGACTGACAGAGGCCCTGCACTTGCCACCCCAGAAAAATATCTCATCTCCAAAGAAGGATTCTTACGCTAACGGTTGAAAAGGGCTCCCGTTCTTGAAACGGTGGTGAAATGATGGTGAAATACTACTGAAAACAATCCTATCTTCCCAGGCTCCGGTGCCAGGTTTGGGAAATACCAAGTTCCCTGGTCCTCAGCAGAGGGATCTCTGATAAAAGCATCATAGGCTTCAGGATGCAGAGACCGACCTCATGACTATTACGGTGCAAAATGCTATGGAAATGGCCAAAAATTACCAACATACTGGTGATTTCAAAAGGGTCAGGACGAAATCTGAAGCACGATCCACACTTATCCCACCTCAGGCAAATATGCACTTTCCAACTCTGGAGGTAAACAAATCAAAGGCAGGGCTGACAGAATTGCCGCACTTACACCCCACCCAGAAATCTCAACTACCAGGCAGGATTCTTATGCTAATGCGAGAAACCTGCTCGGGTTCTGAAAATCATGGTGAAACCACAGTGGAACACTACTTAAAAGAACACTTTCTTTGTAGTCTCTAGGACCAACTATTGGAAATGCCAAGTTTACTGGGCCTCAGCCTGCTTTCGTCTGTGAAAACTCTCGTATGCTTAAGGATGGAGAGACCAATTTAGGACAATTACGGTGAAAAGTGCTACGGAAAAATACCAAATAGTTCTCCACCTAGCGGTTCTTTCAAAAGTTGTGCCACACACCTCTTAGAAACATCGAGTTACAGTGGCCTAGCCTTCGATTGGTCTGGAGAAGGAATCACCGTTCCTAGCTGATGAATCAAATGATTCTGAAAGGAACGGTGAAAAGTGCGGATCCTGTTTCAGTCTTTAGACTGAAACAGGATCCGCACTATTCACCTGTCCCACAAAGGCGCACTTCTCATGTCTGGCGCTAGTCCAACAAACCCAGGACTGACAGAGGCCCTGCACTTGCCACCCCAGAAAAATATCTCATCTCCAAAGGAGGATTCTTACGCTAACGGTTGAAAAGGGCTCCCGTTCTTGAAACGGTGGTGAAAGGATGGTGAAATACTACTGAAAACAATCCTATCTTCCCAGGCTCCGGTGCCAGGTTTGGGAAATACCAAGTTCCCTGGTCCTCAGCAGAGGGATCTCTGATAAAAGCATCATAGGCTTCAGGATGCAGAGACCGACCTCATGACTATTACGGTGCAAAATGCTATGGAAATGGCCAAAAATTACCAACATACTGGTGATTTCAAAAGGGTCAGGACGAAATCTGAAGCACGATCCACACTTTTCCCACCTCAGGCAAATATGCACTTACCAACTCTGGAGGTAAACCAATCAAAGGCAGGGCTGACAGAAGCCCCGCACTTACACCCCACCCAGAAATCTCAACTACCAGGCAGGATTCTTATGCTAATGCGAGAAACCTGCTGGGGTTCTGAAAATCATGGTGAAACCATAGTGGAACACTACTTAAAAGAACACGTTCTTTGTAGTCTCTAGGACCAACTATTGGAAATGCCAAGTTTACTGGGCCTCAGCCTGCTTTCGTCTGTGAAAACTCTGGTACGCTTCAGGAGGCAGAGACCAACATTAGGACAATTACGGTGAAAAGTGCTACGGAAAAATACCAAATAGTTCTCCACCTAGCGGTTCTTTCAAAAGTTGTGCCACACACCTCTTGGAAAGATCCAGTTACTCTGGCCTAGCCTTCGATTGGTCTGGAGGAGGAATCGCCGATCCTAGCTGATGAATCAAATGATTCTGAAAGGAACGGTGAAAAGTGCGGATCCTGTTTCAGTCTTTAGACTGAAACAGGATCCGCACTATTCACCTGTCCCACAAAGGCGCACTTCTCATGTCTAGCGCTAGTTCAACAAACCCAGGATTGACAGAGGCCCTGCACTTGCCACCCCAGAAAAGTATCTCATCTCCAAAGAAGGATTCTTATGCTAACGGATGTAAAGGGCTCCCGTTCTTGAAACGGTGGTGAAAGGATGGTGAAATAATGCTGAAAACAATCCTATCTTCCAAGGCTCCGGTGCCAGGTTTGGGAAACACCAAGTTCCCTGGGCCTCAGCAGAGGGTTCTCTGTGAAAAGCATCATACGCTTCAGGATGCAGAGACCGACCTCATGACTATTACGGTGCAAAACGCTATGGAAATGTCCAATAATTACCAGCATACTGGTGATTTCAGAAGGGTCAGGATGAAATCTGAAGCACGATCCACACTTTTCCCACCTCAGGCAAATATGCACTTACCAACTCTGGAGGTAAACCAATCAAAGGCAGGGCTGACAGAAGCCCCGCACTTACACCCCACCCAGAAATCTCAACTACCAGGCAGGATTCTTATGCTAATGCGAGAAACCTGCTCGGGTTCTGAAAATCATGGTGAAACCACAGTGGAACACTACTTAAAAGAACACTTTCTTTGTAGTCTCTAGTACCAACTATTGGAAATGCCAAGTTGACTGGGCCTCAGCCTGCTTTCGTCTGTGAAAACTCCCGTATGCTTAAGGATGCAGAGACCAATTTAGGACAATAACGGGGAAAAGTGCTACGGAAAAATACTAAATAGTTCTCCACCTAGCGGTTCTTTCAGAAGTTGTGCCACACACCTCTTAGAAACATCGAGTTACATTGGCCTAGCCTTCGATTGGTCTGGAGAAGGAATCGCCATTCATAGCTGATGAATCAAATGATTCTGAAAGGAACGGTGAAAAGTGCGGATCCTGTTTCAGTCTTTAGACTGAAGCAAGATCCGCACTATTCACCTGTCCCACAAAGGCGCACTTCTCATGTCTGGCGCTAGTCCAACAAACCCAGGACTGACAGAGGCCCTGCACTTGCCACCCCAGAAAAATATCTCATCTCCAAAGAAGGATTCTTACGCTAACGGTTGAAAAGGGCTCCCGTTCTTGAAACGGTGGTGAAAGGATGGTGAAATACTACTGAAAACACTCCTATCTTCCAAGGCTCCGGTGCCAGGTTTGGGAAATACCAAGTTCCCTGGTCCTCAGCAGAGGGATTTCTGATAAAAGCATCATAGGCTTCAGGATGCAGAGACCGACCTCATGACTATTACGGTGCAAAAGGCTATGGAAATGGCCAAAAATTACCAACATACTGGTGATTTCAAAAGGGTCAGGACGAAATCTGAAGCACGATCCACACTTTTCCCACCTCAGGCAAATATGCACTTACCAACTCTGGAGGTAAACAAATCAAAGGCAGGGCTGACAGAATTGCCGCACTTACACCCCACCCAGAAATCTCAACTACCAGGCAGGATTCTTATGCTAATGCGAGAAACCTGCTGGGGTTCTGAAAATCATGGTGAAACCACAGTGGAACACTACTTAAAAGAACACGTTCTTTGTAGTCTCTAGGACCAACTATTGGAAATGCCAAGTTGACTGGGCCTCAGCCTGCTTTCGTCTGTGAAAACTCTGGTACGCTTCAGGAGGCAGAGAACAACATTAGGACAATTACGGTGAAAAGTGCTACGGAAAAATACCAAATAGTTCTCCACCTAGCGGTTCTTTCAAAAGTTGTGCCACACACCTCTTGGAAAGATCCAGTTACTCTGGCCTAGCCTTCGATTGGTCTGGAGGAGGAATCGCCGTTCCTAGCTGATGAATCAAATGATTCTGAAAGGAACGGTGAAAAGTGCGGATCCTGTTTCAGTCTTTAGACTGAAACAGGATCCGCACTATTCACCTGTCCCACAAAGGCGCACTTCTCATGTCTAGCGCTAGTTCAACAAACCCAGGATTGACAGAGGCCCTGCACTTGCCACCCCAGAAAAGTATCTCATCTCCAAAGAAGGATTCTTATGCTAACGGATGTAAAGGGCTCCCGTTCTTGAAACGGTGGTGAAAGGATGGTGAAATAATGCTGAAAACAATCCTATCTTCCAAGGCTCCGGTGCCAGGTTTGGGAAACACCAAGTTCCCTGGGCCTCAGCAGAGGGTTCTCTGTGAAAAGCATCATACGCTTCAGGATGCAGAGACCGACCTCATGACTATTACGGTGCAAAACGCTATGGAAATGTCCAATAATTACCAGCATACTGGTGATTTCAGAAGGGTCAGGATGAAATCTGAAGCACGATCCACACTTTTCCCACCTCAGGCAAATATGCACTTACCAACTCTGGAGGTAAACCAATCAAAGGCAGGGCTGACAGAAGCCCCGCACTTACACCCCACCCAGAAATCTCAACCACCAGGCAGGATTCTTATGCTACTGCCAGAAACCTGCTCGGGTTCTGAAAATCATGGTGAAACCACAGTGGAACACTACTTAAAAGAACACTTTCTTTGTAGTCTCTAGTACCAACTATTGGAAATGCCAAGTTGACTGGGCCTCAGCCTGCTTTCGTCTGTGAAAACTCCCGTATGCTTAAGGATGCAGAGACCAATTTAGGACAATAACGGGGAAAAGTGCTACGGAAAAATGCTAAATAGTTCTCCACCTAGCGGTTCTTTCAGAAGTTGTGCCACACACCTCTTAGAAACATCGAGTTACATTGGCCTAGCCTTCGATTGGTCTGGAGGAGGAATCGCCATTCCTAGCTGATGAATCAAATGATTCTGAAAGGAACGGTGAAAAGTGCGGATCCTGTTTCACTCTTTAGACTGAAGCAAGATCCGCACTATTCACCTGTCCCACAAAGGCGCACTTCTCATGTCTGGCGCTAGTCCAACAAACCCAGGACTGACAGAGGCCCTGCACTTGCCAACCCAGAAAAATATCTCATCTCCAAAGAAGGATTCTTACGCTAACGGTTGAAAAGGGCTCCCGTTCTTGAAACGGTGGTGAAAGGATGGTGAAATACTACTGAAAACAATCCTATCTCCCCAGGCTCCGGTGCCAGGTTTGGGAAATACCAAGTTCCCTGGTCCTCAGCAGAGGGATCTCTGATAAAAGCATCATAGGCTTCAGGATGCAGAGACCGACCTCATGACTATTACGGTGCAAAATGCTATGGAAATGGCCAAAAATTACCAACATACTGGTGATTTCAAAAGGGTCAGGACGAAATCTGAAGCACGATCCACACTTTTCCCACCTCAGGCAAATAGGCACTTACCAACTCTGGAGGTAAACCAATCAAAGGCAGGGCTGACAGAAGCCCCGCACTTACACCCCACCCAGAAATCTCAACTACCAGGCAGGATTCTTATGCTAATGCGAGAAACCTGCTGGGGTTCTGAAAATCATGGTGAAACCATAGTGGAACACTACTTAAAAGAACACGTTCTTTGTAGTCTCTAGGACCAACTATTGGAAATGCCAAGTTTACTGGGCCTCAGCCTGCTTTCGTCTGTGAAAACTCTGGTACGCTTCAGGAGGCAGAGACCAACATTAGGACAATTACGGTGAAAAGTGCTACGGAAAAATACCAAATAGTTCTCCACCTAGCGGTTCTTTCAAAAGTTGTGCCACACACCTCTTGGAAAGATCCAGTTACTCTGGCCTAGCCTTCGATTGGTCTGGAGGAGGAATCGCCGTTCCTAGCTGATGAATCAAATGATTCTGAAAGGAACGGTGAAAAGTGCGGATCCTGTTTCAGTCTTTAGACTGAAACAGGATCCGCACTATTCACCTGTCCCACAAAGGCGCACTTCTCATGTCTAGCGCTAGTTCAACAAACCCAGGATTGACAGAGGCCCTGCACTTGCCACCCCAGAAAAGTATCTCATCTCCAAAGAAGGATTCTTATGGTAACGGATGTAAAGGGCTCCCGTTCTTGAAACGGTGGTGAAAGGATGGTGAAATAATGCTGAAAACAATCCTATCTTCCAAGGCTCCGGTGCCAGGTTTGGGAAACACCAAGTTCCCTGGGCCTCAGCAGAGGGTTCTCTGTGAAAAGCATCATACGCTTCAGGATGCAGAGACCGACCTCATGACTATTACGGTGCAAAACGCTATGGAAATGTCCAATAATTACCAGCATACTGGTGATTTCAGAAGGGTCAGGATGAAATCTGAAGCACGATCCACACTTTTCCCACCTCAGGCAAATATGCACTTACCAACTCTGGAGGTAAACCAATCAAAGGCAGGGCTGACAGAAGCCCCGCACTTACACCCCACCCAGAAATCTCAACTACCAGGCAGGATTCTTATGCTAATGCCAGAAACCTGCTCGGGTTCTGAAAATCATGGTGAAACCACAGTGGAACACTACTTAAAAGAACACGTTCTTTGTAGTCTCTAGGACCAACTATTGGAAATGCCAAGTTTACTGGGCCTCAGCCTGCTTTCGTCTGTGAAAACTCTGGTACGCTTCAGGAGGCAGAGACCAACATTAGGACAATTACGGTGAAAAGTGTTACGGAAAAATACCAAATAGTTCTCCACCTAGCGGTTCTTTCAAAAGTTGTGCCACACACCTCTTGGAAAGATCCAGTTACTCTGGCCTAGCCTTCGATTGGTCTGGAGGAGGAATCGCCGTTCCTAGCTGATGAATCAAATGATTCTGAAAGGAACGGTGAAAAGTGCGGATCCTGTTTCAGTCTTTAGACTTAAACAGGATCCGCACAATTCACCTGTCCCACAAAGGCGCACTTCTCATGTCTGGCGCTAGTCCAACAAACCCAGGACGGACAGAGGCCCTGCACTTGCCACCCCAGAAAAATATCTCATCTCCAAAGAAGGATTCTTACGCTAACGGTTGAAAAGGGCTCCCGTTCTTGAAACGGTGGTGAAAGCATGGTTAAATACTACTGAAAACAATCCTATCTTCCCAGGCTCCGGTGCCAGGTTTGGGAAATACCAAGTTCCCTGGTCCTCAGCAGAGGGATCTCTGATAAAAGCATCATAGGCTTCAGGATGCAGAGACCGACCTCATGACTATTACGGTGCAAAATGCTATGGAAATGGCCAAAAATTACCAACATACTGGTGATTTCAAAAGGGTCAGGACGAAATCTGAAGCACGATCCACACTTTTCCCACCTCAGGCAAATATGCATTTACCAACTCTGGAGGTAAACCAATCAAAGGCAGGGCTGACAGAAGCCCCGCACTTACACCCCACCCAGAAATCTCAACTACCAGGCAGGATTCTTATGCTAATGCGAGAAACCTGCTGGGGTTCTGAAAATCATGGTGAAACCATAGTGGAACACTACTTAAAAGAACACGTTCTTTGTAGTCTCTAGGACCAACTATTGGAAATGCCAAGTTGACTGGGCCTCAGCCTGCTTTCGTCTGTGAAAACTCTGGTACGCTTCAGGAGGCAGAGACCAACATTAGGACAATTACGGTGAAAAGTGCTACGGAAAAATACCAAATAGTTCTCCACCTAGCGGTTCTTTCAAAAGTTGTGCCACACACCTCTTGGAAAGATCCAGTTACTCTGGCCTAGCCTTCGATTGGTCTGGAGGAGGAATCGCCGTTCCTAGCTGATGAATCAAATGATTCTGAAAGGAACGGTGAAAAGTGCGGATCCTGTTTCAGTCTTTAGACTGAAACAGGATCCGCACTATTCACCTGTCCCACAAAGGCGCACTTCTCATGTCTGGCGCTAGTCCAACAAACCCAGGACTGACAGAGGCCCTGCACTTGCCACCCCAGAAAAATATCTCATCTCCAAAGAAGGATTCTTACGCTAACGGTTGAAAAGGGCTCCCGTTCTTGAAACGGTGGTGAAAGCATGGTGAAATACTACTGAAAACAATCCTATCTTCCCAGGCTCCGGTCCCAGGTTTGGGAAATACCAAGTTCCCTGGTCCTCAGCAGAGGGATCTCTGATAAAAGCATCATAGGCTTCAGGATGCAGAGACCGACCTCATGATTATTACGGTGCAAAATGCTATGGAAATGGCCAAAAATTACCAACATACTGGTGATTTCAAAAGGGTCAGGACGAAATCTGAAGCACGATCCACACTTTTCCCACCTCAGGCAAATATGCATTTACCAACTCTGGAGGTAAACCAATCAAAGGCAGGGCTGACAGAAGCCCCGCACTTACACCCCACCCAGAAATCTCAACTACCAGGCAGGATTCTTATGCTAATGCGAGAACCCTGCTCGGGTTCTGAAAATCATGGTGAAACCATAGTGGAACACTACTTAAAAGAACACGTTCTTTGTAGTCTCTAGGACCAACTATTGGAAATGCCAAGTTGACTGGGCCTCAGCCTGCTTTCGTCTGTGAAAACTCTGGTACGCTTCAGGAGGCAGAGACCAACATTAGGACAATTACGGTGAAAAGTGCTACGGAAAAATACCAAATAGTTCTCCACCTAGCGGTTCTTTCAAAAGTTGTGCCACACACCTCTTGGAAAGATCCAGTTACTCTGGCCTAGCCTTCGATTGGTCTGGAGGAGGAATCGCCGTTCCTAGCTGATGAATCAAATGATTCTGAAAGGAACGGTGAAAAGTGCGGATCCTGTTTCAGTCTTTAGACTGAAACAGGATCCGCACTATTCACCTGTCCCACAAAGGCGCACTTCTCATGTCTAGCGCTAGTTCAACAAACCCAGGATTGACAGAGGCCCTGCACTTGCCACCCCAGAAAAGTATCTCATCTCCAAAGAAGGATTCTTATGCTAACGGATGTAAAGGGCTCCCGTTCTTGAAACGGTGGTGAAAGGATGGTGAAATAATGCTGAAAACAATCCTATCTTCCAAGGCTCCGGTGCCAGGTTTGGGAAACACCAAGTTCCCTGGGCCTCAGCAGAGGGTTCTCTGTGAAAAGCATCATACGCTTCAGGATGCAGAGACCGACCTCATGACTATTACGGTGCAAAATGCTATGGAAATGTCCAATAATTACCAGCATACTGGTGATTTCAGAAGGGTCAGGATGAAATCTGAAGCACGATCCACACTTTTCCCACCTCAGGCAAATATGCACTTTCCAACTCTGGAGGTAAACCAATCAAAGGCAGGGCTGACAGAAGCCCCGCACTTACACCCCACCCAGAAATCTCAACTACCAGGCAGGATTCTTATGCTAATGCCAGAAACCTGCTCGGGTTCTGAAAATCATGGTGAAACCACAGTGGAACACTACTTAAAAGAACACTTTCTTTGTAGTCTCTAGTACCAACTATTGGAAATGCCAAGTTGACTGGGCCTCAGCCTGCTTTCGTCTGTGAAAACTCCCGTATGCTTAAGGATGCAGAGACCAATTTAGGACAATAACGGGGAAAAGTGCTACGGAAAAATACTAAATAGTTCTCCACCTAGCGGTTCTTTCAGAAGTTGTGCCACACACCTCTTAGAAACATCGAGTTACATTGGCCTAGCCTTCGATTGGTCTGGAGAAGGAATCGCCATTCCTAGCTGATGAATCAAATGATTCTGAAAGGAACGGTGAAAAGTGCGGATCCTGTTTCAGTCTTTAGACTGAAGCAAGATCCGCACTATTCACCTGTCCCACAAAGGCGCACTTCTCATGTCTGGCGCTAGTCCAACAAACCCAGGACGGACAGAGGCCCTGCACTTGCCACCCCAGAAAAATATCTCATCTCCAAAGAAGGATTCTTACGCTAACGGTTGAAAAGGGCTCCCGTTCTTGAAACGGTGGTGAAAGGATGGTGAAATACTACTGAAAACACTCCTATCTTCCAAGGCTCCGGTGCCAGGTTTGGGAAATACCAAGTTCCCTGGTCCTCAGCAGAGGGATCTCTGATAAAAGCATCATAGGCTTCAGGATGCAGAGACCGACCTCATGACTATTACGGTGCAAAATGCTATGGAAATGGCCAAAAATTACCAACATACTGGTGATTTCAAAAGGGTCAGGACGAAATCTGAAGCACGATCCACACTTATCCCACCTCAGGCAAATATGCACTTTCCAACTCTGGAGGTAAACAAATCAAAGGCAGGGCTGACAGAATTGCCGCACTTACACCCCACCCAGAAATCTCAACTACCAGGCAGGATTCTTATGCTAATGCCAGAAACCTGCTCGGGTTCTGAAAATCATGGTGAAACCACAGTGGAACACTACTTAAAAGAACACGTTCTTTGTAGTCTCTAGGACCAACTATTGGAAATGCCAAGTTTACTGGGCCTCAGCCTGCTTTCGTCTGTGAAAACTCTGGTACGCTTCAGGAGGCAGAGACCAACATTAGGACAATTACGGTGAAAAGTGTTACGGAAAAATACCAAATAGTTCTCCACCTAGCGGTTCTTTCAAAAGTTGTGCCACACACCACTTGGAAAGATCCAGTTACTCTGTCCTAGCCTTCGATTGGTCTGGAGGAGGAATCGCCGTTCCTAGCTGATGAATCAAATGATTCTGAAAGGAACGGTGAAAAGTGCGGATCCTGTTTCAGTCTTTAGACTTAAACAGGATCCGCACAATTCACCTGTCCCACAAAGGCGCACTTCTCATGTCTGGCGCTAGTCCAACAAACCCAGGACTGACAGAGGCCCTGCACTTGCCACCCCAGAAAAATATCTCATCTCCAAAGAAGGATTCTTACGCTAACGGTTGAAAAGG
Organism: Lemur catta; assembly: GCF_020740605.2. Classification (NCBI taxonomy): domain Eukaryota; kingdom Metazoa; phylum Chordata; class Mammalia; order Primates; family Lemuridae; genus Lemur; species Lemur catta. The sequence goes on from NC_059137.1 coordinate 14,180,879, forward strand.
GCTCCCGTTCTTGAAACGGTGGTGAAAGCATGGTGAAATACTACTGAAAACAATCCTATCTTCCCAGGCTCCGGTGCCAGGTTTGGGAAATACCAAGTTCCCTGGTCCTCAGCAGAGGGATCTCTGATAAAAGCATCATAGGCTTCAGGATGCAGAGACCGACCTCATGACTATTACGGTGCAAAATGCTATGGAAATGGCCAAAAATTACCAACATACTGGTGATTTCAAAAGGGTCAGGACGAAATCTGAAGCACGATCCACACTTTTCCCACCTCAGGCAAATATGCATTTACCAACTCTGGAGGTAAACCAATCAAAGGCAGGGCTGACAGAAGCCCCGCACTTACACCCCACCCAGAAATCTCAACTACCAGGCAGGATTCTTATGCTAATGCGAGAAACCTGCTGGGGTTCTGAAAATCATGGTGAAACCATAGTGGAACACTACTTAAAAGAACACGTTCTTTGTAGTCTCTAGGACCAACTATTGGAAATGCCAAGTTGACTGGGCCTCAGCCTGCTTTCGTCTGTGAAAACTCTGGTACGCTTCAGGAGGCAGAGACCAACATTAGGACAATTACGGTGAAAAGTGCTACGGAAAAATACCAAATAGTTCTCCACCTAGCGGTTCTTTCAAAAGTTGTGCCACACACCTCTTGGAAAGATCCAGTTACTCTGGCCTAGCCTTCGATTGGTCTGGAGGAGGAATCGCCGTTCCTAGCTGATGAATCAAATGATTCTGAAAGGAACGGTGAAAAGTGCGGATCCTGTTTCAGTCTTTAGACTGAAACAGGATCCGCACTATTCACCTGTCCCACAAAGGCGCACTTCTCATGTCTGGCGCTAGTCCAACAAACCCAGGACTGACAGAGGCCCTGCACTTGCCACCCCAGAAAAATATCTCATCTCCAAAGAAGGATTCTTACGCTAACGGTTGAAAAGGGCTCCCGTTCTTGAAACGGTGGTGAAAGCATGGTGAAATACTACTGAAAACAATCCTATCTTCCCAGGCTCCGGTCCCAGGTTTGGGAAATACCAAGTTCCCTGGTCCTCAGCAGAGGGATCTCTGATAAAAGCATCATAGGCTTCAGGATGCAGAGACCGACCTCATGATTATTACGGTGCAAAATGCTATGGAAATGGCCAAAAATTACCAACATACTGGTGATTTCAAAAGGGTCAGGACGAAATCTGAAGCACGATCCACACTTTTCCCACCTCAGGCAAATATGCATTTACCAACTCTGGAGGTAAACCAATCAAAGGCAGGGCTGACAGAAGCCCCGCACTTACACCCCACCCAGAAATCTCAACTACCAGGCAGGATTCTTATGCTAATGCGAGGACCCTGCTCGGGTTCTGAAAATCATGGTGAAACCATAGTGGAACACTACTTAAAAGAACACGTTCTTTGTAGTCTCTAGGACCAACTATTGGAAATGCCAAGTTTACTGGGCCTCAGCCTGCTTTCGTCTGTGAAAACTCTGGTACGCTTCAGGAGGCAGAGACCAACATTAGGACAATTACGGTGAAAAGTGCTACGGAAAAATACCAAATAGTTCTCCACCTAGCGGTTCTTTCAAAAGTTGTGCCACACACCTCTTGGAAAGATCCAGTTACTCTGGCCTAGCCTTCGATTGGTCTGGAGGAGGAATCGCCGTTCCTAGCTGATGAATCAAATGATTCTGAAAGGAACGGTGAAAAGTGCGGATCCTGTTTCAGTCTTTAGACTGAAACAGGATCCGCACTATTCACCTGTCCCACAAAGGCGCACTTCTCATGTCTAGCGCTAGTTCAACAAACCCAGGATTGACAGAGGCCCTGCACTTGCCACCCCAGAAAAGTATCTCATCTCCAAAGAAGGATTCTTACGCTAACGGATGTAAAGGGCTCCCGTTCTTGAAACGGTGGTGAAAGGATGGTGAAATAATGCTGAAAACAATCCTATCTTCCAAGGCTCCGGTGCCAGGTTTGGGAAACACCAAGTTCCCTGGGCCTCAGCAGAGGGTTCTCTGTGAAAAGCATCATACGCTTCAGGATGCAGAGACCGACCTCATGACTATTACGGTGCAAAACGCTATGGAAATGTCCAATAATTACCAGCATACTGGTGATTTCAGAAGGGTCAGGATGAAATCTGAAGCACGATCCACACTTTTCCCACCTCAGGCAAATATGCACTTACCAACTCTGGAGGTAAACCAATCAAAGGCAGGGCTGACAGAAGCCCCGCACTTACACCCCACCCAGAAATCTCAACTACCAGGCAGGATTCTTATGCTAATGCCAGAAACCTGCTCGGGTTCTGAAAATCATGGTGAAACCACAGTGGAACACTACTTAAAAGAACACTTTCTTTGTAGTCTCTAGTACCAACTATTGGAAATGCCAAGTTGACTGGGCCTCAGCCTGCTTTCGTCTGTGAAAACTCCCGTATGCTTAAGGATGCAGAGACCAATTTAGGACAATAACGGGGAAAAGTGCTACGGAAAAATACTAAATAGTTCTCCACCTAGCGGTTCTTTCAGAAGTTGTGCCACACACCTCTTAGAAACATCGAGTTACATTGGCCTAGCCTTCGATTGGTCTGGAGAAGGAATCGCCATTCCTAGCTGATGAATCAAATGATTCTGAAAGGAACGGTGAAAAGTGCGGATCCTGTTTCAGTCTTTAGACTGAAGCAAGATCCGCACTATTCACCTGTCCCACAAAGGCGCACTTCTCATGTCTGGCGCTAGTCCAACAAACCCAGGACTGACAGAGGCCCTGCACTTGCCACCCCAGAAAAATATCTCATCTCCAAAGAAGGATTCTTACGCTAACGGTTGAAAAGGGCTCCCGTTCTTGAAACGGTGGTGAAAGGATGGTGAAATACTACTGAAAACACTCCTATCTTCCAAGGCTCCGGTGCCAGGTTTGGGAAATACCAAGTTCCCTGGTCCTCAGCAGAGGGATCTCTGATAAAAGCATCATAGGCTTCAGGATGCAGAGACCGACCTCATGACTATTACGGTGCAAAATGCTATGGAAATGGCCAAAAATTACCAACATACTGGTGATTTCAAAAGGGTCAGGACGAAATCTGAAGCACGATCCACACTTATCCCACCTCAGGCAAATATGCACTTTCCAACTCTGGAGGTAAACAAATCAAAGGCAGGGCTGACAGAATTGCCGCACTTACACCCCACCCAGAAATCTCAACTACCAGGCAGGATTCTTATGCTAATGCCAGAAACCTGCTCGGGTTCTGAAAATCATGGTGAAACCACAGTGGAACACTACTTAAAAGAACACGTTCTTTGTAGTCTCTAGGACCAACTATTGGAAATGCCAAGTTTACTGGGCCTCAGCCTGCTTTCGTCTGTGAAAACTCTGGTACGCTTCAGGAGGCAGAGACCAACATTAGGACAATTACGGTGAAAAGTGTTACGGAAAAATACCAAATAGTTCTCCACCTAGCGGTTCTTTCAAAAGTTGTGCCACACACCTCTTGGAAAGATCCAGTTACTCTGTCCTAGCCTTCGATTGGTCTGGAGGAGGAATCGCCGTTCCTAGCTGATGAATCAAATGATTCTGAAAGGAACGGTGAAAAGTGCGGATCCTGTTTCAGTCTTTAGACTTAAACAGGATCCGCACAATTCACCTGTCCCACAAAGGCGCACTTCTCATGTCTGGCGCTAGTCCAACAAACCCAGGACTGACAGAGGCCCTGCACTTGCCACCCCAGAAAAATATCTCATCTCCAAAGAAGGATTCTTACGCTAACGGTTGAAAAGGGCTCCCGTTCTTGAAACGGTGGTGAAAGCATGGTGAAATACTACTGAAAACAATCCTATCTTCCCAGGCTCCGGTGCCAGGTTTGGGAAATACCAAGTTCCCTGGTCCTCAGCAGAGGGATCTCTGATAAAAGCATCATAGGCTTCAGGATGCAGAGACCGACCTCATGACTATTACGGTGCAAAATGCTATGGACATGGCCAAAAATTACCAACATACTGGTGATTTCAAAAGGGTCAGGACGAAATCTGAAGCACGATCCACACTTTTCCCACCTCAGGCAAATATGCATTTACCAACTCTGGAGGTAAACCAATCAAAGGCAGGGCTGACAGAAGCCCCGCACTTACACCCCACCCAGAAATCTCAACTACCAGGCAGGATTCTTATGCTAATGCGAGAAACCTGCTCGGGTTCTGAAAATCATGGTGAAACCATAGTGGAACACTACTTAAAAGAACACGTTCTTTGTAGTCTCTAGGACCAACTATTGGAAATGCCAAGTTGACTGGGCCTCAGCCTGCTTTCGTCTGTGAAAACTCTGGTACGCTTCAGGAGGCAGAGACCAACATTAGGACAATTACGGTGAAAAGTGCTACGGAAAAATACCAAATAGTTCTCCACCTAGCGGTTCTTTCAAAAGTTGTGCCACACACCTCTTGGAAAGATCCAGTTACTCTGGCCTAGCCTTCGATTGGTCTGGAGGAGGAATCGCCGTTCCTAGCTGATGAATCAAATGATTCTGAAAGGAACGGTGAAAAGTGCGGATCCTGTTTCAGTCTTTAGACTGAAACAGGATCCGCACTATTCACCTGTCCCACAAAGGCGCACTTCTCATGTCTAGCGCTAGTTCAACAAACCCAGGATTGACAGAGGCCCTGCACTTGCCACCCCAGAAAAGTATCTCATCTCCAAAGAAGGATTCTTATGCTAACGGATGTAAAGGGCTCCCGTTCTTGAAACGGTGGTGAAAGGATGGTGAAATAATGCTGAAAACAATCCTATCTTCCAAGGCTCCGGTGCCAGGTTTGGGAAACACCAAGTTCCCTGGGCCTCAGCAGAGGGTTCTCTGTGAAAAGCATCATACGCTTCAGGATGCAGAGACCGACCTCATGACTATTACGGTGCAAAACGCTATGGAAATGTCCAATAATTACCAGCATACTGGTGATTTCAGAAGGGTCAGGATGAAATCTGAAGCACGATCCACACTTTTCCCACCTCAGGCAAATATGCACTTACCAACTCTGGAGGTAAACCAATCAAAGGCAGGGCTGACAGAAGCCCCGCACTTACACCCCACCCAGAAATCTCAACTACCAGGCAGGATTCTTATGCTAATGCCAGAAACCTGCTCGGGTTCTGAAAATCATGGTGAAACCACAGTGGAACACTACTTAAAAGAACACTTTCTTTGTAGTCTCTAGTACCAACTATTGGAAATGCCAAGTTGACTGGGCCTCAGCCTGCTTTCGTCTGTGAAAACTCCCGTATGCTTAAGGATGCAGAGACCAATTTAGGACAATAACGGGGAAAAGTGCTACGGAAAAATACTAAATAGTTCTCCACCTAGCGGTTCTTTCAGAAGTTGTGCCACACACCTCTTAGAAACATCGAGTTACATTGGCCTAGCCTTCGATTGGTCTGAAGAAGGAATCGCCATTCCTAGCTGATGAATCAAATGATTCTGAAAGGAACGGTGAAAAGTGCGGATCCTGTTTCAGTCTTTAGACTGAAGCAAGATCCGCACTATTCACCTGTCCCACAAAGGCGCACTTCTCATGTCTGGCGCTAGTCCAACAAACCCAGGACTGACAGAGGCCCTGCACTTGCCACCCCAGAAAAATATCTCATCTCCAAAGAAGGATTCTTACGCTAACGGTTGAAAAGGGCTCCCGTTCTTGAAACGGTGGTGAAAGGATGGTGAAATACTACTGAAAACAATCCTATCTTCCAAGGCTCCGGTGCCAGGTTTGGGAAATACCAAGTTCCCTGGTCCTCAGCAGAGGGATCTCTGATAAAAGCATCATAGGCTTCAGGATGCAGAGACCGACCTCATGACTATTACGGTGCAAAATGCTATGGAAATGGCCAAAAATTACCAACATACTGGTGATTTCAAAAGGGTCAGGACGAAATCTGAAGCACGATCCACACTTATCCCACCTCAGGCAAATATGCACTTTCCAACTCTGGAGGTAAACAAATCAAAGGCAGGGCTGACAGAATTGCCGCACTTACACCCCACCCAGAAATCTCAACTACCAGGCAGGATTCTTATGCTAATGCGAGAAACCTGCTCGGGTTCTGAAAATCATGGTGAAACCACAGTGGAACACTACTTAAAAGAACACTTTCTTTGTAGTCTCTAGGACCAACTATTGGAAATGCCAAGTTTACTGGGCCTCAGCCTGCTTTCGTCTGTGAAAACTCTCGTATGCTTAAGGATGGAGAGACCAATTTAGGACAATTACGGTGAAAAGTGCTACGGAAAAATACCAAATAGTTCTCCACCTAGCGGTTCTTTCAAAAGTTGTGCCACACACCTCTTAGAAACATCGAGTTACAGTGGCCTAGCCTTCGATTGGTCTGGAGAAGGAATCACCGTTCCTAGCTGATGAATCAAATGATTCTGAAAGGAACGGTGAAAAGTGCGGATCCTGTTTCAGTCTTTAGACTGAAACAGGATCCGCACTATTCACCTGTCCCACAAAGGCGCACTTCTCATGTCTGGCGCTAGTCCAACAAACCCAGAACTGACAGAGGCCCTGCACTTGCCACCCCAGAAAAATATCTCATCTCCAAAGAAGGATTCTTACGCTAACGGTTGAAAAGGGCTCCCGTTCTTGAAACGGTGGTGAAAGCATGGTGAAATACTACTGAAAACAATCCTATCTTCCCAGGCTCCGGTGCCAGGTTTGGGAAATACCAAGTTCCCTGGTCCTCAGCAGAGGGATCTCTGATAAAAGCATCATAGGCTTCAGGATGCAGAGACCGACCTCATGACTATTACGGTGCAAAATGCTATGGAAATGGCCAAAAATTACCAACATACTGGTGATTTCAAAAGGGTCAGGACGAAATCTGAAGCACGATCCACACTTTTCCCACCTCAGGCATATATGCATTTACAAACTCTGGAGGTAAACCAATCAAAGGCAGGGCTGACAGAAGCCCCGCACTTACACCCCACCCAGAAATCTCAACTACCAGGCAGGATTCTTATGCTAATGCGAGAAACCTGCTGGGGTTCTGAAAATCATGGTGAAACCATAGTGGAACACTACTTAAAAGAACACGTTCTTTGTAGTCTCTAGGACCAACTATTGGAAATGCCAAGTTTACTGGGCCTCAGCCTGCTTTCGTCTGTGAAAACTCTGGTACGCTTCAGGAGGCAGAGACCAACATTAGGACAATTACGGTGAAAAGTGCTACGGAAAAATACCAAATAGTTCTCCACCTAGCGGTTCTTTCAAAAGTTGTGCCACACACCTCTTGGAAAGATCCAGTTACTCTGGCCTAGCCTTCGATTGGTCTGGAGGAGGAATCGCCGTTCCTAGCTGATGAATCAAATGATTCTGAAAGGAACGGTGAAAAGTGCGGATCCTGTTTCAGTCTTTAGACTGAAACAGGATCCGCACTATTCACCTGTCCCACAAAGGCGCACTTCTCATGTCTAGCGCTAGTTCAACAAACCCAGGATTGACAGAGGCCCTGCACTTGCCACCCCAGAAAAGTATCTCATCTCCAAAGAAGGATTCTTATGCTAACGGATGTAAAGGGCTCCCGTTCTTGAAACGGTGGTGAAAGGATGGTGAAATAATGCTAAAAACAATCCTATCTTCCAAGGCTCCGGTGCCAGGTTTGGGAAACACCAAGTTCCCTGGGCCTCAGCAGAGGGTTCTCTGTGAAAAGCATCATACGCTTCAGGATGCAGAGACCGACCTCATGACTATTACGGTGCAAAACGCTATGGAAATGTCCAATAATTACCAGCATACTGGTGATTTCAGAAGGGTCAGGATGAAATCTGAAGCACGATCCACACTTTTCCCACCTCAGGCAAATATGCACTTACCAACTCTGGAGGTAAACCAATCAAAGGCAGGGCTGACAGAAGCCCCGCACTTACACCCCACCCAGAAATCTCAACTACCAGGCAGGATTCTTATGCTAATGCCAGAAACCTGCTCGGGTTCTGAAAATCATGGTGAAACCACAGTGGAACACTACTTAAAAGAACACTTTCTTTGTAGTCTCTAGTACCAACTATTGGAAATGCCAAGTTGACTGGGCCTCAGCCTGCTTTCGTCTGTGAAAACTCCCGTATGCTTAAGGATGCAGAGACCAATTTAGGACAATAACGGGGAAAAGTGCTACGGAAAAATACTAAATAGTTCTCCACCTAGCGGTTCTTTCAGAAGTTGTGCCACACACCTCTTAGAAACATCGAGTTACATTGGCCTAGCCTTCGATTGGTCTGAAGAAGGAATCGCCATTCCTAGCTGATGAATCAAATGATTCTGAAAGGAACGGTGAAAAGTGCGGATCCTGTTTCAGTCTTTAGACTGAAGCAAGATCCGCACTATTCACCTGTCCCACAAAGGCGCACTTCTCATGTCTGGCGCTAGTCCAACAAACCCAGGACTGACAGAGGCCCTGCACTTGCCACCCCAGAAAAATATCTCATCTCCAAAGAAGGATTCTTACGCTAACGGTTGAAAAGGGCTCCCGTTCTTGAAACGGTGGTGAAAGGATGGTGAAATACTACTGAAAACAATCCTATCTTCCAAGGCTCCGGTGCCAGGTTTGGGAAATACCAAGTTCCCTGGTCCTCAGCAGAGGGATCTCTGATAAAAGCATCATAGGCTTCAGGATGCAGAGACCGACCTCATGACTATTACGGTGCAAAATGCTATGGAAATGGCCAAAAATTACCAACATACTGGTGATTTCAAAAGGGTCAGGACGAAATCTGAAGCACGATCCACACTTATCCCACCTCAGGCAAATATGCACTTTCCAACTCTGGAGGTAAACAAATCAAAGGCAGGGCTGACAGAATTGCCGCACTTACACCCCACCCAGAAATCTCAACTACCAGGCAGGATTCTTATGCTAATGCGAGAAACCTGCTCGGGTTCTGAAAATCATGGTGAAACCACAGTGGAACACTACTTAAAAGAACACTTTCTTTGTAGTCTCTAGGACCAACTATTGGAAATGCCAAGTTTACTGGGCCTCAGCCTGCTTTCGTCTGTGAAAACTCTCGTATGCTTAAGGATGGAGAGACCAATTTAGGACAATTACGGTGAAAAGTGCTACGGAAAAATACCAAATAGTTCTCCACCTAGCGGTTCTTTCAAAAGTTGTGCCACACACCTCTTAGAAACATCGAGTTACAGTGGCCTAGCCTTCGATTGGTCTGGAGAAGGAATCACCGTTCCTAGCTGATGAATCAAATGATTCTGAAAGGAACGGTGAAAAGTGCGGATCCTGTTTCAGTCTTTAGACTGAAACAGGATCCGCACTATTCACCTGTCCCACAAAGGCGCACTTCTCATGTCTGGCGCTAGTCCAACAAACCCAGAACTGACAGAGGCCCTGCACTTGCCACCCCAGAAAAATATCTCATCTCCAAAGAAGGATTCTTACGCTAACGGTTGAAAAGGGCTCCCGTTCTTGAAACGGTGGTGAAAGCATGGTGAAATACTACTGAAAACAATCCTATCTTCCCAGGCTCCGGTGCCAGGTTTGGGAAATACCAAGTTCCCTGGTCCTCAGCAGAGGGATCTCTGATAAAAGCATCATAGGCTTCAGGATGCAGAGACCGACCTCATGACTATTACGGTGCAAAATGCTATGGAAATGGCCAAAAATTACCAACATACTGGTGATTTCAAAAGGGTCAGGACGAAATCTGAAGCACGATCCACACTTTTCCCACCTCAGGCATATATGCATTTACAAACTCTGGAGGTAAACCAATCAAAGGCAGGGCTGACAGAAGCCCCGCACTTACACCCCACCCAGAAATCTCAACTACCAGGCAGGATTCTTATGCTAATGCGAGAAACCTGCTCGGGTTCTGAAAATCATGGTGAAACCATAGTGGAACACTACTTAAAAGAACACGTTCTTTGTAGTCTCTAGGACCAACTATTGGAAATGCCAAGTTTACTGGGCCTCAGCCTGCTTTCGTCTGTGAAAACTCTGGTACGCTTCAGGAGGCAGAGACCAACATTAGGACAATTACGGTGAAAAGTGCTACGGAAAAATACCAAATAGTTCTCCACCTAGCGGTTCTTTCAAAAGTTGTGCCACACACCTCTTGGAAAGATCCAGTTACTCTGGCCTAGCCTTCGATTGGTCTGGAGGAGGAATCGCCGTTCCTAGCTGATGAATCAAATGATTCTGAAAGGAACGGTGAAAAGTGCGGATCCTGTTTCAGTCTTTAGACTGAAACAGGATCCGCACTATTCACCTGTCCCACAAAGGCGCACTTCTCATGTCTAGCGCTAGTTCAACAAACCCAGGATTGACAGAGGCCCTGCACTTGCCACCCCAGAAAAGTATCTCATCTCCAAAGAAGGATTCTTATGCTAACGGATGTAAAGGGCTCCCGTTCTTGAAACGGTGGTGAAAGGATGGTGAAATAATGCTGAAAACAATCCTATCTTCCAAGGCTCCGGTGCCAGGTTTGGGAAACACCAAGTTCCCTGGGCCTCAGCAGAGGGTTCTCTGTGAAAAGCATCATACGCTTCAGGATGCAGAGACCGACCTCATGACTATTACGGTGCAAAACGCTATGGAAATGTCCAATAATTACCAGCATACTGGTGATTTCAGAAGGGTCAGGATGAAATCTGAAGCACGATCCACACTTTTCCCACCTCAGGCAAATATGCACTTACCAACTCTGGAGGTAAACCAATCAAAGGCAGGGCTGACAGAAGCCCCGCACTTACACCCCACCCAGAAATCTCAACTACCAGGCAGGATTCTTATGCTAATGCCAGAAACCTGCTCGGGTTCTGAAAATCATGGTGAAACCACAGTGGAACACTACTTAAAAGAACACTTTCTTTGTAGTCTCTAGTACCAACTATTGGAAATGCCAAGTTGACTGGGCCTCAGCCTGCTTTCGTCTGTGAAAACTCTCGTATGCTTAAGGATGCAGAGACCAATTTAGGACAATAACGGGGAAAAGTGCTACGGAAAAATACTAAATAGTTCTCCACCTAGCGGTTCTTTCAGAAATTGTGCCACACACCTCTTAGAAACATCGAGTTACATTGGCCTAGCCTTCGATTGGTCTGGAGAAGGAATCGCCATTCCTAGCTGATGAATCAAATGATTCTGAAAGGAACGGTGAAAAGTGCGGATCCTGTTTCAGTCTTTAGACTGAAGCAAGATCCGCACTATTCACCTGTCCCACAAAGGCGCACTTCTCATGTCTGGCGCTAGTCCAACAAACCCAGGACTGACAGAGGCCCTGCACTTGCCACCCCAGAAAAATATCTCATCTCCAAAGAAGGATTCTTACGCTAACGGTTGAAAAGGGCTCCCGTTCTTGAAACGGTGGTGAAAGCATGGTGAAATACTACTGAAAACAATCCTATCTTCCCAGGCTCCGGTGCCAGGTTTGGGAAATACCAAGTTCCCTGGTCCTCAGCAGAGGGATCTCTGATAAAAGCATCATAGGCTTCAGGATGCAGAGACCGACCTCATGACTATTACGGTGCAAAATGCTATGGAAATGGCCAAAAATTACCAACATACTGGTGATTTCAAAAGGGTCAGGACGAAATCTGAAGCACGATCCACACTTTTCCCACCTCAGGCATATATGCATTTACAAACTCTGGAGGTAAACCAATCAAAGGCAGGGCTGACAGAAGCCCCGCACTTACACCCCACCCAGAAATCTCAACTACCAGGCAGGATTCTTATGCTAATGCGAGAAACCTGCTCGGGTTCTGAAAATCATGGTGAAACCATAGTGGAACACTACTTAAAAGAACACGTTCTTTGTAGTCTCTAGGACCAACTATTGGAAATGCCAAGTTTACTGGGCCTCAGCCTGCTTTCGTCTGTGAAAACTCTGGTACGCTTCAGGAGGCAGAGACCAACATTAGGACAATTACGGTGAAAAGTGCTACGGAAAAATACCAAATAGTTCTCCACCTAGCGGTTCTTTCAAAAGTTGTGCCACACACCTCTTGGAAAGATCCAGTTACTCTGGCCTAGCCTTCGATTGGTCTGGAGGAGGAATCGCCGTTCCTAGCTGATGAATCAAATGATTCTGAAAGGAACGGTGAAAAGTGCGGATCCTGTTTCAGTCTTTAGACTGAAACAGGATCCGCACTATTCACCTGTCCCACAAAGGCGCACTTCTCATGTCTAGCGCTAGTTCAACAAACCCAGGATTGACAGAGGCCCTGCACTTGCCACCCCAGAAAAGTATCTCATCTCCAAAGAAGGATTCTTATGCTAACGGATGTAAAGGGCTCCCGTTCTTGAAACGGTGGTGAAAGGATGGTGAAATAATGCTGAAAACAATCCTATCTTCCAAGGCTCCGGTGCCAGGTTTGGGAAACACCAAGTTCCCTGGGCCTCAGCAGAGGGTTCTCTGTGAAAAGCATCATACGCTTCAGGATGCAGAGACCGACCTCATGACTATTACGGTGCAAAACGCTATGGAAATGTCCAATAATTACCAGCATACTGGTGATTTCAGAAGGGTCAGGATGAAATCTGAAGCACGATCCACACTTTTCCCACCTCAGGCAAATATGCACTTACCAACTCTGGAGGTAAACCAATCAAAGGCAGGGCTGACAGAAGCCCCGCACTTACACCCCACCCAGAAATCTCAACTACCAGGCAGGATTCTTATGCTAATGCCAGAAACCTGCTCGGGTTCTGAAAATCATGGTGAAACCACAGTGGAACACTACTTAAAAGAACACTTTCTTTGTAGTCTCTAGTACCAACTATTGGAAATGCCAAGTTGACTGGGCCTCAGCCTGCTTTCGTCTGTGAAAACTCTCGTATGCTTAAGGATGCAGAGACCAATTTAGGACAATAACGGGGAAAAGTGCTACGGAAAAATACTAAATAGTTCTCCACCTAGCGGTTCTTTCAGAAATTGTGCCACACACCTCTTAGAAACATCGAGTTACATTGGCCTAGCCTTCGATTGGTCTGGAGAAGGAATCGCCATTCCTAGCTGATGAATCAAATGATTCTGAAAGGAACGGTGAAAAGTGCGGATCCTGTTTCAGTCTTTAGACTGAAGCAAGATCCGCACTATTCACCTGTCCCACAAAGGCGCACTTCTCATGTCTGGCGCTAGTCCAACAAACCCAGGACTGACAGAGGCCCTGCACTTGCCACCCCAGAAAAATATCTCATCTCCAAAGAAGGATTCTTACGCTAACGGTTGAAAAGGGCTCCCGTTCTTGAAACGGTGGTGAAAGGATGGTGAAATACTACTGAAAACAATCCTATCTTCCCAGGCTCCGGTGCCAGGTTTGGGAAATACCAAGTTCCCTGGTCCTCAGCAGAGGGATCTCTGATAAAAGCATCATAGGCTTCAGGATGCAGAGACCGACCTCATGACTATTACGGTGCAAAATGCTATGGAAATGGCCAAAAATTACCAACATACTGGTGATTTCAAAAGGGTCAGGACGAAATCTGAAGCACGATCCACACTTATCCCACCTCAGGCAAATATGCACTTTCCAACTCTGGAGGTAAACAAATCAAAGGCAGGGCTGACAGAATTGCCGCACTTACACCCCACCCAGAAATCTCAACTACCAGGCAGGATTCTTATGCTAATGCGAGAAACCTGCTCGGGTTCTGAAAATCATGGTGAAACCACAGTGGAACACTACTTAAAAGAACACTTTCTTTGTAGTCTCTAGGACCAACTATTGGAAATGCCAAGTTTACTGGGCCTCAGCCTGCTTTCGTCTGTGAAAACTCTCGTATGCTTAAGGATGGAGAGACCAATTTAGGACAATTACGGTGAAAAGTGCTACGGAAAAATACCAAATAGTTCTCCACCTAGCGGTTCTTTCAAAAGTTGTGCCACACACCTCTTAGAAACATCGAGTTACAGTGGCCTAGCCTTCGATTGGTCTGGAGAAGGAATCACCGTTCCTAGCTGATGAATCAAATGATTCTGAAAGGAACGGTGAAAAGTGCGGATCCTGTTTCAGTCTTTGGACTGAAACAGGATCCGCACTATTCACCTGTCCCACAAAGGCGCACTTCTCATGTCTGGCGCTAGTCCAACAAACCCAGAACTGACAGAGGCCCTGCACTTGCCACCCCAGAAAAATATCTCATCTCCAAAGAAGGATTCTTACGCTAACGGTTGAAAAGGGCTCCCGTTCTTGAAATGGTGGTGAAAGCATGGTGAAATACTACTGAAAACAATCCTATCTTCCCAGGCTCCGGTGCCAGGTTTGGGAAATACCAAGTTCCCTGGTCCTCAGCAGAGGGATCTCTGATAAAGGCATCATAGGCTTCAGGATGCAGAGACCGACCTCATGACTATTACGGTGCAAAATGCTATGCAAATGGCCAAAAATTACCAACATACTGGTGATTTCAAAAGGGTCAGGACGAAATCTGAAGCACGATCCACACTTTTCCCACCTCAGGCAAATAGGCACTTACCAACTCTGGAGGTAAACCAATCAAAGGCAGGGCTGACAGAAGCCCCGCACTTACACCCCACCCAGAAATCTCAACTACCAGGCAGGATTCTTATGCTAATGCGAGAAACCTGCTGTGGTTCTGAAAATCATGGTGAAACCATAGTGGAACACTACTTAAAAGAACACGTTCTTTGTAGTGTCTAGGACCAACTATTGGAAATGCCAAGTTTACTGGGCCTCAGCCTGCTTTCGTCTGTGAAAACTCTGGTACGCTTCAGGAGGCAGAGACCAACATTAGGACAATTACGGTGAAAAGTGCTACGGAAAAATACCAAATAGTTCTCCACCTAGCGGTTCTTTCAAAAGTTGTGCCACACACCTCTTGGAAAGATCCAGTTACTCTGGCCTAGCCTTCGATTGGTCTGGAGGAGGAATCGCCGTTCCTAGCTGATGAATCAAATGATTCTGAAAGGAACGGTGAAAAGTGCGGATCCTGTTTCAGTCTTTAGACTGAAACAGGATCCGCACTATTCACCTGTCCCACAAAGGCGCACTTCTCATGTCTAGCGCTAGTTCAACAAACCCAGGATTGACAGAGGCCCTGCACTTGCCACCCCAGAAAAGTATCTCATCTCCAAAGAAGGATTCTTATGCTAACGGATGTAAAGGGCTCCCGTTCTTGAAACGGTGGTGAAAGGATGGTGAAATAATGCTGAAAACAATCCTATCTTCCAAGGCTCCGGTGCCAGGTTTGGGAAACACCAAGTTCCCTGGGCCTCAGCAGAGGGTTCTCTGTGAAAAGCATCATACGCTTCAGGATGCAGAGACCGACCTCATGACTATTACGGTGCAAAACGCTATGGAAATGTCCAATAATTACCAGCATACTGGTGATTTCAGAAGGGTCAGGATGAAATCTGAAGCACGATCCACACTTTTCCCACCTCAGGCAAATATGCACTTACCAACTCTGGAGGTAAACCAATCAAAGGCAGGGCTGACAGAAGCCCCGCACTTACACCCCACCCAGAAATCTCAACTACCAGGCAGGATTCTTATGCTAATGCCAGAAACCTGCTCGGGTTCTGAAAATCATGGTGAAACCACAGTGGAACACTACTTAAAAGAACACTTTCTTTGTAGTCTCTAGTACCAACTATTGGAAATGCCAAGTTGACTGGGCCTCAGCCTGCTTTCGTCTGTGAAAACTCTCGTATGCTTAAGGATGCAGAGACCAATTTAGGACAATAACGGGGAAAAGTGCTACGGAAAAATACTAAATAGTTCTCCACCTAGCGGTTCTTTCAGAAGTTGTGCCACACACCTCTTAGAAACATCGAGTTACATTGGCCTAGCCTTCGATTGGTCTGGAGAAGGAATCGCCATTCCTAGCTGATGAATCAAATGATTCTGAAAGGAACGGTGAAAAGTGCGGATCCTGTTTCAGTCTTTAGACTGAAGCAAGATCCGCACTATTCACCTGTCCCACAAAGGCGCACTTCTCATGTCTGGCGCTAGTCCAACAAACCCAGGACTGACAGAGGCCCTGCACTTGCCACCCCAGAAAAATATCTCATCTCCAAAGAAGGATTCTTACGCTAACGGTTGAAAAGGGCTCCCGTTCTTGAAACGGTGGTGAAAGCATGGTGAAATACTACTGAAAACAATCCTATCTTCCCAGGCTCCGGTGCCAGGTTTGGGAAATACCAAGTTCCCTGGTCCTCAGCAGAGGGATCTCTGATAAAAGCATCATAGGCTTCAGGATGCAGAGACCGACCTCATGACTATTACGGTGCAAAATGCTATGGAAATGGCCAAAAATTACCAACATACTGGTGATTTCAAAAGGGTCAGGACGAAATCTGAAGCACGATCCACACTTATCCCACCTCAGGCAAATATGCACTTTCCAACTCTGGAGGTAAACAAATCAAAGGCAGGGCTGACAGAATTGCCGCACTTACACCCCACCCAGAAATCTCAACTACCAGGCAGGATTCTTATGCTAATGCGAGAAACCTGCTCGGGTTCTGAAAATCATGTTGAAACCACAGTGGAACACTACTTAAAAGAACACTTTCTTTGTAGTCTCTAGGACCAACTATTGGAAATGCCAAGTTGACTGGGCCTCAGCCTGCTTTCGTCTGTGAAAACTCTCGTATGCTTAAGGATGGAGAGACCAATTTAGGACAATTACGGTGAAAAGTGCTACGGAAAAATACCAAATAGTTCTCCACCTAGCGGTTCTTTCAAAAGTTGTGCCACACACCTCTTAGAAACATCGAGTTACAGTGGCCTAGCCTTCGATTGGTCTGGAGAAGGAATCACCGTTCCTAGCTGATGAATCAAATGATTCTGAAAGGAACGGTGAAAAGTGCGGATCCTGTTTCAGTCTTTAGACTGAAACAGGATCCGCACTATTCACCTGTCCCACAAAGGCGCACTTCTCATGTCTGGCGCTAGTCCAACAAACCCAGAACTGACAGAGGCCCTGCACTTGCCACCCCAGAAAAATATCTCATCTCCAAAGAAGGATTCTTACGCTAACGGTTGAAAAGGGCTCCCGTTCTTGAAACGGTGGTGAAAGCATGGTGAAATACTACTGAAAACAATCCTATCTTCCCAGGCTCCGGTGCCAGGTTTGGGAAATACCAAGTTCCCTGGTCCTCAGCAGAGGGATCTCTGATAAAAGCATCATAGGCTTCAGGATGCAGAGACCGACCTCATGACTATTACGGTGCAAAATGCTATGGAAATGGCCAAAAATTACCAACATACTTGTGATTTCAAAAGGGTCAGGACGAAATCTGAAGCACGATCCACACTTATCCCACCTCAGGCAAATATGCACTTACCAACTCTGGAGGTAAACCAATCAAAGGCAGGGCTGACAGAAGCCCCGCACTTACACCCCACCCAGAAATCTCAACTACCAGGCAGGATTCTTATGCTAATGCGAGAAACCTGCTGGGGTTCTGAAAATCATGGTGAAACCATAGTGGAACACTACTTAAAAGAACACGTTCTTTGTAGTCTCTAGGACCAACTATTGGAAATGCCAAGTTTACTGGGCCTCAGCCTGCTTTCGTCTGTGAAAACTCTGGTACGCTTCAGGAGGCAGAGACCAACATTAGGACAATTACGGTGAAAAGTGCTACGGAAAAATACCAAATAGTTCTCCACCTAGCGGTTCTTTCAAAAGTTGTGCCACACACCTCTTGGAAAGATCCAGTTACTCTGGCCTAGCCTTCGATTGGTCTGGAGGAGGAATCGCCGTTCCTAGCTGATGAATCAAATGATTCTGAAAGGAACGGTGAAAAGTGCGGATCCTGTTTCAGTCTTTAGACTGAAACAGGATCCGCACTATTCACCTGTCCCACAAAGGCGCACTTCTCATGTCTAGCGCTAGTTCAACAAACCCAGGATTGACAGAGGCCCTGCACTTGCCACCCCAGAAAAGTATCTCATCTCCAAAGAAGGATTCTTATGCTAACGGATGTAAAGGGCTCCCGTTCTTGAAACGGTGGTGAAAGGATGGTGAAATAATGCTGAAAACAATCCTATCTTCCAAGGCTCCGGTGCCAGGTTTGGGAAACACCAAGTTCCCTGGGCCTCAGCAGAGGGTTCTCTGTGAAAAGCATCATACGCTTCAGGATGCAGAGACCGACCTCATGACTATTACGGTGCAAAACGCTATGGAAATGTCCAATAATTACCAGCATACTGGTGATTTCAGAAGGGTCAGGATGAAATCTGAAGCACGATCCACACTTTTCCCACCTCAGGCAAATATGCACTTACCAACTCTGGAGGTAAACCAATCAAAGGCAGGGCTGACAGAAGCCCCGCACTTACACCCCACCCAGAAATCTCAACTACCAGGCAGGATTCTTATGCTAATGCGAGAAACCTGCTGGGGTTCTGAAAATCATGGTGAAACCATAGTGGAACACTACTTAAAAGAACACGTTCTTTGTAGTCTCTAGGACCGACTATTGGAAATGCCAAGTTGACTGGGCCTCAGCCTGCATTCGTCTGTGAAAACTCTGGTACGCTTCAGGAGGCAGAGACCAACATTAGGACAATTACGGTGAAAAGTGCTACGGAAAAATACCAAATAGTTCTCCACCTAGCGGTTCTTTCAAAAGTTGTACCACACACCTCTTGGAAAGATCCAGTTACTCTGGCCTAGCCTTCGATTGGTCTGGAGGAGGAATCGCCGTTCCTAGCTGATGAATCAAATGATTCTGAAAGGAACGGTGAAAAGTGCGGATCCTGTTTCAGTCTTTAGACTGAAACAGGATCCGCACTATTCACCTGTCCGACAAAGGCGCACTTCTCATGTCTGGCGCTAGTCCAACAAACCCAGGACTGACAGAGGCCCTGCACTTGCCACCCCAGAAAAATATCTCATCTCCAAAGAAGGATTCTTACGCTAACGGTTGAAAAGGGCTCCGGTTCTTGAAACGGTGGTGAAAGCATGGTGAAATACTGCTGAAAACAATCCTATCTTCCCAGGCTCCGGTCCCAGGTTTGGGATATACCAAGTTCCCTGGTCCTCAGCGGAGGGATCTCTGATAAAAGCATCATAGGCTTCAGGATGCAGAGACCGACCTCATGACTATTACGGTGCAAAATGCTATGGAAATGGCCAAAAATTACCAACATACTGGTGATTTCAAAAGGGTAGGGACGAAATCTGAAGCACGATCCACACTTTTCCCACCTCAGGCAAATATGCATTTACCAATTCTGGAGGTAAACCAATCAAAGGCAGGGCTGACAGAAGCCCCGCACTTACACCCCACCCAGAAATCTCAACTACCAGACAGGATTCTTATGCTAATGCGAGAAACCTGCTGTGGTTCTGAAAATCATGGTGAAACCATAGTGGAACACTACTTAAAAGAACACGTTCTTTGTAGTCTCTAGGACCAACTATTGGAAATGCCAAGTTTACTGGGCCTCAGCCTGCTTTCGTCTGTGAAAACTCTGGTACGCTTCAGGAGGCAGAGACCAACATTAGGACAATTACGGTGAAAAGTGCTACGGAAAAATACCAAATAGTTCTCCACCTAGCGGTTCTTTCAAAAGTTGTGCCACACACCTCTTGGAAAGATCCAGTTACTCTGGCCTAGCCTTCGATTGGTCTGGAGGAGGAATCGCCGTTCCTAGCTGATGAATCAAATGATTCTGAAAGGAACGGTGAAAAGTGCGGATCCTGTTTCAGTCTTTAGACTGAAACAGGATCCGCACTATTCACCTGTCCCACAAAGGCGCACTTCTCATGTCTAGCGCTAGTTCAACAAACCCAGGATTGACAGAGGCCCTGCACTTGCCACCCCAGAAAAGTATCTCATCTCCAAAGAAGGATTCTTATGCTAACGGATGTAAAGGGCTCCCGTTCTTGAAACGGTGGTGAAAGGATGGTGAAATAATGCTGAAAACAATCCTATCTTCCAAGGCTCCGGTGCCAGGTTTGGGAAACACCAAGTTCCCTGGGCCTCAGCAGAGGGTTCTCTGTGAAAAGCATCATACGCTTCAGGATGCAGAGACCGACCTCATGACTATTACGGTGCAAAACGCTATGGAAATGTCCAATAATTACCAGCATACTGGTGATTTCAGAAGGGTCAGGATGAAATCTGAAGCACGATCCACACTTTTCCCACCTCAGGCAAATATGCACTTACCAACTCTGGAGGTAAACCAATCAAAGGCAGGGCTGACAGAAGCCCCGCACTTACACCCCACCCAGAAATCTCAACTACCAGGCAGGATTCTTATGCTAATGCCAGAAACCTGCTCGGGTTCTGAAAATCATGGTGAAACCACAGTGGAACACTACTTAAAAGAACACTTTCTTTGTAGTCTCTAGTACCAACTATTGGAAATGCCAAGTTGACTGGGCCTCAGCCTGCTTTCGTCTGTGAAAACTCTCGTATGCTTAAGGATGCAGAGACCAATTTAGGACAATAACGGGGAAAAGTGCTACGGAAAAATACTAAATAGTTCTCCACCTAGCGGTTCTTTCAAAAGTTGTGCCACACACCTCTTAGAAACATCGAGTTACATTGGCCTAGCCTTCGATTGGTCTGGAGAAGGAATCGCCATTCCTAGCTGATGAATCAAATGATTCTGAAAGGAACGGTGAAAAGTGCGGATCCTGTTTCAGTCGTTAGACTGAAGCAAGATCCGCACTATTCACCTGTCCCACAAAGGCGCACTTCTCATGTCTGGCGCTAGTCCAAAAAACCCAGGACTGACAGAGGCCCTGCACTTGCCACCCCAGAAAAATATCTCATCTCCAAAGAAGGATTCTTACGCTAACGGTTGAAAAGGGCTCCCGTTCTTGAAACGGTGGTGAAAGCATGGTGAAATACTACTGAAAACAATCCTATCTTCCCAGGCTCCGGTGCCAGGTTTGGGAAATACCAAGTTCCCTGGTCCTCAGCAGAGGGATCTCTGATAAAAGCATCATAGGCTTCAGGATGCAGAGACCGACCTCATGACTATTACGGTGCAAAATGCTATGAAAATGGCCAAAAATTACCAACATACTGGTGATTTCAAAAGGGTCAGGACGAAATCTGAAGCACGATCCACACTTATCCCACCTCAGGCAAATATGCACTTTCCAACTCTGGAGGTAAACAAATCAAAGGCAGGGCTGACAGAATTGCCGCACTTACACCCCACCCAGAAATCTCAACTACCAGGCAGGATTCTTATGCTAATGCGAGAAACCTGCTCGGGTTCTGAAAATCATGTTGAAACCACAGTGGAACACTACTTAAAAGAACACTTTCTTTGTAGTCTCTAGGACCAACTATTGGAAATGCCAAGTTTACTGGGCCTCAGCCTGCTTTCGTCTGTGAAAACTCTCGTATGCTTAAGGATGGAGAGACCAATTTAGGACAATTACGGTGAAAAGTGCTACGGAAAAATACCAAATAGTTCTCCACCTAGCGGTTCTTTCAAAAGTTGTGCCACACACCTCTTAGAAACATCGAGTTACAGTGGCCTAGCCTTCGATTGGTCTGGAGAAGGAATCACCGTTCCTAGCTGATGAATCAAATGATTCTGAAAGGAACGGTGAAAAGTGCGGATCCTGTTTCAGTTTTTAGACTGAAACAGGATCCGCACTATTCACCTGTCCCACAAAGGCGCACTTCTCATGTCTGGCGCTAGTCCAACAAACCCAGAACTGACAGAGGCCCTGCACTTGCCACCCCAGAAAAATATCTCATCTCCAAAGAAGGATTCTTACGCTAACGGTTGAAAAGGGCTCCCGTTCTTGAAACGGTGGTGAAAGCATGGTGAAATACTACTGAAAACAATCCTATCTTCCCAGGCTCCGGTGCCAGGTTTGGGAAATACCAAGTTCCCTGGTCCTCAGCAGAGGGATCTCTGATAAAAGCATCATAGGCTTCAGGATGCAGAGACCGACCTCATGACTATTACGGTGCAAAATGCTATGGAAATGGCCAAAAATTACCAACATACTTGTGATTTCAAAAGGGTCAGGACGAAATCTGAAGCACGATCCACACTTATCCCACCTCAGGCAAATATGCACTTACCAACTCTGGAGGTAAACCAATCAAAGGCAGGGCTGACAGAAGCCCCGCACTTACACCCCACCCAGAAATCTCAACTACCAGGCAGGATTCTTATGCTAATGCGAGAAACCTGCTGGGGTTCTGAAAATCATGGTGAAACCATAGTGGAACACTACTTAAAAGAACACGTTCTTTGTAGTCTCTAGGACCAACTATTGGAAATGCCAAGTTTACTGGGCCTCAGCCTGCTTTCGTCTGTGAAAACTCTGGTACGCTTCAGGAGGCAGAGACCAACATTAGGACAATTACGGTGAAAAGTGCTACGGAAAAATACCAAATAGTTCTCCACCTAGCGGTTCTTTCAAAAGTTGTGCCACACACCTCTTGGAAAGATCCAGTTACTCTGGCCTAGCCTTCGATTGGTCTGGAGGAGGAATCGCCGTTCCTAGCTGATGAATCAAATGATTCTGAAAGGAACGGTGAAAAGTGCGGATCCTGTTTCAGTCTTTAGACTGAAACAGGATCCGCACTATTCACCTGTCCCACAAAGGCGCACTTCTCATGTCTAGCGCTAGTTCAACAAACCCAGGATTGACAGAGGCCCTGCACTTGCCACCCCAGAAAAGTATCTCATCTCCAAAGAAGGATTCTTATGCTAACGGATGTAAAGGGCTCCCGTTCTTGAAACGGTGGTGAAAGGATGGTGAAATAATGCTGAAAACAATCCTATCTTCCAAGGCTCCGGTGCCAGGTTTGGGAAACACCAAGTTCCCTGGGCCTCAGCAGAGGGTTCTCTGTGAAAAGCATCATACGCTTCAGGATGCAGAGACCGACCTCATGACTATTACGGTGCAAAACGCTATGGAAATGTCCAATAATTACCAGCATACTGGTGATTTCAGAAGGGTCAGGATGAAATCTGAAGCACGATCCACACTTTTCCCACCTCAGGCAAATATGCACTTACCAACTCTGGAGGTAAACCAATCAAAGGCAGGGCTGACAGAAGCCCCGCACTTACACCCCACCCAGAAATCTCAACTACCAGGCAGGATTCTTATGCTAATGCGAGAAACCTGCTGGGGTTCTGAAAATCATGGTGAAACCATAGTGGAACACTACTTAAAAGAACACGTTCTTTGTAGTCTCTAGGACCAACTATTGGAAATGCCAAGTTTACTGGGCCTCAGCCTGCATTCGTCTGTGAAAACTCTGGTACGCTTCAGGAGGCAGAGACCAACATTAGGACAATTACGGTGAAAAGTGCTACGGAAAAATACCAAATAGTTCTCCACCTAGCGGTTCTTTCAAAAGTTGTACCACACACCTCTTGGAAAGATCCAGTTACTCTGGCCTAGCCTTCGATTGGTCTGGAGGAGGAATCGCCGTTCCTAGCTGATGAATCAAATGATTCTGAAAGGAACGGTGAAAAGTGCGGATCCTGTTTCAGTCTTTAGACTGAAACAGGATCCGCACTATTCACCTGTCCGACAAAGGCGCACTTCTCATGTCTGGCGCTAGTCCAACAAACCCAGGACTGACAGAGGCCCTGCACTTGCCACCCCAGAAAAATATCTCATCTCCAAAGAAGGATTCTTACGCTAACGGTTGAAAAGGGCTCCCGTTCTTGAAACGGTGGTGAAAGCATGGTGAAATACTACTGAAAACAATCCTATCTTCCCAGGCTCCGGTCCCAGGTTTGGGATATACCAAGTTCCCTGGTCCTCAGCAGAGGGATCTCTGATAAAAGCATCATAGGCTTCAGGATGCAGAGACCGACCTCATGACTATTACGGTGCAAAATGCTATGGAAATGGCCAAAAATTACCAACATACTGGTGATTTCAAAAGGGTCAGGACGAAATCTGAAGCACGATCCACACTTTTCCCACCTCAGGCAAATATGCATTTACCAACTCTGGAGGTAAACCAATCAAAGGCAGGGCTGACAGAATTGCCGCACTTACACCCCACCCAGAAATCTCAACTACCAGGCAGGATTCTTATGCTAATGCGAGAAACCTGCTGTGGTTCTGAAAATCATGGTGAAACCATAGTGGAACACTACTTAAAAGAACACTTTCTTTGTAGTCTCTAGTACCAACTATTGGAAATGCCAAGTTGACTGGGCCTCAGCCTGCTTTCGTCTGTGAAAACTCTCGTATGCTTAAGGATGGAGAGACCAATTTAGGACAATTACGGTGAAAAGTGCTACGGAAAAATACCAAATAGTTCTCCAAATAGCGGTTCTTTCAAAAGTTGTGCCACACACCTCTTAGAAACATCGAGTTACAGTGGCCTAGCCTTCGATTGGTCTGGAGAAGGAATCACCGTTCCTAGCTGATGAATCAAATGATTCTGAAAGGAACGGTGAAAAGTGCGGATCCTGTTTCAGTCTTTAGACTGAAACAGGATCCGCACTATTCACCTGTCCCACAAAGGCGCACTTCTCATGTCTGGCGCTAGTCCAACAAACCCAGAACTGACAGAGGCCCTGCACTTGCCACCCCAGAAAAATATCTCATCTCCAAAGAAGGATTCTTACGCTAACGGTTGAAAAGGGCTCCCGTTCTTGAAACGGTGGTGAAAGCATGGTGAAATACTACTGAAAACAATCCTATCTTCCCAGGCTCCGGTGCCAGGTTTGGGAAATACCAAGTTCCCTGGTCCTCAGCAGAGGGATCTCTGATAAAAGCATCATAGGCTTCAGGATGCAGAGACCGACCTCATGACTATTACGGTGCAAAATGCTATGGAAATGGCCAAAAATTACCAACATACTTGTGATTTCAAAAGGGTCAGGACGAAATCTGAAGCACGATCCACACTTATCCCACCTCAGGCAAATATGCACTTACCAACTCTGGAGGTAAACCAATCAAAGGCAGGGCTGACAGAAGCCCCGCACTTACACCCCACCCAGAAATCTCAACTACCAGGCAGGATTCTTATGCTAATGCGAGAAACCTGCTGGGGTTCTGAAAATCATGGTGAAACCATAGTGGAACACTACTTAAAAGAACACGTTCTTTGTAGTCTCTAGGACCAACTATTGGAAATGCCAAGTTTACTGGGCCTCAGCCTGCTTTCGTCTGTGAAAACTCTGGTACGCTTCAGGAGGCAGAGACCAACATTAGGACAATTACGGTGAAAAGTGCTACGGAAAAATACCAAATAGTTCTCCACCTAGCGGTTCTTTCAAAAGTTGTGCCACACACCTCTTGGAAAGATCCAGTTACTCTGGCCTAGCCTTCGATTGGTCTGGAGGAGGAATCGCCGTTCCTAGCTGATGAATCAAATGATTCTGAAAGGAACGGTGAAAAGTGCGGATCCTGTTTCAGTCTTTAGACTGAAACAGGATCCGCACTATTCACCTGTCCCACAAAGGCGCACTTCTCATGTCTAGCGCTAGTTCAACAAACCCAGGATTGACAGAGGCCCTGCACTTGCCACCCCAGAAAAGTATCTCATCTCCAAAGAAGGATTCTTATGCTAACGGATGTAAAGGGCTCCCGTTCTTGAAACGGTGGTGAAAGGATGGTGAAATAATGCTGAAAACAATCCTATCTTCCAAGGCTCCGGTGCCAGATTTGGGAAACACCAAGTTCCCTGGGCCTCAGCAGAGGGTTCTCTGTGAAAAGCATCATACGCTTGAGGATGCAGAGACCGACCTCATGACTATTACGGTGCAAAACGCTATGGAAATGTCCAATAATTACCAGCATACTGGTGATTTCAGAAGGGTCAGGATGAAATCTGAAGCACGATCCACACTTTTCCCACCTCAGGCAAATATGCACTTACCAACTCTGGAGGTAAACCAATCAAAGGCAGGGCTGACAGAAGCCCCGCACTTACACCCCACCCAGAAATCTCAACTACCAGGCAGGATTCTTATGCTAATGCGAGAAACCTGCTGGGGTTCTGAAAATCATGGTGAAACCATAGTGGAACACTACTTAAAAGAACACGTTCTTTGTAGTCTCTAGGACCGACTATTGGAAATGCCAAGTTGACTGGGCCTCAGCCTGCTTTCGTCTGTGAAAACTCTGGTACGCTTCAGGAGGCAGAGACCAACATTAGGACAATTACGGTGAAAAGTGCTACGGAAAAATACCAAATAGTTCTCCACCTAGCGGTTCTTTCAAAAGTTGTACCACACACCTCTTGGAAAGATCCAGTTACTCTGGCCTAGCCTTCGATTGGTCTGGAGGAGGAATCGCCGTTCCTAGCTGATGAATCAAATGATTCTGAAAGGAACGGTGAAAAGTGCGGATCCTGTTTCAGTCTTTAGACTGAAACAGGATCCGCACTATTCACCTGTCCGACAAAGGCGCACTTCTCATGTCTGGCGCTAGTCCAACAAACCCAGGACTGACAGAGGCCCTGCACTTGCCACCCCAGAAAAATATCTCATCTCCAAAGAAGGATTCTTACGCTAACGGTTGAAAAGGGCTCCGGTTCTTGAAACGGTGGTGAAAGCATGGTGAAATACTACTGAAAACAATCCTATCTTCCCAGGCTCCGGTGCCAGGTTTGGGAAATACCAAGTTCCCTGGTCCTCAGCAGAGGGATCTCTGAAAAAAGCATCATAGGCTTCAGGATGCAGAGACCGACCTCATGACTATTACGGTGCAAAATGCTATGGAAATGGCCAAAAATTACCAACATACTGGTGATTTCAAAAGGGTCAGGACGAAATCTGAAGCACGATCCACACTTTTCCCACCTCAGGCAAATATGCATTTACCAACTCTGGAGGTAAACCAATCAAAGGCAGGGCTGACAGAAGCCCCGCACTTACACCCCACCCAGAAATCTCAACTACCAGGCAGGATTCTTATGCTAATGCGAGAAACCTGCTCGGGTTCTGAAAATCATGGTGAAACCATAGTGGAACACTACTTAAAAGAACACGTTCTTTGTAGTCTCTAGGACCAACTATTGGAAATGCCAAGTTTACTGGGCCTCAGCCTGCTTTCGTCTGTGAAAACTCTGGTACGCTTCAGGAGGCAGAGACCAACATTAGGACAATTACGGTGAAAAGTGCTACGGAAAAATACCAAATAGTTCTCCACCTAGCGGTTCTTTCAAAAGTTGTGCCACACACCTCTTGGAAAGATCCAGTTACTCTGGCCTAGCCTTCGATTGGTCTGGAGGAGGAATCGCCGTTCCTAGCTGATGAATCAAATGATTCTGAAAGGAACGGTGAAAAGTGCGGATCCTGTTTCAGTCTTTAGACTGAAACAGGATCCGCACTATTCACCTGTCCCACAAAGGCGCACTTCTCATGTCTAGCACTAGTTCAACAAACCCAGGATTGACAGAGGCCCTGCACTTGCCACCCCAGAAAAGTATCTCATCTCCAAAGAAGGATTCTTATGCTAACGGATGTAAAGGGCTCCCGTTCTTGAAACGGTGGTGAAAGGATGGTGAAATAATGCTGAAAACAATCCTATCTTCCAAGGCTCCGGTGCCAGGTTTGGGAAACACCAAGTTCCCTGGGCCTCAGCAGAGGGTTCTCTGTGAAAAGCATCATACGCTTCAGGATGCAGAGACCGACCTCATGACTATTACGGTGCAAAACGCTATGGAAATGTCCAATAATTACCAGCATACTGGTGATTTCAGAAGGGTCAGGATGAAATCTGAAGCACGATCCACACTTTTCCCACCTCAGGCAAATATGCGCTTACCAACTCTGGAGGTAAACCAATCAAAGGCAGGGCTGACAGAAGCCCCGCACTTACACCCCACCCAGAAATCTCAACTACCAGGCAGGATTCTTATGCTAATGCCAGAAACCTGCTCGGGTTCTGAAAATCATGGTGAAACCACAGTGGAACACTACTTAAAAGAACACGTTCTTTGTAGTCTCTAGTACCAACTATTGGAAATGCCAAGTTGACTGGGCCTCAGCCTGCTTTCGTCTGTGAAAACTCTCGTATGCTTAAGGATGCAGAGACCAATTTAGGACAATAACGGGGAAAAGTGCTACGGAAAAATACTAAATAGTTCTCCACCTAGCGGTTCTTTCAGAAGTTGTGCCACACACCTCTTAGAAACATCGAGTTACATTGGCCTAGCCTTCGATTGGTCTGGAGAAGGAATCGCCATTCCTAGCTGATGAATCAAATGATTCTGAAAGGAACGGTGAAAAGTGCGGATCCTGTTTCAGTCTTTAGACTGAAGCAAGATCCGCACTATTCACCTGTCCCACAAAGGCGCACTTCTCATGTCTGGCGCTAGTCCAACAAACCCAGGACTGACAGAGGCCCTGCACTTGCCACCCCAGAAAAATATCTCATCTCCAAAGAAGGATTCTTACGCTAACGGTTGAAAAGCGCTCCCGTTCTTGAAACGGTGGTGAAAGCATGGTGAAATACTACTGAAAACAATCCTATCTTCCCAGGCTCCGGTGCCAGGTTTGGGAAATACCAAGTTCCCTGGTCCTCAGCAGAGGGATCTCTGATAAAAGCATCATAGGCTTCAGGATGCAGAGACCGACCTCATGACTATTACGGTGCAAAATGCTATGGAAATGGCCAAAAATTACCAACATACTGGTGATTTCAAAAGGGTCAGGACGAAATCTGAAGCACGATCCACACTTATCCCACCTCAGGCAAATATGCACTTTCCAACTCTGGAGGTAAACAAATCAAAGGCAGGGCTGACAGAATTGCCGCACTTACACCCCACCCAGAAATCTCAACTACCAGGCAGGATTCTTATGCTAATGCGAGAAACCTGCTCGGGTTCTGAAAATCATGGTGAAACCACAGTGGAACACTACTTAAAAGAACACTTTCTTTGTAGTCTCTAGGACCAACTATTGGAAATGCCAAGTTTACTGGGCCTCAGCCTGCTTTCGTCTGTGAAAACTCTCGTATGCTTAAGGATGGAGAGACCAATTTAGGACAATTACGGTGAAAAGTGCTACGGAAAAATACCAAATAGTTCTCCACCTAGCGGTTCTTTCAAAAGTTGTGCCACACACCTCTTAGAAACATCGAGTTACAGTGGCCTAGCCTTCGATTGGTCTGGAGAAGGAATCACCGTTCCTAGCTGATGAATCAAATGATTCTGAAAGGAACGGTGAAAAGTGCGGATCCTGTTTCAGTCTTTAGACTGAAACAGGATCCGCACTATTCACCTGTCCCACAAAGGCGCACTTCTCATGTCTGGCGCTAGTCCAACAAACCCAGAACTGACAGAGGCCCTGCACTTGCCACCCCAGAAAAGTATCTCATCTCCAAAGAAGGATTCTTACGCTAACGGTTGAAAAGGGCTCCCGTTCTTGAAACGGTGGTGAAAGCATGGTGAAATACTACTGAAAACAATCCTATCTTCCCAGGCTCCGGTGCCAGGTTTGGGAAATACCAAGTTCCCTGGTCCTCAGCAGAGGGATCTCTGATAAAAGCATCATAGGCTTCAGGATGCAGAGACCGACCTCATGACTATTACGGTGCAAAATGCTATGGAAATGGCCAAAATTACCAACATACTTGTGATTTCAAAAGGGTCAGGACGAAATCTGAAGCACGATCCACACTTATCCCACCTCAGGCAAATATGCACTTACCAACTCTGGAGGTAAACCAATCAAAGGCAGGGCTGACAGAAGCCCCGCACTTACACCCCACCCAGAAATCTCAACTACCAGGCAGGATTCTTATGCTAATGCGAGAAACCTGCTGGGGTTCTGAAAATCATGGTGAAACCATAGTGGAACACTACTTAAAAGAACACGTTCTTTGTAGTCTCTAGGACCAACTATTGGAAATGCCAAGTTTACTGGGCCTCAGCCTGCTTTCGTCTGTGAAAACTCTGGTACGCTTCAGGAGGCAGAGACCAACATTAGGACAATTACGGTGAAAAGTGCTACGGAAAAATACCAAATAGTTCTCCACCTAGCGGTTCTTTCAAAAGTTGTGCCACACACCTCTTGGAAAGATCCAGTTACTCTGGCCTAGCCTTCGATTGGTCTGGAGGAGGAATCGCCGTTCCTAGCTGATGAATCAAATGATTCTGAAAGGAACGGTGAAAAGTGCGGATCCTGTTTCAGTCTTTAGACTGAAACAGGATCCGCACTATTCACCTGTCCCACAAAGGCGCACTTCTCATGTCTAGCGCTAGTTCAACAAACCCAGGATTGACAGAGGCCCTGCACTTGCCACCCCAGAAAAGTATCTCATCTCCAAAGAAGGATTCTTATGCTAACGGATGTAAAGGGCTCCCGTTCTTGAAACGGTGGTGAAAGGATGGTGAAATAATGCTGAAAACAATCCTATCTTCCAAGGCTCCGGTGCCAGGTTTGGGAAACACCAAGTTCCCTGGGCCTCAGCAGAGGGTTCTCTGTGAAAAGCATCATACGCTTCAGGATGCAGAGACCGACCTCATGACTATTACGGTGCAAAACGCTATGGAAATGTCCAATAATTACCAGCATACTGGTGATTTCAGAAGGGTCAGGATGAAATCTGAAGCACGATCCACACTTTTCCCACCTCAGGCAAATATGCACTTACCAACTCTGGAGGTAAACCAATCAAAGGCAGGGCTGACAGAAGCCCCGCACTTACACCCCACCCAGAAATCTCAACTACCAGGCAGGATTCTTATGCTAATGCGAGAAACCTGCTGGGGTTCTGAAAATCATGGTGAAACCATAGTGGAACACTACTTAAAAGAACACGTTCTTTGTAGTCTCTAGGACCGACTATTGGAAATGCCAAGTTTACTGGGCCTCAGCCTGCTTTCGTCTGTGAAAACTCTGGTACGCTTCAGGAGGCAGAGACCAACATTAGGACAATTACGGTGAAAAGTGCTACGGAAAAATACCGAATAGTTCTCCACCTAGCGGTTCTTTCAAAAGTTGTACCACACACCTCTTGGAAAGATCCAGTTACTCTGGCCTAGCCTTCGATTGGTCTGGAGAAGGAATCGCCATTCCTAGCTGATGAATCAAATGATTCTGAAAGGAACGGTGAAAAGTGCGGATCCTGTTTCAGTCTTTAGACTGAAGCAAGATCCGCACTATTCACCTGTCCCACAAAGGCGCACTTCTCATGTCTGGCGCTAGTCCAACAAACCCAGGACTGACAGAGGCCCTGCACTTGCCACCCCAGAAAAATATCTCATCTCCAAAGAAGGATTCTTACGCTAACGGTTGAAAAGGGCTCCCGTTCTTGAAACGGTGGTGAAAGCATGGTGAAATACTACTGAAAACAATCCTATCTTCCCAGGCTCCGGTGCCAGGTTTGGGAAATACCAAGTTCCCTGGTCCTCAGCAGAGGGATCTCTGATAAAAGCATCATAGGCTTCAGGATGCAGAGACCGACCTCATGACTATTACGGTGCAAAATGCTATGGAAATGGCCAAAAATTACCAACATACTGGTGATTTCAAAAGGGTCAGGACGAAATCTGAAGCACGATCCACACTTATCCCACCTCAGGCAAATATGCACTTTCCAACTCTGGAGGTAAACAAATCAAAGGCAGGGCTGACAGAATTGCCGCACTTACACCCCACCCAGAAATCTCAACTACCAGGCAGGATTCTTATGCTAATGCGAGAAACCTGCTCGGGTTCTGAAAATCATGGTGAAACCACAGTGGAACACTACTTAAAAGAACACTTTCTTTGTAGTCTCTAGGACCAACTATTGGAAATGCCAAGTTTACTGGGCCTCAGCCTGCTTTCGTCTGTGAAAACTCTCGTATGCTTAAGGATGGAGAGACCAATTTAGGACAATTACGGTGAAAAGTGCTACGGAAAAATACCAAATAGTTCTCCACCTAGCGGTTCTTTCAAAAGTTGTGCCACACACCTCTTAGAAACATCGAGTTACAGTGGCCTAGCCTTCGATTGGTCTGGAGAAGGAATCACCGTTCCTAGCTGATGAATCAAATGATTCTGAAAGGAACGGTGAAAAGTGCGGATCCTGTTTCAGTCTTTAGACTGAAACAGGATCCGCACTATTCACCTGTCCCACAAAGGCGCACTTCTCATGTCTGGCGCTAGTCCAACAAACCCAGAACTGACAGAGGCCCTGCACTTGCCACCCCAGAAAAATATCTCATCTCCAAAGAAGGATTCTTACGCTAACGGTTGAAAAGGGCTCCCGTTCTTGAAACGGTGGTGAAAGCATGGTGAAATACTACTGAAAACAATCCTATCTTCCCAGGCTCCGGTGCCAGGTTTGGGAAATACCAAGTTCCCTGGTCCTCAGCAGAGGGATCTCTGATAAAAGCATCATAGGCTTCAGGATGCAGAGACCGACCTCATGACTATTACGGTGCAAAATGCTATGGAAATGGCCAAAAATTACCAACATACTGGTGATTTCAAAAGGGTCAGGACGAAATCTGAAGCACGATCCACACTTTTCCCACCTCAGGCAAATATGCATTTACCAACTCTGGAGGTAAACCAATCAAAGGCAGGGCTGACAGAAGCCCCGCACTTACACCCCACCCAGAAATCTCAACTACCAGGCAGGATTCTTATGCTAATGCGAGAAACCTGCTCGGGTTCTGAAAATCATGGTGAAACCATAGTGGAACACTACTTAAAAGAACACGTTCTTTGTAGTCTCTAGGACCAACTATTGGAAATGCCAAGTTTACTGGGCCTCAGCCTGCTTTCGTCTGTGAAAACTCTGGTACGCTTCAGGAGGCAGAGACCAACATTAGGACAATTACGGTGAAAAGTGCTACGGAAAAATACCAAATAGTTCTCCACCTAGCGGTTCTTTCAAAAGTTGTGCCACACACCTCTTGGAAAGATCCAGTTACTCTGGCCTAGCCTTCGATTGGTCTGGAGGAGGAATCGCCGTTCCTAGCTGATGAATCAAATGATTCTGAAAGGAACGGTGAAAAGTGCGGATCCTGTTTCAGTCTTTAGACTGAAACAGGATCCGCACTATTCACCTGTCCCACAAAGGCGCACTTCTCATGTCTAGCGCTAGTTCAACAAACCCAGGATTGACAGAGGCCCTGCACTTGCCACCCCAGAAAAGTATCTCATCTCCAAAGAAGGATTCTTATGCTAACGGATGTAAAGGGCTCCCGTTCTTGAAACGGTGGTGAAAGGATGGTGAAATAATGCTGAAAACAATCCTATCTTCCATGGCTCCGGTGCCAGGTTTGGGAAACACCAAGTTCCCTGGGCCTCAGCAGAGGGTTCTCTGTGAAAAGCATCATACGCTTCAGGATGCAGAGACCGACCTCATGACTAT
Organism: Lemur catta; assembly: GCF_020740605.2. Taxonomy (NCBI): domain Eukaryota; kingdom Metazoa; phylum Chordata; class Mammalia; order Primates; family Lemuridae; genus Lemur; species Lemur catta. The sequence continues at coordinate 14,214,146 of NC_059137.1, forward strand.
TACGGTGCAAAACGCTATGGAAATGTCCAATAATTACCAGCATACTGGTGATTTCAGAAGGGTCAGGATGAAATCTGAAGCACGATCCACACTTTTCCCACCTCAGGCAAATATGCACTTACCAACTCTGGAGGTAAACCAATCAAAGGCAGGGCTGACAGAAGCCCCGCACTTACACCCCACCCAGAAATCTCAACTACCAGGCAGGATTCTTATGCTAATGCCAGAAACCTGCTCGGGTTCTGAAAATCATGGTGAAACCACAGTGGAACACTACTTAAAAGAACACTTTCTTTGTAGTCTCTAGTACCAACTATTGGAAATGCCAAGTTGACTGGGCCTCAGCCTGCTTTCGTCTGTGAAAACTCTCGTATGCTTAAGGATGCAGAGACCAATTTAGGACAATAACGGGGAAAAGTGCTACGGAAAAATACTAAATAGTTCTCCACCTAGCGGTTCTTTCAGAAGTTGTGCCACACACCTCTTAGAAACATCGAGTTACATTGGCCTAGCCTTCGATTGGTCTGGAGAAGGAATCGCCATTCCTAGCTGATGAATCAAATGATTCTGAAAGGAACGGTGAAAAGTGCGGATCCTGTTTCAGTCTTTAGACTGAAGCAAGATCCGCACTATTCACCTGTCCCACAAAGGCGCACTTCTCATGTCTGGCGCTAGTCCAACAAACCCAGGACTGACAGAGGCCCTGCACTTGCCACCCCAGAAAAATATCTCATCTCCAAAGAAGGATTCTTACGCTAACGGTTGAAAAGGGCTCCCGTTCTTGAAACGGTGGTGAAAGCATGGTGAAATACTACTGAAAACAATCCTATCTTCCCAGGCTCCGGTGCCAGGTTTGGGAAATACCAAGTTCCCTGGTCCTCAGCAGAGGGATCTCTGATAAAAGCATCATAGGCTTCAGGATGCAGAGACCGACCTCATGACTATTACGGTGCAAAATGCTATGGAAATGGCCAAAAATTACCAACATACTGGTGATTTCAAAAGGGTCAGGACGAAATCTGAAGCACGATCCACACTTATCCCACCTCAGGCAAATATGCACTTTCCAACTCTGGAGGTAAACAAATCAAAGGCAGGGCTGACAGAATTGCCGCACTTACACCCCACCCAGAAATCTCAACTACCAGGCAGGATTCTTATGCTAATGCGAGAAACCTGCTCGGGTTCTGAAAATCATGGTGAAACCACAGTGGAACACTACTTAAAAGAACACTTTCTTTGTAGTCTCTAGGACCAACTATTGGAAATGCCAAGTTTACTGGGCCTCAGCCTGCTTTCGTCTGTGAAAACTCTCGTATGCTTAAGGATGGAGAGACCAATTTAGGACAATTACGGTGAAAAGTGCTACGGAAAAATACCAAATAGTTCTCCACCTAGCGGTTCTTTCAAAAGTTGTGCCACACACCTCTTAGAAACATCGAGTTACAGTGGCCTAGCCTTCGATTGGTCTGGAGAAGGAATCACCGTTCCTAGCTGATGAATCAAATGATTCTGAAAGGAACGGTGAAAAGTGCGGATCCTGTTTCAGTCTTTAGACTGAAACAGGATCCGCACTATTCACCTGTCCCACAAAGGCGCACTTCTCATGTCTGGCGCTAGTCCAACAAACCCAGAACTGACAGAGGCCCTGCACTTGCCACCCCAGAAAAATATCTCATCTCCAAAGAAGGATTCTTACGCTAACGGTTGAAAAGGGCTCCCGTTCTTGAAACGGTGGTGAAAGCATGGTGAAATACTACTGAAAACAATCCTATCTTCCCAGGCTCCGGTGCCAGGTTTGGGAAATACCAAGTTCCCTGGTCCTCAGCAGAGGGATCTCTGATAAAAGCATCATAGGCTTCAGGATGCAGAGACCGACCTCATGACTATTACGGTGCAAAATGCTATGGAAATGGCCAAAAATTACCAACATACTTGTGATTTCAAAAGGGTCAGGACGAAATCTGAAGCACGATCCACACTTATCCCACCTCAGGCAAATATGCACTTACCAACTCTGGAGGTAAACCAATCAAAGGCAGGGCTGATAGAAGCCCCGCACTTACACCCCACCCAGAAATCTCAACTACCAGGCAGGATTCTTATGCTAATGCGAGAAACCTGCTCGGGTTCTGAAAATCATGGTGAAACCATAGTGGAACACTACTTAAAAGAACACGTTCTTTGTAGTCTCTAGGACCAACTATTGGAAATGCCAAGTTTACTGGGCCTCAGCCTGCTTTCGTCTGTGAAAACTCTGGTACGCTTCAGGAGGCAGAGACCAACATTAGGACAATTACGGTGAAAAGTGCTACGGAAAAATACCAAATAGTTCTCCACCTAGCGGTTCTTTCAAAAGTTGTGCCACACACCTCTTGGAAAGATCCAGTTACTCTGGCCTAGCCTTCGATTGGTCTGGAGGAGGAATCGCCGTTCCTAGCTGATGAATCAAATGATTCTGAAAGGAACGGTGAAAAGTGCGGATCCTGTTTCAGTCTTTAGACTGAAACAGGATCCGCACTATTCACCTGTCCCACAAAGGCGCACTTCTCATGTCTAGCGCTAGTTCAACAAACCCAGGATTGACAGAGGCCCTGCACTTGCCACCCCAGAAAAGTATCTCATCTCCAAAGAAGGATTCTTATGCTAACGGATGTAAAGGGCTCCCGTTCTTGAAACGGTGGTGAAAGGATGGTGAAATAATGCTGAAAACAATCCTATCTTCCAAGGCTCCGGTGCCAGGTTTGGGAAACACCAAGTTCCCTGGGCCTCAGCAGAGGGTTCTCTGTGAAAAGCATCATACGCTTGAGGATGCAGAGACCGACCTCATGACTATTACGGTGCAAAACGCTATGGAAATGTCCAATAATTACCAGCATACTGGTGATTTCAGAAGGGTCAGGATGAAATCTGAAGCACGATCCACACTTTTCCCACCTCAGGCAAATATGCACTTACCAACTCTGGAGGTAAACCAATCAAAGGCAGGGCTGACAGAAGCCCCGCACTTACACCCCACCCAGAAATCTCAACTACCAGGCAGGATTCTTATGCTAATGCGAGAAACCTGCTGGGGTTCTGAAAATCATGGTGAAACCATAGTGGAACACTACTTAAAAGAACACGTTCTTTGTAGTCTCTAGGACCTACTATTGGAAATGCCAAGTTTACTGGGCCTCAGCCTGCTTTCGTCTGTGAAAACTCTGGTACGCTTCAGGAGGCAGAGACCAACATTAGGACAATTACGGTGAAAAGTGCTACGGAAAAATACCAAATAGTTCTCCACCTAGCGGTTCTTTCAAAAGTTGTACCACACACCTCTTGGAAAGATCCAGTTACTCTGGCCTAGCCTTCGATTGATCTGGAGGAGGAATCGCCGTTCCTAGCTGATGAATCAAATGATTCTGAAAGGAACGGTGAAAAGTGCGGATCCTGTTTCAGTCTTTAGACTGAAACAGGATCCGCACTATTCACCTGTCCCACAAAGGCGCACTTCTCATGTCTGGCGCTAGTCCAACAAACCCAGGACTGACAGAGGCCCTGCACTTGCCACCCCAGAAAAATGTCTCATCTCCAAAGAAGGATTCTTACGCTAACGGTTGAAAAGGGCTCCCGTTCTTGAAACGGTGGTGAAAGCATGGTGAAATACTACTGAAAACAATCCTATCTTCCCAGGCTCCGGTCCCAGGTTTGGGATATACCAAGTTCCCTGGTCCTCAGCAGAGGGATCTCTGATAAAAGCATCATAGGCTTCAGGATGCAGAGACCGACCTCATGACTATTACGGTGCAAAATGCTATGGAAATGGCCAAAAATTACCAACATACTGGTGATTTCAAAAGGGTCAGGACGAAATCTGAAGCACGATCCACACTTTTCCCACCTCAGGCAAATATGCATTTACCAACTCTGGAGGTAAACCAATCAAAGGCAGGGCTGACAGAAGCCCCGCACTTACACCCCACCCAGAAATCTCAACTACCAGGCAGGATTCTTATGCTAATGCGAGAAACCTGCTGTGGTTCTGAAAATCATGGTGAAACCATAGTGGAACACTACTTAAAAGAACACGTTCTTTGTAGTCTCTAGGACCAACTATTGGAAATGCCAAGTTTACTGGGCCTCAGCCTGCTTTCGTCTGTGAAAACTCTGGTACGCTTCAGGAGGCAGAGACCAACATTAGGACAATTACGGTGAAAAGTGCTACGGAAAAATACCAAATAGTTCTCCACCTAGCGGTTCTTTCAAAAGTTGTGCCACACACCTCTTGGAAAGATCCAGTTACTCTGGCCTAGCCTTCGATTGGTCTGGAGGAGGAATCGCCGTTCCTAGCTGATGAATCAAATGATTCTGAAAGGAACGGTGAAAAGTGCGGATCCTGTTTCAGTCTTTAGACTGAAACAGGATCCGCACTATTCACCTGTCCCACAAAGGCGCACTTCTCATGTCTAGCGCTAGTTCAACAAACCCAGGATTGACAGAGGCCCTGCACTTGCCACCCCAGAAAAGTATCTCATCTCCAAAGAAGGATTCTTATGCTAACGGATGTAAAGGGCTCCCGTTCTTGAAACGGTGGTGAAAGGATGGTGAAATAATGCTGAAAACAATCCTATCTTCCAAGGCTCCGGTGCCAGGTTTGGGAAACACCAAGTTCCCTGGGCCTCAGCAGAGGGTTCTCTGTGAAAAGCATCATACGCTTCAGGATGCAGAGACCGACCTCATGACTATTACGGTGCAAAACGCTATGGAAATGTCCAATAATTACCAGCATACTGGTGATTTCAGAAGGGTCAGGATAAAATCTGAAGCACGATCCACACTTTTCCCACCTCAGGCAAATATGCACTTACCAACTCTGGAGGTAAACCAATCAAAGGCAGGGCTGACAGAAGCCCCGCACTTACACCCCACCCAGAAATCTCAACTACCAGGCAGGATTCTTATGCTAATGCCAGAAACCTGCTCGGGTTCTGAAAATCATGGTGAAACCACAGTGGAACACTACTTAAAAGAACACTTTCTTTGTAGTCTCTAGTACCAACTATTGGAAATGCCAAGTTGACTGGGCCTCAGCCTGCTTTCGTCTGTGAAAACTCTCGAATGCTTAAGGATGCAGAGACCAATTTAGGACAATAACGGGGAAAAGTGCTACGGAAAAATACTAAATAGTTCTCCACCTAGCGGTTCTTTCAGAAGTTGTGCCACACACCTCTTAGAAACATCGAGTTACATTGGCCTAGCCTTCGATTGGTCTGGAGAAGGAATCGCCATTCCTAGCTGATGAATCAAATGATTCTGAAAGGAACGGTGAAAAGTGCGGATCCTGTTTCAGTCTTTAGACTGAAGCAAGATCCGCACTATTCACCTGTCCCACAAAGGCGCACTTCTCATGTCTGGCGCTAGTCCAACAAACCCAGGACTGACAGAGGCCCTGCACTTGCCACCCCAGAAAAATATCTCATCTCCAAAGAAGGATTCTTACGCTAACGGTTGAAAAGGGCTCCCGTTCTTGAAACGGTGGTGAAAGCATGGTGAAATACTACTGAAAACAATCCTATCTTCCCAGGCTCCGGTGCCAGGTTTGGGAAATACCAAGTTCCCTGGTCCTCAGCAGAGGGATCTCTGATAAAAGCATCATAGGCTTCAGGATGCAGAGACCGACCTCATGACTATTACGGTGCAAAATGCTATGGAAATGGCCAAAAATTACCAACATACTGGTGATTTCAAAAGGGTCAGGACGAAATCTGAAGCACGATCCACACTTATCCCACCTCAGGCAAATATGCACTTTCCAACTCTGGAGGTAAACAAATCAAAGGCAGGGCTGACAGAATTGCCGCACTTACACCCCACCCAGAAATCTCAACTACCAGGCAGGATTCTTATGCTAATGCGAGAAACCTGCTCGGGTTCTGAAAATCATGGTGAAACCACAGTGGAACACTACTTAAAAGAACACTTTCTTTGTAGTCTCTAGGACCAACTATTGGAAATGCCAAGTTTACTGGGCCTCAGCCTGCTTTCGTCTGTGAAAACTCTCGTATGCTTAAGGATGGAGAGACCAATTTAGGACAATTACGGTGAAAAGTGCTACGGAAAAATACTAAATAGTTCTCCACCTAGCGGTTCTTTCAAAAGTTGTGCCACACACCTCTTAGAAACATCGAGTTACAGTGGCCTAGCCTTCGATTGGTCTGGAGAAGGAATCACCATTCCTAGCTGATGAATCAAATGATTCTGAAAGGAACGGTGAAAAGTGCGGATCCTGTTTCAGTCTTTAGACTGAAACAGGATCCGCACTATTCACCTGTCCCACAAAGGCGCACTTCTCATGTCTGGCGCTAGTCCAACAAACCCAGAACTGACAGAGGCCCTGCACTTGCCACCCCAGAAAAATATCTCATCTCCAAAGAAGGATTCTTACGCTAACGGTTGAAAAGGGCTCCCGTTCTTGAAACGGTGGTGAAAGCATGGTGAAATACTACTGAAAACAATCCTATCTTCCCAGGCTCCGGTGCCAGGTTTGGGAAATACCAAGTTCCCTGGTCCTCAGCAGAGGGATCTCTGATAAAAGCATCATAGGCTTCAGGATGCAGAGACCGACCTCATGACTATTACGGTGCAAAATGCTATGGAAATGGCCAAAAATTACCAACATACTTGTGATTTCAAAAGGGTCAGGACGAAATCTGAAGCACGATCCACACTTATCCCACCTCAGGCAAATATGCACTTACCAACTCTGGAGGTAAACCAATCAAAGGCAGGGCTGATAGAAGCCCCGCACTTACACCCCACCCAGAAATCTCAACTACCAGGCAGGATTCTTATGCTAATGCGAGAAACCTGCTCGGGTTCTGAAAATCATGGTGAAACCATAGTGGAACACTACTTAAAAGAACACGTTCTTTGTAGTCTCTAGGACCAACTATTGGAAATGCCAAGTTTACTGGGCCTCAGCCTGCTTTCGTCTGTGAAAACTCTGGTACGCTTCAGGAGGCAGAGACCAACATTAGGACAATTACGGTGAAAAGTGCTACGGAAAAATACCAAATAGTTCTCCACCTAGCGGTTCTTTCAAAAGTTGTGCCACACACCTCTTGGAAAGATCCAGTTACTCTGGCCTAGCCTTCGATTGGTCTGGAGGAGGAATCGCCGTTCCTAGCTGATGAATCAAATGATTCTGAAAGGAACGGTGAAAAGTGCGGATCCTGTTTCAGTCTTTAGACTGAAACAGGATCCGCACTATTCACCTGTCCCACAAAGGCGCACTTCTCATGTCTAGCGCTAGTTCAACAAACCCAGGATTGACAGAGGCCCTGCACTTGCCACCCCAGAAAAGTATCTCATCTCCAAAGAAGGATTCTTATGCTAACGGATGTAAAGGGCTCCCGTTCTTGAAACGGTGGTGAAAGGATGGTGAAATAATGCTGAAAACAATCCTATCTTCCAAGGCTCCGGTGCCAGGTTTGGGAAACACCAAGTTCCCTGGGCCTCAGCAGAGGGTTCTCTGTGAAAAGCATCATACGCTTGAGGATGCAGAGACCGACCTCATGACTATTACGGTGCAAAACGCTATGGAAATGTCCAATAATTACCAGCATACTGGTGATTTCAGAAGGGTCAGGATGAAATCTGAAGCACGATCCACACTTTTCCCACCTCAGGCAAATATGCACTTACCAACTCTGGAGGTAAACCAATCAAAGGCAGGGCTGACAGAAGCCCCGCACTTACACCCCACCCAGAAATCTCAACTACCAGGCAGGATTCTTATGCTAATGCGAGAAACCTGCTGGGGTTCTGAAAATCATGGTGAAACCATAGTGGAACACTACTTAAAAGAACACGTTCTTTGTAGTCTCTAGGACCGACTATTGGAAATGCCAAGTTTACTGGGCCTCAGCCTGCTTTCGTCTGTGAAAACTCTGGTACGCTTCAGGAGGCAGAGACCAACATTAGGACAATTACGGTGAAAAGTGCTACGGAAAAATACCAAATAGTTCTCCACCTAGCGGTTCTTTCAAAAGTTGTACCACACACCTCTTGGAAAGATCCAGTTACTCTGGCCTAGCCTTCGATTGGTCTGGAGGAGGAATCGCCGTTCCTAGCTGATGAATCAAATGATTCTGAAAGGAACGGTGAAAAGTGCGGATCCTGTTTCAGTCTTTAGACTGAAACAGGATCCGCACTATTCACCTGTCCGACAAAGGCGCACTTCTCATGTCTGGCGCTAGTCCAACAAACCCAGGACTGACAGAGGCCCTGCACTTGCCACCCCAGAAAAATATCTCATCTCCAAAGAAGGATTCTTACGCTAACGGTTGAAAAGGGCTCCGGTTCTTGAAACGGTGGTGAAAGCATGGTGAAATACTACTGAAAACAATCCTATCTTCCCAGGCTCCGGTCCCAGGTTTGGGATATACCAAGTTCCCTGGTCCTCAGCAGAGGGATCTCTGATAAAAGCATCATAGGCTTCAGGATGCAGAGACCGACCTCATGACTATTACGGTGCAAAATGCTATGGAAATGGCCAAAAATTACCAACATACTGGTGATTTCAAAAGGGTCAGGACGAAATCTGAAGCACGATCCACACTTTTCCCACCTCAGGCAAATATGCATTTACCAACTCTGGAGGTAAACCAATCAAAGGCAGGGCTGACAGAAGCCCCGCACTTACACCCCACCCAGAAATCTCAACTACCAGGCAGGATTCTTATGCTAATGCGAGAAACCTGCTGTGGTTCTGAAAATCATGGTGAAACCATAGTGGAACACTACTTAAAAGAACACGTTCTTTGTAGTCTCTAGGACCAACTATTGGAAATGCCAAGTTTACTGGGCCTCAGCCTGCTTTCGTCTGTGAAAACTCTGGTACGCTTCAGGAGGCAGAGACCAACATTAGGACAATTACGGTGAAAAGTGCTACGGAAAAATACCAAATAGTTCTCCACCTAGCGGTTCTTTCAAAAGTTGTGCCACACACCTCTTGGAAAGATCCAGTTACTCTGGCCTAGCCTTCGATTGGTCTGGAGGAGGAATCGCCGTTCCTAGCTGATGAATCAAATGATTCTGAAAGGAACGGTGAAAAGTGCGGATCCTGTTTCAGTCTTTAGACTGAAACAGGATCCGCACTATTCACCTGTCCCACAAAGGCGCACTTCTCATGTCTAGCGCTAGTTCAACAAACCCAGGATTGACAGAGGCCCTGCACTTGCCACCCCAGAAAAGTATCTCATCTCCAAAGAAGGATTCTTATGCTAACGGATGTAAAGGGCTCCCGTTCTTGAAACGGTGGTGAAAGGATGGTGAAATAATGCTGAAAACAATCCTATCTTCCAAGGCTCCGGTGCCAGGTTTGGGAAACACCAAGTTCCCTGGGCCTCAGCAGAGGGTTCTCTGTGAAAAGCATCATACGCTTCAGGATGCAGAGACCGACCTCATGACTATTACGGTGCAAAACGCTATGGAAATGTCCAATAATTACCAGCATACTGGTGATTTCAGAAGGGTCAGGATGAAATCTGAAGCACGATCCACACTTTTCCCACCTCAGGCAAATATGCACTTTCCAACTCTGGAGGTAAACCAATCAAAGGCAGGGCTGACAGAAGCCCCGCACTTACACCCCACCCAGAAATCTCAACTACCAGGCAGGATTCTTATGCTAATGCCAGAAACCTGCTCGGGTTCTGAAAATCATGGTGAAACCACAGTGGAACACTACTTAAAAGAACACTTTCTTTGTAGTCTCTAGTACCAACTATTGGAAATGCCAAGTTGACTGGGCCTCAGCCTGCTTTCGTCTGTGAAAACTCTCGTATGCTTAAGGATGCAGAGACCAATTTAGGACAATAACGGGGAAAAGTGCTACGGAAAAATACTAAATAGTTCTCCACCTAGCGGTTCTTTCAGAAGTTGTGCCACACACCTCTTAGAAACATCGAGTTACATTGGCCTAGCCTTCGATTGGTCTGGAGAAGGAATCGCCATTCCTAGCTGATGAATCAAATGATTCTGAAAGGAACGGTGAAAAGTGCGGATCCTGTTTCAGTCTTTAGACTGAAGCAAGATCCGCACTATTCACCTGTCCCACAAAGGCGCACTTCTCATGTCTGGCGCTAGTCCAACAAACCCAGGACTGACAGAGGCCCTGCACTTGCCACCCCAGAAAAATATCTCATCTCCAAAGAAGGATTCTTACGCTAACGGTTGAAAAGGGCTCCCGTTCTTGAAACGGTGGTGAAAGCATGGTGAAATACTACTGAAAACAATCCTATCTTCCCAGGCTCCGGTGCCAGGTTTGGGAAATACCAAGTTCCCTGGTCCTCAGCAGAGGGATCTCTGATAAAAGCATCATAGGCTTCAGGATGCAGAGACCGACCTCATGACTATTACGGTGCAAAATGCTATGGAAATGGCCAAAAATTACCAACATACTGGTGATTTCAAAAGGGTCAGGACGAAATCTGAAGCACGATCCACACTTATCCCACCTCAGGCAAATATGCACTTTCCAACTCTGGAGGTAAACAAATCAAAGGCAGGGCTGACAGAATTGCCGCACTTACACCCCACCCAGAAATCTCAACTACCAGGCAGGATTCTTATGCTAATGCGAGAAACCTGCTCGGGTTCTGAAAATCATGGTGAAACCACAGTGGAACACTACTTAAAAGAACACTTTCTTTGTAGTCTCTAGGACCAACTATTGGAAATGCCAAGTTTACTGGGCCTCAGCCTGCTTTCGTCTGTGAAAACTCTCGTATGCTTAAGGATGGAGAGACCAATTTAGGACAATTACGGTGAAAAGTGCTACGGAAAAATACCAAATAGTTCTCCACCTAGCGGTTCTTTCAAAAGTTGTGCCACACACCTCTTAGAAACATCGAGTTACAGTGGCCTAGCCTTCGATTGGTCTGGAGAAGGAATCACCGTTCCTAGCTGATGAATCAAATGATTCTGAAAGAAACGGTGAAAAGTGCGGATCCTGTTTCAGTCTTTAGACTGAAACAGGATCCGCACTATTCACCTGTCCCACAAAGGCGCACTTCTCATGTCTGGCGCTAGTCCAACAAACCCAGAACTGACAGAGGCCCTGCACTTGCCACCCCAGAAAAATATCTCATCTCCAAAGAAGGATTCTTACGCTAACGGTTGAAAAGGGCTCCCGTTCTTGAAACGGTGGTGAAAGCATGGTGAAATACTACTGAAAACAATCCTATCTTCCCAGACTCCGGTGCCAGGTTTGGGAAATACCAAGTTCCCTGGTCCTCAGCAGAGGGATCTCTGATAAAAGCATCATAGGCTTCAGGATGCAGAGACCGACCTCATGACTATTACGGTGCAAAATGCTATGGAAATGGCCAAAAATTACCAACATACTGGTGATTTCAAAAGGGTCAGGACGAAATCTGAAGCACGATCCACACTTTTCCCACCTCAGGCAAATAGGCACTTACCAACTCTGGAGGTAAACCAATCAAAGGCAGGGCTGACAGAATTGCCGCACTTACACCCAACCCAGAAATCTCAACTACCAGGCAGGATTCTTATGCTAATGCGAGAAACCTGCTGGGGTTCTGAAAATCATGGTGAAACCATAGTGGAACAATACTTAAAAGAACACGTTCTTTGTAGTCTCTAGGACCAACTATTGGAAATGCCAAGTTTACTGGGCCTCAGCCTGCTTTCGTCTGTGAAAACTCTGGTACGCTTCAGGAGGTAGAGACCAACATTAGGACAATTACGGTGAAAAGTGCTACGGAAAAATACCAAATAGTTCTCCACCTAGCGGTTCTTTCAAAAGTTGTGCCACACACCTCTTGGAAAGATCCAGTTACTCTGGCCTAGCCTTCGATTGGTCTGGAGGAGGAATCGCCGTTCCTAGCTGATGAATCAAATGATTCTGAAAGGAACGGTGAAAAGTGCGGATCCTGTTTCAGTCTTTAGACTGAAACAGGTTCCGCACTATTCACCTGTCCCACAAAGGCGCACTTCTCTTGTCTGGCGCTAGTCCAACAAACCCAGGACTGACAGAGGCCCTGCACTTGCCACCCCAGAAAAATATCTCATCTCCAAAGAAGGATTCTTACGCTAACGGTTGAAAAGGGCTCCCGTTCTTGAAACGGTGGTGAAAGCATGGTGAAATACTACTGAAAACAATCCTATCTTCCCAGGCTCCGGTGCCAGGTTTGGGAAATACCAAGTTCCCTGGTCCTCAGCAGAGGGATCTCTGATAAAAGCATCATAGGCTTCAGGATGCAGAGACCAACCTCATGACTATTACGGTGCAAAATGCTATGGAAATGGCCAAAAATTACCAACATACTGGTGATTTCAAAAGGGTCAGGACGAAATCTGAAGCACGATCCACACTTATCCCACCTCAGGCAAATATGCGCTTACCAACTCTGGAGGTAAACCAATCAAAGGCAGGGCTGACAGAAGCCCCGCACTTACACCCCACCCAGAAATCTCAACTACCAGGCAGGATTCTTATGCTAATGCGAGAATCCTGCTCGGGTTCTGAAAATCATGGTGAAACCATAGTGGAACACTACTTAAAAGAACACGTTCTTTGTAGTCTCTAGGACCAACTACTGAAAATGCCACGTTTACTGGGCCTCAGCCTGCTTTCGTCTGTGAAAACTCTCGTATGCTTCAGGAGGCATAGACCAACATTAGGAAAATTACCGTGAAAAGTGCTACGGAAAAATACCAAATAGTTCTCCACCTAGCGGTTCTTTCAAAAGTTGTGCCACACATCTCTTGGAAACATCGAGTTACATTGGCCTAGCCTTCGATTGGTCTGCAGAAGGAATCGCCGTTCCTAGCTGATGAATCAAATGATTCTGAAAGGAACGGTGAAAAGTGCGGATCCTGTTTCAGTCTTTAGACTGAAACAGGATCCGCACTATTCACCTGTCCCACAAAGGCGCACTTCTCATGTCTGGCGCTAGTCCAACAAACCCAGGACTGACAGAGGCCCTGCACTTGCCACCCCAGAAAAATATCTCATCTCCAAAGAAGGATTCTTACACTGACGGATGTAAAGGGCTCCCGGTCTTGAAACGGTGGTGAAAGGATGGTGAAATAATGCTGAAAACAGTCCTATCATCCAAGGCTCCGGTGCAAGGTTTGGGAAACTCTAAGTTGCCTGGGCCTCAGCAGAGGGTTCTCTGCGAGAAGCATCATAGGCTTCAGGATGCAGAGACCGACCTCATGACTATTACGGTGCAAAACGCTATGGAAATGGCAAATAATTACCGGCATACTGGTGATTTCAAAAGGGTCAGGACGAAATCTGAAGCACGATCCACACTTTTCCCACCTCAGGCAAATATGCATTTACCAACTCTGGAGGTAAACCAATCAAAGGCAGGGCTGACAGAAGCCCCGCACTTACACCCCACCCAGAAATCTCAACTACCAGGCAGGATTCTTATGCTAATGCGAGAAACCTGCTCGGGTTCTGAAAATCATGGTGAAACCATAGTGGAACACTACTTAAAAGAACACGTTCTTTGTAGTCTCTAGGACCAACTATTGGAAATGCCAAGTTTACTGGGCCTCAGCCTGCTTTCGTCTGTGAAAACTCTGGTACGCTTCAGGAGGCAGAGACCAACATTAGGACAATTACGGTGAAAAGTGCTACGGAAAAATACCAAATAGTTCTCCACCTAGCGGTTCTTTCAAAAGTTGTGCCACACACCTCTTGGAAAGATCCAGTTACTCTGGCCTAGCCTTCGATTGGTCTGGAGGAGGAATCGCCGTTCCTATCTGATGAATCAAATGATTCTGAAAGGAACGGTGAAAAGTGCGGATCCTGTTTCAGTCTTTAGACTGAAACAGGATCCGCACTATTCACCTGTCCCACAAAGGCGCACTTCTCATGTCTAGCGCTAGTTCAACAAACCCAGGATTGACAGAGGCCCTGCACTTGCCACCCCAGAAAAGTATCTCATCTCCAAAGAAGGATTCTTATGCTAACGGATGTAAAGGGCTCCCGTTCTTGAAACGGTGGTGAAAGGATGGTGAAATAATGCTGAAAACAATCCTATCTTCCAAGGCTCCGGTGCCAGGTTTGGGAAACACCAAGTTCCCTGGGCCTCAGCAGAGGGTTCTCTGTGAAAAGCATCATACGCTTCAGGATGCAGAGACCGACCTCATGACTATTACGGTGCAAAACGCTATGGAAATGTCCAATAATTACCAGCATACTGGTGATTTCAGAAGGGTCAGGATGAAATCTGAAGCACGATCCACACTTTTCCCACCTCAGGCAAATATGCACTTACCAACTCTGGAGGTAAACCAATCAAAGGCAGGGCTGACAGAAGCCCCGCACTTACACCCCACCCAGAAATCTCAACTACCAGGCAGGATTCTTATGCTAATGCGAGAAACCTGCTGTGGTTCTGAAAATCATGGTGAAACCATAGTGGAACACTACTTAAAAGAACACGTTCTTTGTAGTCTCTAGGACCAACTATTGGAAATGCCAAGTTTACTGGGCCTCAGCCTGCTTTCGTCTGTGAAAACTCTGGTACGCTTCAGGAGGCAGAGACCAACATTAGGACAATTACGGTGAAAAGTGCTACGGAAAAATACCAAATAGTTCTCCACCTAGCGGTTCTTTCAAAAGTTGTGCCACACACCTCTTGGAAAGATCCAGTTACTCTGGCCTAGCCTTCGATTGGTCTGGAGGAGGAATCGCCGTTCCTAGCTGATGAATCAAATGATTCTGAAAGGAACGGTGAAAAGTGCGGATCCTGTTTCAGTCTTTAGACTGAAACAGGTTCCGCACTATTCACCTGTCCCACAAAGGCGCACTTCTCTTGTCTGGCGCTAGTCCAACAAACCCAGGACTGACAGAGGCCCTGCACTTGCCACCCCAGAAAAATATCTCATCTCCAAAGAAGGATTCTTACGCTAACGGTTGAAAAGGGCTCCCGTTCTTGAAACGGTGGTGAAAGCATGGTGAAATACTACTGAAAACAATCCTATCTTCCCAGGCTCCGGTTCCAGGTTTGGGAAATACCAAGTTCCCTGGTCCTCAGCAGAGGGATCTCTGATAAAAGCATCATAGGCTTCAGGATGCAGAGACCGACCTCATGACTATTACGGTGCAAAATGCTATGGAAATGGCCAAAAATTACCAACATACTGGTGATTTCAAAAGGGTCAGGACGAAATCTGAAGCACGATCCACACTTATCCCACCTCAGGCAAATATGCGCTTACCAACTCTGGAGGTAAACCAATCAAAGGCAGGGCTGACAGAAGCCCCGCACTTACACCCCACCCAGAAATCTCAACTACCAGGCAGGATTCTTATGCTAATGCGAGAATCCTGCTCGGGTTCTGAAAATCATGGTGAAACCATAGTGGAACACTACTTAAAAGAACACGTTCTTTGTAGTCTCTAGGACCAACTACTGAAAATGCCACGTTTACTGGGCCTCAGCCTGCTTTCGTCTGTGAAAACTCTCGTATGCTTCAGGAGGCAGAGACCAACATTAGGACAATTACCGTGAAAAGTGCTACGGAAAAATACCAAATAGTTCTCCACCTAGCGGTTCTTTCAAAAGTTGTGCCACACATCTCTTGGAAACATCGAGTTACATTGGCCTAGCCTTCGATTGGTCTGCAGAAGGAATCGCCGTTCCTAGCTGATGAATCAAATGATTCTGAAAGGAACGGTGAAAAGTGCGGATCCTGTTTCAGTCTTTAGACTGAAACAGGATCCGCACTATTCACCTGTCCCACAAAGGCGCACTTCTCATGTCTGGCGCTAGTCCAACAAACCCAGGACTGACAGAGGCCCTGCACTTGCCACCCCAGAAAAATATCTCATCTCCAAAGAAGGATTCTTACACTGACGGATGTAAAGGGCTCCCGGTCTTGAAACGGTGGTGAAAGGATGGTGAAATAATGCTGAAAACAGTCCTATCATCCAAGGCTCCGGTGCAAGGTTTGGGAAACTCTAAGTTGCCTGGGCCTCAGCAGAGGGTTCTCTGCGAGAAGCATCATAGGCTTCAGGATGCAGAGACGGACCTCATGACTATTACGGTGCAAAACGCTATGGAAATGTCCAATAATTACCAGCATACTGGTGATTTCAGAAGGGTCAGGATGAAATCTGAAGCACGATCCACACTTTTCCCACCTCAGGCAAATATGCACTTACCAACTCTGGAGGTAAACCTATCAAAGGCAGGGCTGACAGAAGCCCCACACTTACACCCCACCCAGAAATCTCAACTACCAGGCAGGATTCTTATGCTAATGCGAGAAACCTGCTGTGGTTCTGAAAATCATGGTGAAACCACAGTGGAACACTACTTAAAAGAACACTTTCTTTGTAGTCTCTAGTACCAACTATTGGAAATGCCAAGTTGACTGGGCCTCAGCCTGCTTTCGTCTGTGAAAACTCTCGTATGCTTAAGGATGCAGAGACCAATTTAGGACAATAACGGGGAAAAGTGCTACGGAAAAATACTAAATAGTTCTCCACCTAGCGGTTCTTTCAGAAGTTGTGCCACACACCTCTTAGAAACATCGAGTTACATTGGCCTAGCCTTCGATTGGTCTGGAGAAGGAATCGCCATTCCTAGCTCATGAATCAAATGATTCTGAGAGGAACGGTGAAAAGTGCGGATCCTGTTTCAGTCTTTAGACTGAAGCAAGATCCGCACTATTCACCTGTCCCACAAAGGCGCACTTCTCATGTCTGGCGCTACTCCAACAAACCCAGGACTGACAGAGGCCCTGCACTTGCCACCCCAGAAAAATATCTCATCTCCAAAGAAGGATTCTTACGCTAACGGTTGAAAAGGGCTCCCGTTCTTGAAACGGTGGTGAAAGGATGGTGAAATAATGCTGAAAACAATCCTATCTTCCAAGGCTCCGGTGCCAGGTTTGGGAAACACCAAGTTCCCTGGGCCTCAGCAGAGGGTTCTCTGTGAAAAGCATCATACGCTTCAGGATGCAGAGACCGACCTCATGACTATTACGTTGCAAAACGCTATGGAAATGTCCAATAATTACCAGCATACTGGTGATTTCAGAAGGGTCAGGATGAAATCTGAAGCACGATCCACACTTTTCCCACCTCAGGCAAATATGCACTTACCAACTCTGGAGGTAAACCAATCAAAGGCAGGGCTGACAGAAGCCCCGCACTTACACCCCACCCAGAAATCTCAACTACCAGGCAGGATTCTTATGCTAATGCCAGAAACCTGCTCGGGTTCTGAAAATCATGGTGAAACCACAGTGGAACACTACTTAAAAGAACACTTTCTTTGTAGTCTCTAGTACCAACTATTGGAAATGCCAAGTTGACTGGGCCTAAGCCTGCTTTCGTCTGTGAAAACTCTCGTATGCTTAAGGATGCAGAGACCAATTTGGGACAATAACGGGGAAAAGTGCTACGGAAAAATACTAAATAGTTCTCCACCTAGCGGTTCTTTCAGAAGTTGTGCCACACACCTCTTAGAAACATCGAGTTACATTGGCCTAGCCTTCGATTGGTCTGGAGAAGGAATCGCCATTCCTAGCTGATGAATCAAATGATTCTGAAAGGAACGGTGAAAAGTGCGGATCCTGTTTCAGTCTTTAGACTGAAGCAAGATCCGCACTATTCACCTGTCCCACAAAGGCGCACTTCTCATGTCTGGCGCTAGTCCAACAAACCCAGGACTGACAGAGGCCCTGCACTTGCCACCCCAGAAAAATATCTCATCTCCAAAGAAGGATTCTTACGCTAACGGTTGAAAAGGGCTCCCGTTCTTGAAACGGTGGTGAAAGCATGGTGAAATACTACTGAAAACAATCCTATCTTCCCAGGCTCCGGTGCCAGGTTTGGGAAATACCAAGTTCCCTGGTCCTCAGCAGAGGGATCTCTGATAAAAGCATCATAGGCTTCAGGATGCAGAGACCGACCTCATGACTATTACGGTGCAAAATGCTATGGAAATGGCCAAAAATTACCAACATACTGGTGATTTCAAAAGGGTCAGGACGAAATCTGAAGCACGATCCACACTTATCCCACCTCAGGCAAATATGCACTTTCCAACTCTGGAGGTAAACAAATCAAAAGCAGGGCTGACAGAATTGCCGCACTTACACCCCACCCAGAAATCTCAACTACCAGGCAGGATTCTTATGCTAATGCGAGAAACCTGCTCGGGTTCTGAAAATCATGGTGAAACCACAGTGGAACACTACTTAAAAGAACACTTTCTTTGTAGTCTCTAGGACCAACTATTGGAAATGCCAAGTTTACTGGGCCTCAGCCTGCTTTCGTCTGTGAAAACTCTCGTATGCTTAAGGATGGAGAGACCAATTTAGGACAATTACGGTGAAAAGTGCTACGGAAAAATACCAAATAGTTCTCCACCTAGCGGTTCTTTCAAAAGTTGTGCCACACACCTCTTAGAAACATCGAGTTACAGTGGCCTAGCCTTCGATTGGTCTGGAGAAGGAATCACCGTTCCTAGCTGATGAATCAAATGATTCTGAAAGGAACGGTGAAAAGTGCGGATCCTGTTTCAGTCTTTAGACTGAAACAGGATCCGCACTATTCACCTGTCCCACAAAGGCGCACTTCTCATGTCTGGCGCTAGTCCAACAAACCCAGAACTGACAGAGGCCCTGCACTTGCCACCCCAGAAAAATATCTCATCTCCAAAGAAGGATTCTTACGCTAACGGTTGAAAAGGGCTCCCGTTCTTGAAACGGTGGTGAAAGCATGGTGAAATACTACTGAAAACAATCCTATCTTCCCAGGCTCCGGTGCCAGGTTTGGGAAATACCAAGTTCCCTGGTCCTCAGCAGAGGGATCTCTGATAAAAGCATCATAGGCTTCAGGATGCAGAGACCGACCTCATGACTATTACGGTGCAAAATGCTATGGAAATGGCCAAAAATTACCAACATACTTGTGATTTCAAAAGGGTCAGGACGAAATCTGAAGCACGATCCACACTTATCCCACCTCAGGCAAATATGCACTTACCAACTCTGGAGGTAAACCAATCAAAGGCAGGGCTGATAGAAGCCCCGCACTTACACCCCACCCAGAAATCTCAACTACCAGGCAGGATTCTTATGCTAATGCGAGAAACCTGCTCGGGTTCTGAAAATCATGGTGAAACCATAGTGGAACACTACTTAAAAGAACACGTTCTTTGTAGTCTCTAGGACCAACTATTGGAAATGCCAAGTTTACTGGGCCTCAGCCTGCTTTCGTCTGTGAAAACTCTGGTACGCTTCAGGAGGCAGAGACCAACATTAGGACAATTACGGTGAAAAGTGCTACGGAAAAATACCAAATAGTTCTCCACCTAGCGGTTCTTTCAAAAGTTGTGCCACACACCTCTTGGAAAGATCCAGTTACTCTGGCCTAGCCTTCGATTGGTCTGGAGGAGGAATCGCCGTTCCTAGCTGATGAATCAAATGATTCTGAAAGGAACGGTGAAAAGTGCGGATCCTGTTTCAGTCTTTAGACTGAAACAGGATCCGCACTATTCACCTGTCCCACAAAGGCGCACTTCTCATGTCTAGCGCTAGTTCAACAAACCCAGGATTGACAGAGGCCCTGCACTTGCCACCCCAGAAAAGTATCTCATCTCCAAAGAAGGATTCTTATGCTAACGGATGTAAAGGGCTCCCGTTCTTGAAACGGTGGTGAAAGGATGGTGAAATAATGCTGAAAACAATCCTATCTTCCAAGGCTCCGGTGCCAGGTTTGGGAAACACCAAGTTCCCTGGGCCTCAGCAGAGGGTTCTCTGTGAAAAGCATCATACGCTTGAGGATGCAGAGACCGACCTCATGACTATTACGGTGCAAAACGCTATGGAAATGTCCAATAATTACCAGCATACTGGTGATTTCAGAAGGGTCAGGATGAAATCTGAAGCACGATCCACACTTTTCCCACCTCAGGCAAATATGCACTTACCAACTCTGGAGGTAAACCAATCAAAGGCAGGGCTGACAGAAGCCCCGCACTTACACCCCACCCAGAAATCTCAACTACCAGGCAGGATTCTTATGCTAATGCGAGAAACCTGCTGGGGTTCTGAAAATCATGGTGAAACCATAGTGGAACACTACTTAAAAGAACACGTTCTTTGTAGTCTCTAGGACCTACTATTGGAAATGCCAAGTTTACTGGGCCTCAGCCTGCTTTCGTCTGTGAAAACTCTGGTACGCTTCAGGAGGCAGAGACCAACATTAGGACAATTACGGTGAAAAGTGCTACGGAAAAATACCAAATAGTTCTCCACCTAGCGGTTCTTTCAAAAGTTGTACCACACACCTCTTGGAAAGATCCAGTTACTCTGGCCTAGCCTTCGATTGATCTGGAGGAGGAATCGCCGTTCCTAGCTGATGAATCAAATGATTCTGAAAGGAACGGTGAAAAGTGCGGATCCTGTTTCAGTCTTTAGACTGAAACAGGATCCGCACTATTCACCTGTCCCACAAAGGCGCACTTCTCATGTCTGGCGCTAGTCCAACAAACCCAGGACTGACAGAGGCCCTGCACTTGCCACCCCAGAAAAATATCTCATCTCCAAAGAAGGATTCTTACGCTAACGGTTGAAAAGGGCTCCGGTTCTTGAAACGGTGGTGAAAGCATGGTGAAATACTACTGAAAACAATTCTATCTTCCCAGGCTCCGGTCCCAGGTTTGGGATATACCAAGTTCCCTGGGCCTCAGCAGAGGGATCTCTGATAAAAGCATCATAGGCTTCAGGATGCAGAGACCGACCTCATGACTATTACGGTGCAAAATGCTATGGAAATGGCCAAAAATTACCAACATACTGGTGATTTCAAAAGGGTCAGGACGAAATCTGAAGCACGATCCACACTTTTCCCACCTCAGGCAAATATGCATTTACCAACTCTGGAGGTAAACCAATCAAAGGCAGGGCTGACAGAAGCCCCGCACTTACACCCCACCCAGAAATCTCAACTACCAGGCAGGATTCTTATGCTAATGCGAGAAACCTGCTGTGGTTCTGAAAATCATGGTGAAACCATAGTGGAACACTACTTAAAAGAACACGTTCTTTGTAGTCTCTAGGACCAACTATTGGAAATGCCAAGTTTACTGGGCCTCAGCCTGCTTTCGTCTGTGAAAACTCTGGTACGCTTCAGGAGGCAGAGACCAACATTAGGACAATTACGGTGAAAAGTGCTACGGAAAAATACCAAATAGTTCTCCACCTAGCGGTTCTTTCAAAAGTTGTGCCACACACCTCTTGGAAAGATCCAGTTACTCTGGCCTAGCCTTCGATTGGTCTGGAGGAGGAATCGCCGTTCCTAGCTGATGAATCAAATGATTCTGAAAGGAACGGTGAAAAGTGCGGATCCTGTTTCAGTCTTTAGACTGAAACAGGATCCGCACTATTCACCTGTCCCACAAAGGCGCACTTCTCATGTCTAGCGCTAGTTCAACAAACCCAGGATTGACAGAGGCCCTGCACTTGCCACCCCAGAAAAGTATCTCATCTCCAAAGAAGGATTCTTATGCTAACGGATGTAAAGGGCTCCCGTTCTTGAAACGGTGGTGAAAGGATGGTGAAATAATGCTGAAAACAATCCTATCTTCCAAGGCTCCGGTGCCAGGTTTGGGAAACACCAAGTTCCCTGGGCCTCAGCAGAGGGTTCTCTGTGAAAAGCATCATACGCTTCAGGATGCAGAGACCGACCTCATGACTATTACGGTGCAAAACGCTATGGAAATGTCCAATAATTACCAGCATACTGGTGATTTCAGAAGGGTCAGGATAAAATCTGAAGCACGATCCACACTTTTCCCACCTCAGGCAAATATGCACTTACCAACTCTGGAGGTAAACCAATCAAAGGCAGGGCTGACAGAAGCCCCGCACTTACACCCCACCCAGAAATCTCAACTACCAGGCAGGATTCTTATGCTAATGCCAGAAACCTGCTCGGGTTCTGAAAATCATGGTGAAACCACAGTGGAACACTACTTAAAAGAACACTTTCTTTGTAGTCTCTAGTACCAACTATTGGAAATGCCAAGTTGACTGGGCCTCAGCCTGCTTTCGTCTGTGAAAACTCTCGTATGCTTAAGGATGCAGAGACCAATTTAGGACAATAACGGGGAAAAGTGCTACGGAAAAATACTAAATAGTTCTCCACCTAGCGGTTCTTTCAGAAGTTGTGCCACACACCTCTTAGAAACATCGAGTTACATTGGCCTAGCCTTCGATTGGTCTGGAGAAGGAATCGCCATTCCTAGCTGATGAATCAAATGATTCTGAAAGGAACGGTGAAAAGTGAGGATCCTGTTTCAGTCTTTAGACTGAAGCAAGATCCGCACTATTCACCTGTCCGACAAAGGCGCACTTCTCATGTCTGGCGCTAGTCCAACAAACCCAGGACTGACAGAGGCCCTGCACTTGCCACCCCAGAAAAATATCTCATCTCCAAAGAAGGATTCTTACGCTAACGGTTGAAAAGGGCTCCCGTTCTTGAAACGGTGGTGAAAGCATGGTGAAATACTACTGAAAACAATCCTATCTTCCCAGGCTCCGGTGCCAGGTTTGGGAAATACCAAGTTCCCTGGTCCTCAGCAGAGGGATCTCTGATAAAAGCATCATAGGCTTCAGGATGCAGAGACCGACCTCATGACTATTACGGTGCAAAATGCTATGGAAATGGCCAAAAATTACCAACATACTGGTGATTTCAAAAGGGTCAGGACGAAATCTGAAGCACGATCCACACTTATCCCACCTCAGGCAAATATGCACTTTCCAACTCTGGAGGTAAACAAATCAAAGGCAGGGCTGACAGAATTGCCGCACTTACACCCCACCCAGAAATCTCAACTACCAGGCAGGATTCTTATGCTAATGCGAGAAACCTGCTCGGGTTCTGAAAATCATGGTGAAACCACAGTGGAACACTACTTAAAAGAACACTTTCTTTGTAGTCTCTAGGACCAACTATTGGAAATGCCAAGTTTACTGGGCCTCAGCCTGCTTTCGTCTGTGAAAACTCTCGTATGCTTAAGGATGGAGAGACCAATTTAGGACAATTACGGTGAAAAGTGCTACGGAAAAATACCAAATAGTTCTCCACCTAGCGGTTCTTTCAAAAGTTGTGCCACACACCTCTTAGAAACATCGAGTTACAGTGGCCTAGCCTTCGATTGGTCTGGAGAAGGAATCACCATTCCTAGCTGATGAATCAAATGATTCTGAAAGGAACGGTGAAAAGTGCGGATCCTGTTTCAGTCTTTAGACTGAAACAGGATCCGCACTATTCACCTGTCCCACAAAGGCGCACTTCTCATGTCTGGCGCTAGTCCAACAAACCCAGAACTGACAGAGGCCCTGCACTTGCCACCCCAGAAAAATATCTCATCTCCAAAGAAGGATTCTTACGCTAACGGTTGAAAAGGGCTCCCGTTCTTGAAACGGTGGTGAAAGCATGGTGAAATACTACTGAAAACAATCCTATCTTCCCAGGCTCCGGTGCCAGGTTTGGGAAATACCAAGTTCCCTGGTCCTCAGCAGAGGGATCTCTGATAAAAGCATCATAGGCTTCAGGATGCAGAGACCGACCTCATGACTATTACGGTGCAAAATGCTATGGAAATGGCCAAAAATTACCAACATACTTGTGATTTCAAAAGGGTCAGGACGAAATCTGAAGCACGATCCACACTTATCCCACCTCAGGCAAATATGCACTTACCAACTCTGGAGGTAAACCAATCAAAGGCAGGGCTGATAGAAGCCCCGCACTTACACCCCACCCAGAAATCTCAACTACCAGGCAGGATTCTTATGCTAATGCGAGAAACCTGCTCGGGTTCTGAAAATCATGGTGAAACCATAGTGGAACACTACTTAAAAGAACACGTTCTTTGTAGTCTCTAGGACCAACTATTGGAAATGCCAAGTTGACTGGGCCTCAGCCTGCTTTCGTCTGTGAAAACTCTGGTACGCTTCAGGAGGCAGAGACCAACATTAGGACAATTACGGTGAAAAGTGCTACGGAAAAATACCAAATAGTTCTCCACCTAGCGGTTCTTTCAAAAGTTGTGCCACACACCTCTTGGAAAGATCCAGTTACTCTGGCCTAGCCTTCGATTGGTCTGGAGGAGGAATCGCCGTTCCTAGCTGATGAATCAAATGATTCTGAAAGGAACGGTGAAAAGTGCGGATCCTGTTTCAGTCTTTAGACTGAAACAGGATCCGCACTATTCACCTGTCCCACAAAGGCGCACTTCTCATGTCTAGCGCTAGTTCAACAAACCCAGGATTGACAGAGGCCCTGCACTTGCCACCCCAGAAAAGTATCTCATCTCCAAAGAAGGATTCTTATGCTAACGGATGTAAAGGGCTCCCGTTCTTGAAACGGTGGTGAAAGGATGGTGAAATAATGCTGAAAACAATCCTATCTTCCAAGGCTCCGGTGCCAGGTTTGGGAAACAC
Source organism: Lemur catta (assembly GCF_020740605.2). Classification (NCBI taxonomy): domain Eukaryota; kingdom Metazoa; phylum Chordata; class Mammalia; order Primates; family Lemuridae; genus Lemur; species Lemur catta. The sequence goes on from NC_059137.1 coordinate 14,238,650, forward strand.
CAAGTTCCCTGGGCCTCAGCAGAGGGTTCTCTGTGAAAAGCATCATACGCTTGAGGATGCAGAGACCGACCTCATGACTATTACGGTGCAAAACGCTATGGAAATGTCCAATAATTACCAGCATACTGGTGATTTCAGAAGGGTCAGGATGAAATCTGAAGCACGATCCACACTTTTCCCACCTCAGGCAAATATGCACTTACCAACTCTGGAGGTAAACCAATCAAAGGCAGGGCTGACAGAAGCCCCGCACTTACACCCCACCCAGAAATCTCAACTACCAGGCAGGATTCTTATGCTAATGCGAGAAACCTGCTGGGGTTCTGAAAATCATGGTGAAACCATAGTGGAACACTACTTAAAAGAACACGTTCTTTGTAGTCTCTAGGACCGACTATTGGAAATGCCAAGTTTACTGGGCCTCAGCCTGCTTTCGTCTGTGAAAACTCTGGTACGCTTCAGGAGGCAGAGACCAACATTAGGACAATTACGGTGAAAAGTGCTACGGAAAAATACCAAATAGTTCTCCACCTAGCGGTTCTTTCAAAAGTTGTACCACACACCTCTTGGAAAGATCCAGTTACTCTGGCCTAGCGTTCGATTGGTCTGGAGGAGGAATCGCCGTTCCTAGCTGATGAATCAAATGATTCTGAAAGGAACGGTGAAAAGTGCGGATCCTGTTTCAGTCTTTAGACTGAAACAGGATCCGCACTATTCACCTGTGCGACAAAGGCGCACTTCTCATGTCTGGCGCTAGTCCAACAAACCCAGGACTGACAGAGGCCCTGCACTTGCCACCCCAGAAAAATATCTCATCTCCAAAGAAGGATTCTTACGCTAACGGTTGAAAAGGGCTCCGGTTCTTGAAACGGTGGTGAAAGCATGGTGAAATACTACTGAAAACAATCCTATCTTCCCAGGCTCCGGTCCCAGGTTTGGGATATACCAAGTTCCCTGGTCCTCAGCAGAGGGATCTCTGATAAAAGCATCATAGGCTTCAGGATGCAGAGACCGACCTCATGACTATTACGGTGCAAAATGCTATGGAAATGGCCAAAAATTACCAACATACTGGTGATTTCAAAAGGGTCAGGACGAAATCTGAAGCACGATCCACACTTTTCCCACCTCAGGCAAATATGCACTTACCAACTCTGGAGGTAAACCAATCAAAGGCAGGGCTGACAGAAGCCCCGCACTTACACCCCACCCAGAAATCTCAACTAGCAGGCAGGATTCTTATGCTAATGCCAGAAACCTGCTCGGGTTCTGAAAATCATGGTGAAACCACAGTGGAACACTACTTAAAAGAACACGTTCTTTGTAGTCTCTAGGACCAACTATTGGAAATGCCAAGTTTACTGGGCCTCAGCCTGCTTTCGTCTGTGAAAACTCTGGTACGCTTCAGGAGGCAGAGACCAACATTAGGACAATTACGGTTAAAAGTGCTACGGAAAAATACCAAATAGTTCTCCACCTAGCGGTTCTTTCAAAAGTTGTGCCACATACCTCTTGGAAAGATCCAGTTACTCTGGCCTAGCCTTCGATTGGTCTGGAGGAGGAATCGCCGTTCCTAGCTGATGAATCAAATGATTCTGAAAGGAACGGTGAAAAGTGCGGATCCTGTTTCAGTCTTTAGACTGAAACAGGATCCGCACTATTCACCTGTCCCACAAAGGCGCACTTCTCATGTCTGGCGCTAGTCCAACAAACCCAGGACTGACAGAGGCCCTGCACTTGCCACCCCAGAAAAATATCTCATCTCCAAAGAAGGATTCTTACGCTAACGGTTGAAAAGGGCTCCCGTTCTTGAAACGGTGGTGAAAGCATGGTGAAATACTACTGAAAACAATCCTATCTTCCCAGGCTCCGGTCCCAGGTTTGGGATATACCAAGTTCCCTGGTCCTCAACAGAGGGATCTCTGATAAAAGCATCATAGGCTTCAGGATGCAGAGACCGACCTCATGACTATTACGGTGCAAAATGCTATGGAAATGGCCAAAAATTACCAACATACTGGTGATTTCAAAAGGGTCAGGACGAAATCTGAAGCACGATCCACACTTTTCCCACCTCAGGCAAATATGCATTTACCAACTCTGGAGGTAAACCAATCAAAGGCAGGGCTGACAGAAGCCCCGCACTTACACCCCACCCAGAAATCTCAACTACCAGGCAGGATTCTTATGCTAATGCGAGAAACCTGCTGTGGTTCTGAAAATCATGGTGAAACCATAGTGGAACACTACTTAAAAGAACACGTTCTTTGTAGTCTCTAGGACCAACTATTGGAAATGCCAAGTTTACTGGGCCTCAGCCTGCTTTCGTCTGTGAAAACTCTGGTACGCTTCAGGAGGCAGAGACCAACATTAGGACAATTACGGTGAAAAGTGCTACGGAAAAATACCAAATAGTTCTCCACCTAGCGGTTCTTTCAAAAGTTGTGCCACACACCTCTTGGAAAGATCCAGTTACTCTGGCCTAGCCTTCGATTGGTCTGGAGGAGGAATCGCCGTTCCTAGCTGATGAATCAAATGATTCTGAAAGGAACGGTGAAAAGTGCGGATCCTGTTTCAGTCTTTAGACTGAAACAGGATCCGCACTATTCACCTGTCCCACAAAGGCGCACTTCTCATGTCTGGCGCTAGTCCAACAAACCCAGAACTGACAGAGGCCCTGCACTTGCCACCCCAGAAAAATATCTCATCTCCAAAGAAGGATTCTTACGCTAACGGTTGAAAAGGGCTCCCATTCTTGAAACGGTGGTGAAAGGATGGTGAAATACTACTGAAAACAATCCTATCTTCCAAGGCTCCGGTGCCAGGTTTGGGAAATACCAAGTTCCCTGGTCCTCAGCAGAGGGATCTCTGATAAAAGCATCATAGGCTTCAGGATGCAGAGACCGACCTCATGACTATTACGGTGCAAAATGCTATGGAAATGGCCAAAAATTACCAACATACTGGTGATTTCAAAAGGGTCAGGACGAAATCTGAAGCACGATCCACACTTTTCCCACCTCAGGCAAATATGCATTTACCAACTCTGGAGGTAAACCAATCAAAGGCAGGGCTGACAGAAGCCCCGCACTTACACCCCACCCAGAAATCTCAACTACCAGGCAGGATTCTTATGCTAATGCGAGAAACCTGCTCGGGTTCTGAAAATCATGGTGAAACCATAGTGGAACACTACTTAAAAGAACACGTTCTTTGTAGTCTCTAGGACCAACTATTGGAAATGCCAATTTTACTGGGCCTCAGCCTGCTTTCGTCTGTGAAAACTCTGGTACGCTTCAGGAGGCAGAGACCAACATTAGGACAATTACGGTGAAAAGTGCTACGGAAAAATACCAAATAGTTCTCCACCTAGCGGTTCTTTCAAAAGTTGTGCCACACACCTCTTGGAAAGATCCAGTTACTCTGGCCTAGCCTTCGATTGGTCTGGAGGAGGAATCGCCGTTCCTAGCTGATGAATCAAATGATTCTGAAAGGAACGGTGAAAAGTGCGGATCCTGTTTCAGTCTTTAGACTGAAACAGGATCCGCACTATTCACCTGTCCCACAAAGGCGCACTTCTCATGTCTGGCGCTAGTCCAACAAACCCAGGACTGACAGAGGCCCTGCACTTGCCACCCCAGAAAAATATCTCATCTCCAAAGAAGGATTCTTACGCTAACGGTTGAAAAGGGCTCCCGTTCTTGAAACGGTGGTGAAAGCATGGTGAAATACTACTGAAAACAATCCTATCTTCCCAGGCTCCGGTCCCAGGTTTGGGATATACCAAGTTCCCTGGTCCTCAGCAGAGGGATCTCTGATAAAAGCATCATAGGCTTCAGGATGCAGAGACCGACCTCATGACTATTACGGTGCAAAATGCTATGGAAATGGCCAAAAATTACCAACATACTGGTGATTTCAAAAGGGTCAGGACGAAATCTGAAGCACGATCCACACTTATCCCACCTCAGGCAAATATGCATTTACCAACTCTGGAGGTAAACCAATCAAAGGCAGGGCTGACAGAAGCCCCGCACTTACACCCCACCCAGAAATCTCAACTACCAGGCAGGATTCTTATGCTAATGCGAGAAACCTGCTCGGGTTCTGAAAATCATGGTGAAACCATAGTGGAACACTACTTAAAAGAACACGTTCTTTGTAGTCTCTAGGACCAACTATTGGAAATGCCAAGTTTACTGGGCCTCAGCCTGCTTTCGTCTGTGAAAACTCTGGTACGCTTCAGGAGGCAGAGACCAACATTAGGACAATTACGGTGAAAAGTGCTACGGAAAAATACCAAATAGTTCTCCACCTAGCGGTTCTTTCAAAAGTTGTGCCACACACCTCTTAGAAACATCGAGTTACAGTGGCCTAGCCTTCGATTGGTCTGGAGAAGGAATCACCGTTCCTAGCTGATGAATCAAATGATTCTGAAAGGAACGGTGAAAAGTGCGGATCCTGTTTCAGTCTTTAGACTGAAACAGGATCCGCACTATTCACCTGTCCCACAAAGGCGCACTTCTCATGTCTGGCGCTAGTCCAACAAACCCAGAACTGACAGAGGCCCTGCACTTGCCACCCCAGAAAAATATCTCATCTCCAAAGAAGGATTCTTACGCTAACGGTTGAAAAGGGCTCCCGTTCTTGAAACGGTGGTGAAAGCATGGTGAAATACTACTGAAAACAATCCTATCTTCCCAGGCTCCGGTGAGAGGTTTGGGAAATACCAAGTTCCCTGGTCCTCAGCAGAGGGATCTCTGATAAAAGCATCATAGGCTTCAGGATGCAGAGACCGACCTCATGACTATTACGGTGCAAAATGCTATGGAAATGGCCAAAAATTACCAACATACTGGTGATTTCAAAAGGGTCAGGACGAAATCTGAAGCACGATCCACACTTTTCCCACCTCAGGCAAATATGCACTTACCAACTCTGGAGGTAAACCAATCAAAGGCAGGGCTGACAGAAGCCCCGCACTTACACCCCACCCAGAAATCTCAACTACCAGGCAGGATTCTTATGCTAATGCGAGAAACCTGCTGGGGTTCTGAAAATCATGGTGAAACCATAGTGGAACACTACTTAAAAGAACACGTTCTTTGTAGTCTCTAGTACCAACTATTGGAAATGCCAAGTTGACTGGGCCTCAGCCTGCTTTCGTCTGTGAAAACTCTCGTATGCTTAAGGATGCAGAGACCAATTTAGGACAATAACGGGGAAAAGTGCTACGGAAAAATACTAAATAGTTCTCCACCTAGCGGTTCTTTCAGAAGTTGTGCCACACACCTCTTAGAAACATCGAGTTACATTGGCCTAGCCTTCGATTGGTCTGGAGAAGGAATCGCCATTCCTAGCTGATGAATCAAATGATTCTGAAAGGAACGGTGAAAAGTGCGGATCCTGTTTCAGTCTTTAGACTGAAGCAAGATCCGCACTATTCACCTGTCCCACAAAGGCGCACTTCTCATGTCTGGCGCTAGTCCAACAAACCCAGGACTGACAGAGGCCCTGCACTTGCCACCCCAGAAAAATATCTCATCTCCAAAGAAGGATTCTTACGCTAACGGTTGAAAAGGGCTCCCGTTCTTGAAACGGTGGTGAAAGCATGGTGAAATACTACTGAAAACAATCCTATCTTCCCAGGCTCCGGTGCCAGGTTTGGGAAATACCAAGTTCCCTGGTCCTCAGCAGAGGGATCTCTGATAAAAGCATCATAGGCTTCAGGATGCAGAGACCGACCTCATGACTATTACGGTGCAAAATGCTATGGAAATGGCCAAAAATTACCAACATACTGGTGATTTCAAAAGGGTCAGGACGAAATCTGAAGCACGATCCACACTTATCCCACCTCAGGCAAATATGCATTTACCAACTCTGGAGGTAAACCAATCAAAGGCAGGGCTGACAGAAGCCCCGCACTTACACCCCACCCAGAAATCTCAACTACCAGGCAGGATTCTTATGCTAATGCGAGAAACCTGCTCGGGTTCTGAAAATCATGGTGAAACCACAGTGGAACACTACTTAAAAGAACACTTTCTTTGTAGTCTCTAGGACCAACTATTGGAAATGCCAAGTTTACTGGGCCTCAGCCTGCTTTCGTCTGTGAAAACTCTCGTATGCTTAAGGATGGAGAGACCAATTTAGGACAATTACGGTGAAAAGTGCTACGGAAAAATACCAAATAGTTCTCCACCTAGCGGTTCTTTCAAAAGTTGTGCCACACACCTCTTAGAAACATCGAGTTACAGTGGCCTAGCCTTCGATTGGTCTGGAGAAGGAATCACCGTTCCTAGCTGATGAATCAAATGATTCTGAAAGAAACGGTGAAAAGTGCGGATCCTGTTTCAGTCTTTAGACTGAAACAGGATCCGCACTATTCACCTGTCCCACAAAGGCGCACTTCTCATGTCTGGCGCTAGTCCAACAAACCCAGAACTGACAGAGGCCCTGCACTTGCCACCCCAGAAAAATATCTCATCTCCAAAGAAGGATTCTTACGCTAACGGTTGAAAAGGGCTCCCGTTCTTGAAACAGTGGTGAAAGCATGGTGAAATACTACTGAAAACAATCCTATCTTCCCAGACTCCGGTGCCAGGTTTGGGAAATACCAAGTTCCCTGGTCCTCAGCAGAGGGATCTCTGATAAAAGCATCATAGGCTTCAGGATGCAGAGACCGACCTCATGACTATTACGGTGCAAAATGCTATGGAAATGGCCAAAAATTACCAACATACTGGTGATTTCAAAAGGGTCAGGACGAAATCTGAAGCACGATCCACACTTTTCCCACCTCAGGCAAATAGGCACTTACCAACTCTGGAGGTAAACCAATCAAAGGCAGGGCTGACAGAATTGCCGCACTTACACCCAACCCAGAAATCTCAACTACCAGGCAGGATTCTTATGCTAATGCGAGAAACCTGCTGGGGTTCTGAAAATCATGGTGAAACCATAGTGGAACAATACTTAAAAGAACACGTTCTTTGTAGTCTCTAGGACCAACTATTGGAAATGCCAAGTTTACTGGGCCTCAGCCTGCTTTCGTCTGTGAAAACTCTGGTACGCTTCAGGAGGTAGAGACCAACATTAGGACAATTACGGTGAAAAGTGCTACGGAAAAATACCAAATAGTTCTCCACCTAGCGGTTCTTTCAAAAGTTGTGCCACACACCTCTTGGAAAGATCCAGTTACTCTGGCCTAGCCTTCGATTGGTCTGGAGGAGGAATCGCCGTTCCTAGCTGATGAATCAAATGATTCTGAAAGGAACGGTGAAAAGTGCGGATCCTGTTTCAGTCTTTAGACTGAAACAGGTTCCGCACTATTCACCTGTCCCACAAAGGCGCACTTCTCTTGTCTGGCGCTAGTCCAACAAACCCAGGACTGACAGAGGCCCTGCACTTGCCACCCCAGAAAAATATCTCATCTCCAAAGAAGGATTCTTACGCTAACGGTTGAAAAGGGCTCCCGTTCTTGAAACGGTGGTGAAAGCATGGTGAAATACTACTGAAAACAATCCTATCTTCCCAGGCTCCGGTGCCAGGTTTGGGAAATACCAAGTTCCCTGGTCCTCAGCAGAGGGATCTCTGATAAAAGCATCATAGGCTTCAGGATGCAGAGACCAACCTCATGACTATTACGGTGCAAAATGCTATGGAAATGGCCAAAAATTACCAACATACTGGTGATTTCAAAAGGGTCAGGACGAAATCTGAAGCACGATCCACACTTATCCCACCTCAGGCAAATATGCGCTTACCAACTCTGGAGGTAAACCAATCAAAGGCAGGGCTGACAGAAGCCCCGCACTTACACCCCACCCAGAAATCTCAACTACCAGGCAGGATTCTTATGCTAATGCGAGAATCCTGCTCGGGTTCTGAAAATCATGGTGAAACCATAGTGGAACACTACTTAAAAGAACACGTTCTTTGTAGTCTCTAGGACCAACTACTGAAAATGCCACGTTTACTGGGCCTCAGCCTGCTTTCGTCTGTGAAAACTCTCGTATGCTTCAGGAGGCATAGACCAACATTAGGAAAATTACCGTGAAAAGTGCTACGGAAAAATACCAAATAGTTCTCCACCTAGCGGTTCTTTCAAAAGTTGTGCCACACATCTCTTGGAAACATCGAGTTACATTGGCCTAGCCTTCGATTGGTCTGCAGAAGGAATCGCCGTTCCTAGCTGATGAATCAAATGATTCTGAAAGGAACGGTGAAAAGTGCGGATCCTGTTTCAGTCTTTAGACTGAAACAGGATCCGCACTATTCACCTGTCCCACAAAGGCGCACTTCTCATGTCTGGCGCTAGTCCAACAAACCCAGGACTGACAGAGGCCCTGCACTTGCCACCCCAGAAAAATATCTCATCTCCAAAGAAGGATTCTTACACTGACGGATGTAAAGGGCTCCCGGTCTTGAAACGGTGGTGAAAGGATGGTGAAATAATGCTGAAAACAGTCCTATCATCCAAGGCTCCGGTGCAAGGTTTGGGAAACTCTAAGTTCCCTGGGCCTCAGCAGAGGGTTCTCTGCGAGAAGCATCATAGGCTTCAGGATGCAGAGACGGACCTCATGACTATTACGGTGCAAAACGCTATGGAAATGGCAAATAATTACCGGCATACTGGTGATTTCAAAAGGGTCAGGACGAAATCTGAAGCACGATCCACACTTTTCCCACCTCAGGCAAATATGCATTTACCAACTCTGGAGGTAAACCAATCAAAGGCAGGGCTGACAGAAGCCCCGCACTTACACCCCACCCAGAAATCTCAACTACCAGGCAGGATTCTTATGCTAATGCGAGAAACCTGCTCGGGTTCTGAAAATCATGGTGAAACCATAGTGGAACACTACTTAAAAGAACACGTTCTTTGTAGTCTCTAGGACCAACTATTGGAAATGCCAAGTTTACTGGGCCTCAGCCTGCTTTCGTCTGTGAAAACTCTGGTACGCTTCAGGAGGCAGAGACCAACATTAGGACAATTACGGTGAAAAGTGCTACGGAAAAATACCAAATAGTTCTCCACCTAGCGGTTCTTTCAAAAGTTGTGCCACACACCTCTTGGAAAGATCCAGTTACTCTGGCCTAGCCTTCGATTGGTCTGGAGGAGGAATCGCCGTTCCTAGCTGATGAATCAAATGATTCTGAAAGGAACGGTGAAAAGTGCGGATCCTGTTTCAGTCTTTAGACTGAAACAGGATCCGCACTATTCACCTGTCCCACAAAGGCGCACTTCTCATGTCTAGCGCTAGTTCAACAAACCCAGGATTGACAGAGGCCCTGCACTTGCCACCCCAGAAAAGTATCTCATCTCCAAAGAAGGATTCTTATGCTAACGGATGTAAAGGGCTCCCGTTCTTGAAACGGTGGTGAAAGGATGGTGAAATAATGCTGAAAACAATCCTATCTTCCAAGGCTCCGGTGCCAGGTTTGGGAAACACCAAGTTCCCTGGGCCTCAGCAGAGGGTTCTCTGTGAAAAGCATCATACGCTTCAGGATGCAGAGACCGACCTCATGACTATTACGGTGCAAAACGCTATGGAAATGTCCAATAATTACCAGCATACTGGTGATTTCAGAAGGGTCAGGATGAAATCTGAAGCACGATCCACACTTTTCCCACCTCAGGCAAATATGCACTTACCAACTCTGGAGGTAAACCAATCAAAGGCAGGGCTGACAGAAGCCCCGCACTTACACCCCACCCAGAAATCTCAACTACCAGGCAGGATTCTTATGCTAATGCGAGAAACCTGCTGGGGTTCTGAAAATCATGGTGAAACCATAGTGGAACAATACTTAAAAGAACACGTTCTTTGTAGTCTCTAGGACCAACTATTGGAAATGCCAAGTTTACTGGGCCTCAGCCTGCTTTCGTCTGTGAAAACTCTGGTACGCTTCAGGAGGCAGAGACCAACATTAGGACAATTACGGTGAAAAGTGCTACGGAAAAATACCAAATAGTTCTCCACCTAGCGGTTCTTTCAAAAGTTGTGCCACACACCTCTTGGAAAGATCCAGTTACTCTGGCCTAGCCTTCGATTGGTCTGGAGGAGGAATCGCCGTTCCTAGCTGATGAATCAAATGATTCTGAAAGGAACGGTGAAAAGTGCGGATCCTGTTTCAGTCTTTAGACTGAAACAGGTTCCGCACTATTCACCTGTCCCACAAAGGCGCACTTCTCTTGTCTGGCGCTAGTCCAACAAACCCAGGACTGACAGAGGCCCTGCACTTGCCACCCCAGAAAAATATCTCATCTCCAAAGAAGGATTCTTACGCTAACGGTTGAAAAGGGCTCCCGTTCTTGAAACGGTGGTGAAAGCATGGTGAAATACTACTGAAAACAATCCTATCTTCCCAGGCTCCGGTTCCAGGTTTGGGAAATACCAAGTTCCCTGGTCCTCAGCAGAGGGATCTCTGATAAAAGCATCATAGGCTTCAGGATGCAGAGACCGACCTCATGACTATTACGGTGCAAAATGCTATGGAAATGGCCAAAAATTACCAACATACTGGTGATTTCAAAAGGGTCAGGACGAAATCTGAAGCACGATCCACACTTATCCCACCTCAGGCAAATATGCGCTTACCAACTCTGGAGGTAAACCAATCAAAGGCAGGGCTGACAGAAGCCCCGCACTTACACCCCACCCAGAAATCTCAACTACCAGGCAGGATTCTTATGCTAATGCGAGAATCCTGCTCGGGTTCTGAAAATCATGGTGAAACCATAGTGGAACACTACTTAAAAGAACACGTTCTTTGTAGTCTCTAGGACCAACTACTGAAAATGCCACGTTTACTGGGCCTCAGCCTGCTTTCGTCTGTGAAAACTCTCGTATGCTTCAGGAGGCAGAGACCAACATTAGGACAATTACCGTGAAAAGTGCTACGGAAAAATACCAAATAGTTCTCCACCTAGCGGTTCTTTCAAAAGTTGTGCCACACATCTCTTGGAAACATCGAGTTACATTGGCCTAGCCTTCGATTGGTCTGCAGAAGGAATCGCCGTTCCTAGCTGATGAATCAAATGATTCTGAAAGGAACGGTGAAAAGTGCGGATCCTGTTTCAGTCTTTAGACTGAAACAGGATCCGCACTATTCACCTGTCCCACAAAGGCGCACTTCTCATGTCTGGCGCTAGTCCAACAAACCCAGGACTGACAGAGGCCCTGCACTTGCCACCCCAGAAAAATATCTCATCTCCAAAGAAGGATTCTTACACTGACGGATGTAAAGGGCTCCCGGTCTTGAAACGGTGGTGAAAGGATGGTGAAATAATGCTGAAAACAGTCCTATCATCCAAGGCTCCGGTGCAAGGTTTGGGAAACTCTAAGTTGCCTGGGCCTCAGCAGAGGGTTCTCTGCGAGAAGCATCATAGGCTTCAGGATGCAGAGACGGACCTCATGACTATTACGGTGCAAAACGCTATGGAAATGTCCAATAATTACCAGCATACTGGTGATTTCAGAAGGGTCAGGATGAAATCTGAAGCACGATCCACACTTTTCCCACCTAAGGCAAATATGCACTTACCAACTCTGGAGGTAAACCTATCAAAGGCAGGGCTGACAGAAGCCCCACACTTACACCCCACCCAGAAATCTCAACTACCAGGCAGGATTCTTATGCTAATGCGAGAAACCTGCTGTGGTTCTGAAAATCATGGTGAAACCACAGTGGAACACTACTTAAAAGAACACTTTCTTTGTAGTCTCTAGTACCAACTATTGGAAATGCCAAGTTGACTGGGCCTCAGCCTGCTTTCGTCTGTGAAAACTCTCGTATGCTTAAGGATGCAGAGACCAATTTAGGACAATAACGGGGAAAAGTGCTACGGAAAAATACTAAATAGTTCTCCACCTAGCGGTTCTTTCAGAAGTTGTGCCACACACCTCTTAGAAACATCGAGTTACATTGGCCTAGCCTTCGATTGGTCTGGAGAAGGAATCGCCATTCCTAGCTGATGAATCAAATGATTCTGAGAGGAACGGTGAAAAGTGCGGATCCTGTTTCAGTCTTTAGACTGAAGCAAGATCCGCACTATTCACCTGTCCCACAAAGGCGCACTTCTCATGTCTGGCGCTACTCCAACAAACCCAGGACTGACAGAGGCCCTGCACTTGCCACCCCAGAAAAATATCTCATCTCCAAAGAAGGATTCTTACGCTAACGGTTGAAAAGGGCTCCCGTTCTTGAAACGGTGGTGAAAGGATGGTGAAATAATGCTGAAAACAATCCTATCTTCCAAGGCTCCGGTGCCAGGTTTGGGAAACACCAAGTTCCCTGGGCCTCAGCAGAGGGTTCTCTGTGAAAAGCATCATACGCTTCAGGATGCAGAGACCGACCTCATGACTATTACGTTGCAAAACGCTATGGAAATGTCCAATAATTACCAGCATACTGGTGATTTCAGAAGGGTCAGGATGAAATCTGAAGCACGATCCACACTTTTCCCACCTCAGGCAAATATGCACTTACCAACTCTGGAGGTAAACCAATCAAAGGCAGGGCTGACAGAAGCCCCGCACTTACACCCCACCCAGAAATCTCAACTACCAGGCAGGATTCTTATGCTAATGCCAGAAACCTGCTCGGGTTCTGAAAATCATGGTGAAACCACAGTGGAACACTACTTAAAAGAACACTTTCTTTGTAGTCTCTAGTACCAACTATTGGAAATGCCAAGTTGACTGGGCCTCAGCCTGCTTTCGTCTGTGAAAACTCTCGTATGCTTAAGGATGCAGAGACCAATTTGGGACAATAACGGGGAAAAGTGCTACGGAAAAATACTAAATAGTTCTCCACCTAGCGGTTCTTTCAGAAGTTGTGCCACACACCTCTTAGAAACATCGAGTTACATTGGCCTAGCCTTCGATTGGTCTGGAGAAGGAATCGCCATTCCTAGCTGATGAATCAAATGATTCTGAAAGGAACGGTGAAAAGTGCGGATCCTGTTTCAGTCTTTAGACTGAAGCAAGATCCGCACTATTCACCTGTCCCACAAAGGCGCACTTCTCATGTCTGGCGCTAGTCCAACAAACCCAGGACTGACAGAGGCCCTGCACTTGCCACCCCAGAAAAATATCTCATCTCCAAAGAACGATTCTTACGCTAACGGTTGAAAAGGGCTCCCGTTCTTGAAACGGTGGTGAAAGCATGGTGAAATACTACTGAAAACAATCCTATCTTCCCAGGCTCCGGTGCCAGGTTTGGGAAATACCAAGTTCCCTGGTCCTCAGCAGAGGGATCTCTGATAAAAGCATCATAGGCTTCAGGATGCAGAGACCGACCTCATGACTATTACGGTGCAAAATGCTATGGAAATGGCCAAAAATTACCAACATACTGGTGATTTCAAAAGGGTCAGGACGAAATCTGAAGCACGATCCACACTTATCCCACCTCAGGCAAATATGCACTTTCCAACTCTGGAGGTAAACAAATCAAAAGCAGGGCTGACAGAATTGCCGCACTTACACCCCACCCAGAAATCTCAACTACCAGGCAGGATTCTTATGCTAATGCGAGAAACCTGCTGGGGTTCTGAAAATCATGGTGAAACCACAGTGGAACACTACTTAAAAGAACACTTTCTTTTTAGTCTCTAGGACCAACTATTGGAAATGCCAAGTTTACTGGGCCTCAGCCTGCTTTCGTCTGTGAAAACTCTCGTATGCTTAAGGATGGAGAGACCAATTTAGGACAATTACGGTGAAAAGTGCTACGGAAAAATACCAAATAGTTCTCCACCTAGCGGTTCTTTCAAAAGTTGTGCCACACACCTCTTAGAAACATCGAGTTACAGTGGTCTAGCCTTCGATTGGTCTGGAGAAGGAATCACCGTTCCTACCTGGTGAATCAAATGATTCTGAAAGGAACGGTGAAAAGTGCGGATCCTGTTTCAGTCTTTAGACTGAAACAGGATCCGCACTATTCACCTGTCCCACAAAGGCGCACTTCTCATGTCTGGCGCTAGTCCAACAAACCCAGAACTGACAGAGGCCCTGCACTTGCCACCCCAGAAAAATATCTCATCTCCAAAGAAGGATTCTTACGCTAACGGTTGAAAAGGGCTCCCGTTCTTGAAACGGTGGTGAAAGCATGGTGAAATACTACTGAAAACAATCCTATCTTCCCAGGCTCCGGTGCCAGGTTTGGGAAATACCAAGTTCCCTGGTCCTCAGCAGAGGGATCTCTGATAAAAGCATCATAGGCTTCAGGATGCAGAGACCGACATCATGACTATTACGGTGCAAAAGGCTATGAAAATGGCCAAAAATTACCAACATACTGGTGATTTCAAAAGGGTCAGGACGAAATCTGAAGCACGATCCACACTTTTCCCACCTCAGGCAAATATGCACTTACCAACTCTGGAGGTAAACCAATCAAAGGCAGGGCTGACAGAAGCCCCGCACTTACACCCCACCCAGAAATCTCAACTACCAGGCAGGATTCTTATGCTAATGCGAGAAACCTGCTGGGGTTCTGAAAATCATGGTGAAACCATAGTGGAACACTACTTAAAAGAACACGTTCTTTGTAGTCTCTAGGACCAACTATTGGAAATGCCAAGTTTACTGGGCCTCAGCCTGCTTTCGTCTGTGAAAACTCTGGTACGCTTCAGGAGGCAGAGACCAACATTAGGACAATTACGGTGAAAAGTGCTACGGAAAAATACCAAATAGTTCTCCACCTAGCGGTTCTTTCAAAAGTTGTGCCACACACCTCTTGGAAAGATCCAGTTACTCTGGCCTAGCCTTCGATTGGTCTGGAGGAGGAATCGCCGTTCCTAGCTGATGAATCAAATGATTCTGAAAGGAACGGTGAAAAGTGCGGATCCTGTTTCAGTTTTTAGACTGAAACAGGATCCGCACTATTCACCTGTCCCACAAAGGCGCACTTCTCATGTCTAGCGCTAGTTCAACAAACCCAGGATTGACAGAGGCCCTGCACTTGCCACCCCAGAAAAGTATCTCATCTCCAAAGAAGGATTCTTATGCTAACGGATGTAAAGGGCTCACGTTCTTGAAACGGTGGTGAAAGGATGGCGAAATAATGCTGAAAACAATCCTATCTTCCAAGGCTCCGGTGCCAGGTTTGGGAAACACCAAGTTCCCTGGGCCTCAGCAGAGGGTTCTCTGTGAAAAGCATCATACGCTTCAGGATGCAGAGACCGACCTCATGACTATTACGGTGCAAAAGGCTATGGAAATGTCCAATAATTACCAGCATACTGGTGATTTCAGAAGGGTCAGGATGAAATCTGAAGCACGATCCACACTTTTCCCACCTCAGGCAAATATGCACTTACCAACTCTGGAGGTAAACCTATCAAAGGCAGGGCTGACAGAAGCCCCGCACTTACACCCCACCCAGAAATCTCAACTACCAGGCAGGATTCTTATGCTAATGCCAGAAACCTGCTCGGGTTCTGAAAATCATGGTGAAACCACAGTGGAACACTACTTAAAAGAACACTTTCTTTGTAGTCTCTAGTACCAACTATTGGAAATGCCAAGTTGACTGGGCCTCAGCCTGCTTTCGTCTGTGAAAACTCTCGTATGCTTAAGGATGCAGAGACCAATTTAGGACAATAACGGGGAAAAGTGCTACGGAAAAATACTAAATAGTTCTCCACCTAGCGGTTCTTTCAGAAGTTGTGCCACACACCTCTTAGAAACATCGAGTTACATTGGCCTAGCCTTCGATTGGTCTGGAGAAGGAATCGCCATTCCTAGCTGATGAATCAAATGATTCTGAGAGGAACGGTGAAAAGTGCGGATCCTGTTTCAGTCTTTAGACTGAAGCAAGATCCGCACTATTCACCTGTCCCACAAAGGCGCACTTCTCATGTCTGGCGCTACTCCAACAAACCCAGGACTGACAGAGGCCCTGCACTTGCCACCCCAGAAAAATATCTCATCTCCAAAGAAGGATTCTTACGCTAACGGTTGAAAAGGGCTCCCGTTCTTGAAACGGTGGTGAAAGGATGGTGAAATAATGCTGAAAACAATCCTATCTTCCAAGGCTCCGGTGCCAGGTTTGGGAAACACCAAGTTCCCTGGGCCTCAGCAGAGGGTTCTCTGTGAAAAGCATCATACGCTTCAGGATGCAGAGACCGACCTCATGACTATTACGTTGCAAAACGCTATGGAAATGTCCAATAATTACCAGCATACTGGTGATTTCAGAAGGGTCAGGATGAAATCTGAAGCACGATCCACACTTTTCCCACCTCAGGCAAATATGCACTTACCAACTCTGGAGGTAAACCAATCAAAGGCAGGGCTGACAGAAGCCCCGCACTTACACCCCACCCAGAAATCTCAACTACCAGGCAGGATTCTTATGCTAATGCCAGAAACCTGCTCGGGTTCTGAAAATCATGGTGAAACCACAGTGGAACACTACTTAAAAGAACACTTTCTTTGTAGTCTCTAGTACCAACTATTGGAAATGCCAAGTTGACTGGGCCTCAGCCTGCTTTCGTCTGTGAAAACTCTCGTATGCTTAAGGATGCAGAGACCAATTTGGGACAATAACGGGGAAAAGTGCTACGGAAAAATACTAAATAGTTCTCCACCTAGCGGTTCTTTCAGAAGTTGTGCCACACACCTCTTAGAAACATCGAGTTACATTGGCCTAGCCTTCGATTGGTCTGGAGAAGGAATCGCCATTCCTAGCTGATGAATCAAATGATTCTGAAAGGAACGGTGAAAAGTGCGGATCCTGTTTCAGTCTTTAGACTGAAGCAAGATCCGCACTATTCACCTGTCCCACAAAGGCGCACTTCTCATGTCTGGCGCTAGTCCAACAAACCCAGGACTGACAGAGGCCCTGCACTTGCCACCCCAGAAAAATATCTCATCTCCAAAGAACGATTCTTACGCTAACGGTTGAAAAGGGCTCCCGTTCTTGAAACGGTGGTGAAAGCATGGTGAAATACTACTGAAAACAATCCTATCTTCCCAGGCTCCGGTGCCAGGTTTGGGAAATACCAAGTTCCCTGGTCCTCAGCAGAGGGATCTCTGATAAAAGCATCATAGGCTTCAGGATGCAGAGACCGACCTCATGACTATTACGGTGCAAAATGCTATGGAAATGGCCAAAAATTACCAACATACTGGTGATTTCAAAAGGGTCAGGACGAAATCTGAAGCACGATCCACACTTATCCCACCTCAGGCAAATATGCACTTTCCAACTCTGGAGGTAAACAAATCAAAAGCAGGGCTGACAGAATTGCCGCACTTACACCCCACCCAGAAATCTCAACTACCAGGCAGGATTCTTATGCTAATGCGAGAAACCTGCTGGGGTTCTGAAAATCATGGTGAAACCACAGTGGAACACTACTTAAAAGAACACTTTCTTTTTAGTCTCTAGGACCAACTATTGGAAATGCCAAGTTTACTGGGCCTCAGCCTGCTTTCGTCTGTGAAAACTCTCGTATGCTTAAGGATGGAGAGACCAATTTAGGACAATTACGGTGAAAAGTGCTACGGAAAAATACCAAATAGTTCTCCACCTAGCGGTTCTTTCAAAAGTTGTGCCACACACCTCTTAGAAACATCGAGTTACAGTGGTCTAGCCTTCGATTGGTCTGGAGAAGGAATCACCGTTCCTACCTGGTGAATCAAATGATTCTGAAAGGAACGGTGAAAAGTGCGGATCCTGTTTCAGTCTTTAGACTGAAACAGGATCCGCACTATTCACCTGTCCCACAAAGGCGCACTTCTCATGTCTGGCGCTAGTCCAACAAACCCAGAACTGACAGAGGCCCTGCACTTGCCACCCCAGAAAAATATCTCATCTCCAAAGAAGGATTCTTACGCTAACGGTTGAAAAGGGCTCCCGTTCTTGAAACGGTGGTGAAAGCATGGTGAAATACTACTGAAAACAATCCTATCTTCCCAGGCTCCGGTGCCAGGTTTGGGAAATACCAAGTTCCCTGGTCCTCAGCAGAGGGATCTCTGATAAAAGCATCATAGGCTTCAGGATGCAGAGACCGACATCATGACTATTACGGTGCAAAAGGCTATGAAAATGGCCAAAAATTACCAACATACTGGTGATTTCAAAAGGGTCAGGACGAAATCTGAAGCACGATCCACACTTTTCCCACCTCAGGCAAATATGCACTTACCAACTCTGGAGGTAAACCAATCAAAGGCAGGGCTGACAGAAGCCCCGCACTTACACCCCACCCAGAAATCTCAACTACCAGGCAGGATTCTTATGCTAATGCGAGAAACCTGCTGGGGTTCTGAAAATCATGGTGAAACCATAGTGGAACACTACTTAAAAGAACACGTTCTTTGTAGTCTCTAGGACCAACTATTGGAAATGCCAAGTTTACTGGGCCTCAGCCTGCTTTCGTCTGTGAAAACTCTGGTACGCTTCAGGAGGCAGAGACCAACATTAGGACAATTACGGTGAAAAGTGCTACGGAAAAATACCAAATAGTTCTCCACCTAGCGGTTCTTTCAAAAGTTGTGCCACACACCTCTTGGAAAGATCCAGTTACTCTGGCCTAGCCTTCGATTGGTCTGGAGGAGGAATCGCCGTTCCTAGCTGATGAATCAAATGATTCTGAAAGGAACGGTGAAAAGTGCGGATCCTGTTTCAGTTTTTAGACTGAAACAGGATCCGCACTATTCACCTGTCCCACAAAGGCGCACTTCTCATGTCTAGCGCTAGTTCAACAAACCCAGGATTGACAGAGGCCCTGCACTTGCCACCCCAGAAAAGTATCTCATCTCCAAAGAAGGATTCTTATGCTAACGGATGTAAAGGGCTCACGTTCTTGAAACGGTGGTGAAAGGATGGCGAAATAATGCTGAAAACAATCCTATCTTCCAAGGCTCCGGTGCCAGGTTTGGGAAACACCAAGTTCCCTGGGCCTCAGCAGAGGGTTCTCTGTGAAAAGCATCATACGCTTCAGGATGCAGAGACCGACCTCATGACTATTACGGTGCAAAAGGCTATGGAAATGTCCAATAATTACCAGCATACTGGTGATTTCAGAAGGGTCAGGATGAAATCTGAAGCACGATCCACACTTTTCCCACCTCAGGCAAATATGCACTTACCAACTCTGGAGGTAAACCTATCAAAGGCAGGGCTGACAGAAGCCCCGCACTTACACCCCACCCAGAAATCTCAACTACCAGGCAGGATTCTTATGCTAATGCCAGAAACCTGCTCGGGTTCTGAAAATCATGGTGAAACCACAGTGGAACACTACTTAAAAGAACACTTTCTTTGTAGTCTCTAGTACCAACTATTGGAAATGCCAAGTTGACTGGGCCTCAGCCTGCTTTCGTCTGTGAAAACTCTCGTATGCTTAAGGATGCAGAGACCAATTTAGGACAATAACGGGGAAAAGTGCTACGGAAAAATACTAAATAGTTCTCCACCTAGCGGTTCTTTCAGAAGTTGTGCCACACACCTCTTAGAAACATCGAGTTACATTGGCCTAGCCTTCGATTTGTCTGGAGAAGGAATCGCCATTCCTAGCTGATGAATCAAATGATTCTGAGAGGAACGGTGAAAAGTGCGGATCCTGTTTCAGTCTTTAGACTGAAGCAAGATCCGCACTATTCACCTGTCCCACAAAGGCGCACTTCTCATGTCTGGCGCTAGTCCAACAAACCCAGGACTGACAGAGGCCCTGCACTTGCCACCCCAGAAAAATATCTCATCTCCAAAGAAGGATTCTTACGCTAACGGTTGAAAAGGGCTCCCGTTCTTGAAACGGTGGTGAAAGCATGGTGAAATACTACTGAAAACAATCCTATCTTCCAAGGCTCCGGTGCCAGGTTTGGGAAATACCAAGTTCCCTGGTCCTCAGCAGAGGGATCTCTGATAAAAGCATCATAGGCTTCAGGATGCAGAGACCGACCTCATGACTATTACGGTGCAAAATGCTATGGAAATGGCCAAAAATTACCAACATACTGGTGATTTCAAAAGGGACAGGACGAAATTTGAAGCACGATCCACACTTATCCCACCTCAGGCAAATATGCACTTTCCAACTCTGGAGGTAAACAAATCAAAGGCAGGGCTGACAGAATTGCCGCACTTACACCCCACCCAGAAATCTCAACTACCAGGCAGGATTCTTATGCTAATGCGAGAAACCTGCTCGGGTTCTGAAAATCATGGTGAAACCACAGTGGAACACTACTTAAAAGAACACTTTCTTTGTAGTCTCTAGGACCAACTATTGGAAATGCCAAGTTTACTGGGCCTCAGCCTGCTTTCGTCTGTGAAAACTCTCGTATGCTTAAGGATGGAGAGACCAATTTAGGACAATTACGGTGAAAAGTGCTACGGAAAAATACCAAATAGTTCTCCACCTAGCGGTTCTTTCAAAAGTTGTGCCACACACCTCTTAGAAACATTGATTTACAGTGGCCTAGCCTTCGATTGGTCTGGAGAAGGAATCACCGTTCCTAGCTGATGAATCAAATGATTCTGAAAGGAACGGTGAAAAGTGCGGATCCTGTTTCAGTCTTTAGACTGAAACAGGATCCGCACTATTCACCTGTCCCACAAAGGCGCACTTCTCATGTCTGGCGCTAGTCCAACAAACCCAGAACTGACAGAGGCCCTGCACTTGCCACCCCAGAAAAATATCTCATCTCCAAAGAAGGATTCTTACGCTAACGGTTGAAAAGGGCTCCCGTTCTTGAAACGGTGGTGAAAGCATGGTGAAATACTACTGAAAACAATCCTATCTTCCCAGGCTCCGGTGCCAGGTTTGGGAAATACCAAGTTCCCTGGTCCTCAGCAGAGGGATCTCTGATAAAAGCATCATAGGCTTCAGGATGCAGAGACCGACCTCATGACTATTACGGTGCAAAATGCTATGGAAATGGCCAAAAATTACCAACATACTGGTGATTTCAAAAGGGTCAGGACGAAATCTGAAGCACGATCCACACTTATCCCACCTCAGGCAAATATGCACTTTCCAACTCTGGAGGTACACAAATCAAAGGCAGGGCTGACAGAATTGCCGCACTTACACCCCACCCAGAAATCTCAACTACCAGGCAGGATTCTTATGCTAATGTGAGAAACCTGCTCGGGTTCTGAAAATCATGGTGAAACCACAGTGGAATAATACTTAAAAGAACACATTCCTTGTAGTCTGTAGGACCACCTACTGGATATGCCACGTTTACTGGGCCTCAGCCTGCTTTCTTCTGTGAAAACTCTCGAATGCTTCAGGAGGCAGAGACCAACATTAGGACAATTACCGTGAAAAGTGCTACGGAAAAATACCAAATAGTTCTCCACCTAGCGGTTCTTTCAAAAGTTGTGCAACACACCTCTTGGAAAGATCCAGTTACTCTGGCCTAGCCTTCGATTTGTCTGGAGGAGGAATCGCCGTTCCTAGCTGATGAGTCAAATGAATCTGAAAGGAACGGTGAAAAGTGCGGATCCTGTTTCAGTCTTTAGACTGAAACAGGATCCACACTATTCACCTGTCCCACAAAGGTGCTCTTCTCATGTCTGGCGCTAGTCCAACAAACCCAGGACTGACAGAGGCCCTGCACTTGCCACCCCAGAAAAATATCTCATCTCCAAAGAAGGATTCTTACGCTAACGGTTGAAAAGTCTTCACGTTCTTGTAACAGTGGTGAAAGGATGGTGAAATAATACTGAAAACAATCCTATCTTCCAAGGCTCCCGTGCCAGCTATGGGAAAGAGCAAGGTACCTGGGCCTCAGCAGAGGTTTCTCTGCAAAAGGCATCACAGGCTTCAAGATGCAGAGACCGACCTCATGACTCTTACGGTGCACAACGCTATGGAAATGGCAAATAATTACCAACACACTGGTGATTTCAAAAGTGTCAGGATGAAACCTGAAGCAGGATCCACACTTATCCCATCTCACGCAAATATGCACTTACCAAATCCGGAGGTAAACAAATCAAAGGCTGGGCTGACAGAAGCCCCGCACTTACACCCCACCCAGAAATCTCAACTACCAGGCAGGATTCTAATGCTAATGCGAGAAACCTGCTAGGGTCCTGAAAACAATGGTGAAACCACAGTGGAATAATACTTAAAAGAACATTTTCTTTGTAGTCTCTAGGGCAAAGTATTGGAAATGTCAACTTTACTAGGCCTCAACCTGTTTCGTCTGTGAAAACTCTGGTATGCATAAGGATGCAGAGACCAACCTTAGGACAATTACGGTGAAAAGTGCTACAGAAAAATACCAAATAGTTCTCCACCCAGCGGTTCTTTCAAAAGTTGGGCCACACACCCCTTGGAAAGATCGAGTTACTTTGGCCTAGCCTTGGATTGGTCTGGAGAAGCAATCGCCATTCCTAGCTGATGAATCAAATCATTCTGAAAGGAACGGTGAAAAGTGCGGATCCTGTTTCAGTCTTTAGACTGAAACAGGATCCGCACTATTCACCTGTTCCACAAAGGCGCTCTTCTCATGTCTGGCGCTAGTCCAACAAACCCAGGACTGACAGAGGCCCTGCACTTGCCACCGCAGAAAAATATCTCATCTCCAAAGAAGGATTCTTATGCTAACGGTTGAAAAGTCTTCACGTTCTTGAAACAGTGGTGAAAGGATGGTGAAATAATACTGAAAACAGTCCTTTCTTCCAAGGCTCCGGTGCCAGCTATGGGAAAGAGCAAGGTACCTGGGCCTCAGCAGAGGTTTCTCTGCAAAAAGCATCACAGGCTTCAGGATGCAGAGACCGGCCTCATGACTATTACGGTGCACAACGCTACGGAAATGGCAAATAATTACCAACACAGGGGTGATTTCAAAAGTGTCAGGATGAAATCTGAAGCACGATCCACACTTTTGCCATCTCACGCAAATATGCACTTACCAACTCTGGAGGTAAACAAATCAAAGGCTGGGCTGACAGAAGCCCCGCACTTACACCCCACCCAAAAATCTCAACTACCAGGCAGGATTCTAATGCTAATGCGAGAAACCTGCTATTGTTCTGAAAACAATGGTGAAAACACAGTGGAATAATACTTAAAAGAACATTTTCTTGGTAGTCTGTAGGATCAACTATTGGAAATGTCAACTTTACTAGGTCTCAGCCTGTTTCGTCTGTGAAAACTCTGGTATGCTTAAGGATGCAGAGACCAACCTTAGGACAATTACGGTGAAAAGTGCTACAGAAAAATACCAAATAGTTCTCCAGCTGGCGGTTCTTTCAAAAGTTGGGCCACACACCTCTTGGAATGATCGAGTTACTTTGGCCTAGCCTTGGATTGGTCTGGAGAAGCAATCGCCATTCCTAGCTGATGAATCAAATGATTCTGAAAGGAACGGTGAAAAGTGCGGATCCTGTTTCAGTCTTTAGACTGAAACAGGATCTGCACTATTCACCTGTCCCACAAAGGCGCACTTCTCATGTCTGGCGCTAGTCCAACAAACCCAGGACTGACAGAGGCCCTGCACTTGCCACCCCAGAAAAATATCTCATCTCCAAAGAAGGATTCTTATGTTAACGGTTGAAAAGGCTTCACTTTCTTGAAACAGTGGTGAAAGGATGGTGAAATAACACTGAAAACAATCCTATCTTCCAAGGCTCCTGTGCCAGCTATGGGAAAGAGCAAGGTACCTGGGCCTCAGCAGAGGTTTCTCTGCAAAAAGCATCACAGGCTTCAGGATGCAGAGACCGACCTCATGATTATTACGGTGCACAACGCTATGGAAATGGCAAATAATTTCCAACACACTGGTGATTTCAAAAGTGTCAGGATGAAATCTGAAGCAGGATCCACACTTTTCCCATCTCAGGCAAATATGCACTTACCAAATCTGGAGGTAAACAAATCAAACGCAGGGCTGACAGAAGCCCCGCACTTACACCCAACCAAGGAATCTCAACTACCAGGGAGGATTCTAATGCTAATGCGAGAAACCTGCTAGGGTTCTGAAAACAATGGTGAAACCACAGTGGAATAATACTTAAAAGAACAGTTTCTTTGTAGTCTCTAGGACGAACTATTGGAAATGTCAACTTTACTAGGCCTCAACCTGTTTCTTCTGTGAAAACTCTGGTATGCTTAAGGATGCAGAGACCAACCTTAGGACAATTACGGTGAAAAGTGCTACAGAAAAATACCAAATAGTTCTCCACCCAGCGGTTCTTTCAAAAGTTGGGCCACACACCCCTTGGAAAGATCGAGTTACTTTGGCCTGGCCTTGGATTGGTCTGGAGAAGCAATCGCCATTCCTAGCTGATGAATCAAATGATTCTGAAAGGAACGGTGAAAAGTGCGGATCCTGTTTCACTCTTTAGACTGAAACAGGATCCGCACTATTCACCTGTCCCAAAAAGGCGCCCTTCTCATGTCTGGCGCTAGTCCAACAAACCCAGGACTGACAGAGGCTCTGCACTGGCCACCCCAGAAAAATATCTCATCTCCAAAGAAGGATTCTTATGCTAACGGTTGAAAAGTCTTCACGTTCTTGAAACAGTGGTGAAAGGATGGTGAAATAATACTGAAAACAGTCCTTTCTTCCAAGGCTCCGGTGCCAGCTATGGGAAAGAGCAAGGTACCTGGGCCTCAGCAGAGGTTTCTCTGCAAAAAGCATCACAGGCTTCAGGATGCAGAGACCGGCCTCATGACTATTACGGTGCACAACGCTATGGAAATGGCAAATAATTACCAACACAGGGGTGATTTCAAAAGTGTCAGGTTGAAATCTGAAGCACGATCCACACTTTTCCCATCTGACGCACATATGCACTTACCAACTCTGGAGGTAAACAAATCAAACGCTGGGCTGACAGAAGCCCCGCACTTACATCCCACCCAGAAATCTCAACTACCAGGCAGGATTCTAATGCTAATGCGAGAAACCTGCTAGGGTTCTGAAACAATGGTGAAACCACAGTGGAATAATACTTAAAAGAACATTTTCTTTGTAGTCTCTAGGACAAACTATTGGAAATGTCAACTTTACTGGGCCTCAGCCTGTTTCATCTGTGAAAACTCTGGTATGCTTAAGGAAGCAGAGACCAACCTTAGGACAATTACGGTGAAAACTGCTGCAGAAAAATACCAAATAGTTCTTCACCTTGCGGTTCTTTGAAAAGTTGGGCCAAACACTTCTTGGAAAGATCGAGTTACTTTGGCCTAGCCTTGGATTGGTCTGGAGAAGCAATCGCCATTCCTAGCTGATGAATCAAATGATTCTGAAAGGAACGGTGAAAAGTGCGGATCCTGTTTCAGTCTTTAGACTGAAACAGGATCCGCACTATTCACCTGTCCCAAAAAGGCGCCCTTCTCATGTCTGGCGCTAGTCCAACAAACCCAGGACTGACAGAGGCTTTGCACTGGCCACCCCAGAAAAATATCTCATCTCCAAAGAAGGATTCTTATGCTAACGGTTGAATAGGCTTCACGTTCTTGTAACAGTGGTGAAAGGATGGTGAAATAATACTGAAAACAATCCTATCTTCCAAGGCTCCCGTGCCATCTATGGGAAAGAGCAAGGTACCTGGGCCTCAGCAGAGGTTTCTCTGCAAAGGCATCACAGGCTTCAGGATGCAGAGACCGAGCTCATGACTATTACGGTGCACAACGCTATGGAAATGGCAAATAATTACCAACACACTGGTGATTTCAAAAGTGTCAGGATGAAATCTGAAGCATGATCCACACTTTTGCCATCTCAGGCAAATATGCACTTACCAACTCTGGAGGTAAACAAATCAAAGGCTGGGCTGACAGAAGCCCCGCACTTACACCCCACCCAGAAATCTCAACTACCAGGCAGGATTCTAATGCTAATGCGAGAAACCTGCTAGGGTTCTGAAAACAATGGTGAAACCACAGTGGAATAATACTTAAAAGAACATTTTCTTTGTAGTCTCTAGGGCAAACTATTGGAAATGTCAACTTTACTAGGACTCAACCTGTTTCGTCTGTGAAGACTCTGGTATGCTTAAGGATGCAGAGACCAACCTTAGGACAATTAGGGTGAAAAGTGCTACAGAAAAATACCAAATAGTTCTCCACCGAGCGGTTCTTTCAAAAGTTGGGCCACACACCCCTTGGAAAGATCGAGTTACTTTGGCCTAGCCTTGGATTGGTCTGGAGAAGCAATCGCCATTCCTAGCTGATGAATCAAATCATTCTGAAAGGAACGGTGAAAAGTGCGGATCCTGTTTCAGTCTTTAGACTGAAACAGGATCCGCACTATTCACCTGTTCCACAAAGGCGCTCTTCTCATGTCTGGCGCTAGTCCAACAAACCCAGGACTGACAGAGGCCCTGCACTTGCCACCGCAGAAAAATATCTCATCTCCAAAGAAGGATTCTTATGCTAACGGTTGAAAAGTCTTCACGTTCTTGAAACAGTGGTGAAAGGATGGTGAAATAATACTGAAAACAGACCTTTCTTCCAAGGCTCCGGTGCCAGCTATGGGAAAGAGCAAGGTACCTGGGCCTCAGCAGAGGTTTCTCTGCAAAAAGCATCACAGGCTTCAGGCTGCAGAGACCGGCCTCATGACTATTACGGTGCACAACGCTATGGAAATGGCAAATAATTACCAACACAGGGGTGATTTCAAAAGAGTCAGGTTGAAATCTGAAGCACGATCCACACTTTTCCCATCTCACGCAAATATGCACTTACCAACTCTGGAGGTAAACAAATCAAAGGCTGGGCTGACAGAAGCCCCGCACTTACACCCCACCCAGAAATCTCAACTACCAGGCAGGATTCTAATGCTAATGCGAGAAACCTGCTAGGGTTCTGAAAACAATGGTGAAACCACAGTGGAATAATACTTAAAAGAACATTTTCTTTGTAGTCTCTAGGACAAACTATTGGAAATGTCAACTTTACTAGGCCTCAGCCTGTTTCATCTGTGAAAACTCTGGTATGCTTAAGGAAGCAGAGACCAACCTTAGGACAATTACGGTGAAAACTGCTGCAGAAAAATACCAAATAGTTCTTCACCTTGCGGTTCTTTGAAAAGTTGGGCCAAACACTTCTTGGAAAGATCGAGTTACTTTGGCCTAGCCTTGGATTGGTCTGGAGAAGCAATCGCCATTCCTAGCTGATGAATCAAATGATTCTGAAAGGAACGGTGAAAAGTGCGGATCCTGTTTCAGTCTTTAGACTGAAACAGGATCCGCACTATTCACCTGTCCCACAAAGGCGCACTTCTCATGTCTGGCGCTAGTCCAACAAACCCAGGACTGACAGAGGCCCTGCACTTGCCACCCCAGAAAAATATCTCATCTCCAAAGAAGGATTCTTATGTTAACGGTTGAAAAGGCTTCACTTTCTTGAAACAGTGGTGAAAGGATGGTGAAATAACACTGAAAACAATCCTATCTTCCAAGGCTCCTGTGCCAGCTATGGGAAAGAGCAAGGTACCTGGGCCTCAGCAGAGGTTTCTCTGCAAAAAGCATCACAGGCTTCAGGATGCAGAGACCGACCTCATGACTATTACGGTGCACAACGCTATGGAAATGGCAAATAATTTCCAACACACTGGTGATTTCAAAAGTGTCAGGATGAAATCTGAAGCAGGATCCACACTTTTCCCATCTCACGAAAATATGCACTTACCAAATCTGGAGGTAAACCAATCAAAGGCAGGGCTGACAGAAGCCCCGCACTTACACCCAACCAAGAAATCTCAACTACCAGGGAGGATTCTAATGCTAATGCGAGAAACCTGCTAGGGTTCTGAAAACAATGGTGAAACCACAGTGGAATAATACTTAAAAGAACATTTTCTTTGTAGTCTCTAGGACAAACTATTGGAAATGTCAACTTTACTAGGCCTCAGCCTGTTTCATCTGTGAAAACTCTGGTATGCTTAAGGAAGCAGAGACCAACCTTAGGACAATTACGGTGAAAACTGCTGCAGAAAAATACCAAATAGTTCTTCACCTTGCGGTTCTTTGAAAAGTTGGGCCAAACACTTCTTGGAAAGATCGAGTTACTTAGGCCTAGCCTTGGATTGGTCTGGAGAAGCAATCGCCATTCCTAGCTGATGAATCAAATGATTCTGAAAGGAATGGTGAAAAGTGCGGATCCTGTTTCAGTCTTTAGACTGAAACAGGATCCGCACTATTCACCTGTCCCACAAAGGCGCCCTTCTCATGTCTGGCGCTAGTCCAACAAACCCAGGACTGACAGAGGCCCTGCACTTGCCACCGCAGAAAAATATCTCATCTCCAAAGAAGGATTCTTATGCTAACGGTTGAAAAGTCTTCACGTTCTTGAAACAGTGGTGAAAGGATGGTGAAATAATACTGAAAACAGTCCTTTCTTCCAAGGCTCCGGTGCCAGCTATGGGAAAGAGCAAGGTACCTGGGCCTCAGCAGAGGTTTCTCTGCAAAAAGCATCACAGGCTTCAGGATGCAGAGACCGACCTCATGACTATTATGGTGCACAACGCTATGGAAATGGCAAATAATTACCAACATACTGGTGATTTCAAAAGTGTCAGGGTGAAATCTGAAGCAAGATCCATACTTTTCCCATCTCACGCAAATATGCACTTACCAACTCTGGAGGTAAACAAATCAAACGCTGGGCTGACAGAAGCCCCGCACATACACCCCACCCAGAAATCTCAACTACCAGGCAGGATTCTAATGCTAATGCGAGAAACCTGCTAGGGTTCTGAAAACAGTGGTGAAACCACAGTGGAATAATACTTAAAAGAACATTTTCTTTGTCGTCTCTAGGACCAACTATTGGAAATGTCAACTTTACTAGGCCTCAGCCTGTTTCGTGTGTGAAAACTCTGGTATGCTTAAGGATGCAGAGACCAACCTTAGGACAATTACGGTGAAAAGTGCTACTCAAAAATACCAAACAGTTCTCCCCCAGCGGTTCTTTCAAAAGTTGGGCCCCACACCTCTTGGAAAGATCGAGTTACTTTGGCCTGGCCTTGGATTGGTCTGGAGAAGCAATCTCCATTCCTGGTTGATGAATCAAATGATTCTGAAAGGAACGGTGAAAAGTGCGGATCCTGTTTCAGTCTTTAGACTGAAACAGGATCCGCACTATTCACCTGTCCCACAAAGGCGCTCTTCTCATGTCTTGCGCTAGTCCAACAAACCCAGAACTGACAGAGGCCCTGCACTTGCCACCCCAGAAAAATATCTCATCTCCAAAGAAGGATTCTTACGCTACCGGTTGAAAAGGGCTCCCGTTCTTGAAACGGTGGTGAAAGCATGGTGAAATACTACTGAAAACAATCCTATCTTCCCAGGCTCCGGTCCCAGGTTTGGGATATACCAAGTTCCCTGGTCCTCAGCAGAGGGATCTCTGATAAAAGCATCATAGGCTTCAGGATGCAGGGACCGACCTCATGACTATTACGGTGCAAAATGCCATGGAAATGGCCAAAAATTACCAACATACTGGTGATTTCAAAAGGGTCAGGACGAAATCTGAAGCACGATCCACACTTTTCCCACCTCAGGCAAATATGCATTTACCAACTCTGGAGGTAAACCAATCAAAGGCAGGGCTGACAGAAGCCCTGCACTTACACCCCACCCAGAAATCTCAACTACCAGGCAGGATTCTTATGCTAATGCGAGAAACCTGCTGGGGTTCTGAAAATCATGGTGAAACCATAGTGGAACACTGCTTAAAAGAACACGTTCTTTGTAGTCTCTAGGACCAACTATTGGAAATGCCAAGTTTACTGGGCCTCAGCCTGCTTTCGTCTGTGAAAACTCTGGTACGCTTCAGGAGGCAGAGACCAACATTAGGACAATTACGGTGAAAAGTGCTACGGAAAAATACCAAATAGTTCTCCACCTAGCGGTTCTTTCAAAAGTTGTGCCACACACCTCTTGGAAAGATCCAGTTACTCTGTCCTAGCCTTCGATTGGTCTGGAGGAGGAATCGCCGTTCCTAGCTGATGAATCAAATGATTCTGAAAGGAACGGTGAAAAGTGCGGATCCTGTTTCAGTCTTTAGACTGAAACAGGATCCGCACTATTCACCTGTCCCACAAAGGCGCACTTCTCATGTCTAGCGCTAGTTCAACAAACCCAGGATTGACAGAGGCCCTGCACTTGCCACCCCAGAAAAGTATCTCATCTCCAAAGAAGGATTCTTATGCTAACGGATGTAAAGGGCTCCCGTTCTTGAAATGGTGGTGAAAGGATGGTGAAATAATGCTGAAAACAATCCATTCTTCCAATGCTCCGGTGCCAGGTTTGGGAAACACCAAGTTCCCTGGGCCTCAGCAGAGGGTTCTGTGTGAAAAGCATCATACGCTTCAGGATGCAGAGACCGACCTCATGACTATTACGGTGCAAAAGGCTATGGAAATGTCCAATAATTACCAGCATACTGGTGATTTCAGAAGGGTCAGGATGAAATCTGAAGCACGATCCACACTTTTCCCACCTCAGGCAAATATGCACTTACCAACTCTGGAGGTAAACCAATCAAAGGCAGGGCTGACAGAAGCCCCGCACTTACCCCCCACCCAGAAATCTCAACTACCAGGCAGGATTCTTATGCTAATGCCAGAAACCTGCTCGGGTTCTGAAAATCATGGTGAAACCACAGTGGAACACTACTTAAAAGAACACTTTCTTTGTAGTCTCTAGGACCAACTACTGGAAATGCCAAGTTTACTGGGCCTCAGCCTGCTTTCGTCTGTGAAAACTCTGGTACGCTTCAGGAGGCAGAGACCAACATTAGGACAATTACGGTGAAAAGTGCTACGGAAAAATACCAAATAGTTCTCCACCTAGCGGTTCTTTCAAAAGTTGTGCCACACACCTCTTGGAAAGATCCAGTTACTCTGGCCTAGCCTTCGATTGGTCTGGAGGAGGAATCGCCGTTCCTAGCTGATGAATCAAATGATTCTGAAAGGAACGGTGAAAAGTGCGGATCCTGTTTCAGTCTTTAGACTGAAACAGGATCCGCACTATTCACCTGTCCCACAAAGGCGCACTTCTCATGTCTGGCGCTAGTCCAACAAACCCAGGACTGACAGAGGCCCTGCACTTGCCACCCCAGAAAAATATCTCATCTCCAAAGAAGGATTCTTACGCTAACGGTTGAAAAGGGCTCCGGTTCTTGAAACGGTGGTGAAAGCATGGTGAAATACTACTGAAAACAATCCTATCTTCCCAGGCTCCGGTCCCAGGTTTGGGATATACCAAGTTCCCTGGTCCTCAGCAGAGGGATCTCTGATAAAAGCATCATAGGCTTCAGGATGCAGAGACCGACCTCATGACTATTACGGTGCAAAATGCTATGGAAATGGCCAAAAATTACCAACATACTGGTGATTTCAAAAGGGTCAGGACGAAATCTGAAGCACGATCCACACTTTTCCCACCTCAGGCAAATATGCATTTACCAACTCTGGAGGTAAACCAATCAAAGGCAGGGCTGACAGAAGCCCCGCACTTACACCCCACCCAGAAATCTCAACTACCAGGCAGGATTCTTATGCTAATGCGAGAAACCTGCTCGGGTTCTGAAAATCATGGTGAAACCATAGTGGAACACTACTTAAAAGAACACGTTCTTTGTAGTCTCTAGGACCAACTATTGGAAATGCCAAGTTTACTGGGCCTCAGCCTGCTTTCGTCTGTGAAAACTCTGGTACGCTTCAGGAGGCAGAGACCAACATTAGGACAATTACGGTGAAAAGTGCTACGGAAAAATACCAAATAGTTCTCCACCTAGCGGTTCTTTCAAAAGTTGTGCCACACACCTCTTAGAAACATCGAGTTACAGTGGCCTAGCCTTCGATTGGTCTGGAGAAGGAATCACCGTTCCTAGCTGATGAATCAAATGATTCTGAAAGGAACGGTGAAAAGTGCGGATCCTGTTTCAGTCTTTAGACTGAAACAGGATCCGCACTATTCACCTGTCCCACAAAGGCGCACTTCTCATGTCTGGCGCTAGTCCAACAAACCCAGAACTGACAGAGGCCCTGCACTTCCCACCCCAGAAAAATATCTCATCTCCAAAGAAGGATTCTTACGCTAACGGTTGAAAAGGGCTCCCGTTCTTGAAACGGTGGTGAAAGCATGGTGAAATACTACTGAAAACAATCCTATCTTCCCAGGCTCCGGTGCCAGGTTTGGGAAATACCAAGTTCCCTGGTCCTCAGCAGACGGATCTCTGATAAAAGCATCATAGGCTTCAGGATGCAGAGACCGACCTCATGACTATTACGGTGCAAAATGCTATGGAAATGGCCAAAAATTACCAACATACTGGTGATTTCAAAAGGGTCAGGACGAAATCTGAAGCACGATCCACACTTTTCCCACCTCAGGCAAATATGCACTTTCCAACTCTGGAGGTAAACAAATCAAAGGCAGGGCTGACGGAAGCCCCGCACTTACACCCCACCCAGAAATCTCAACTACCAGGCAGGATTCTTATGCTAATGCGAGAAACCTGCTCGGGTTCTGAAAATCATGGTGAATCCACAGTGGAACACTACTTAAAAGAACACTTTCTTTGTAGTCTCTAGGACCAACTATTGGAAATGCCAAGTTTACTGGGCCTCAGCCTGCTTTCATCTGTGAAAACTCTCGTATGCTTAAGGATGGAGAGACCAATTTAGGACAATTACGGTGAAAAGTGCTACGGAAAAATACCAAATAGTTCTCCACCTAGCGGTTCTTTCAAAAGTTGTGCCACACACCTCTTAGAAACATCGAGTTACAGTGGCCTAGCCTTCGATTGGTCTGGAGAAGGAATCGCCGTTCCTAGCTGATGAATCAAATGATTCTGAAAGGAACGGTGAAAAGTGCGGATCCTGTTTCAGTCTTTAGACTGAAACAGGATCCGCACTATTCACCTGTCCCACAAAGGCGCACTTCTCATGTCTGGCGCTAGTCCAACAAACCCAGAACTGACAGAGGCCCTGCACTTGCCACCCCAGAAAAATATCTCATCTCCAAAGAAGGATTCTTACGCTAACGGTTGAAAAGGGCTCCCGTTCTTGAAACGGTGGTGAAAGCATGGTGAAATACTACTGAAAACAATCCTATCTTCCCAGGCTCCGGTGCCAGGTTTGGGAAATACCAAGTTCCCTGGTCCTCAGCAGAGGGATCTCTGATAAAAGCATCATAGGCTTCAGGATGCAGAGACCGACCTCATGACTATTACGGTGCAAAATGCTATGGAAATGGCCAAAAATTACCAACATACTGGTGATTTCAAAAGGGTCAGGACGAAATCTGAAGCACGATCCACACTTTTCCCACCTCAGGCAAATATGCACTTACCAACTCTGGAGGTAAACCAATCAAAGGCAGGGCTGATAGAAGCCCCGCACTTACACCCCACCCAGAAATCTCAACTACCAGGCAGGATTCTTATGCTAATGCGAGAAACCTGCTGGGGCTCTGAAAATCATGGTGAAACCATAGTGGAACACTACTTAAAAGAACACGTTCTTTGTAGTCTCTAGGACCAACTATTGGAAATGCCAAGTTTACTGGGCCTCAGCCTGCTTTCGTCTGTGAAAACTCTGGTACGCTTCAGGAGGCAGAGACCAACCTTAGGACAATTACGGTGAAAACTGCTGCAGAAAAATACCAAATAGTTCTTCACCTTGCGGTTCTTTGAAAAGTAGGGCCACACACCCCTTGGAAAGATAGAGTTACTCTGGCCTAGCCTTGGATTGGTCTGGAGAAGCAATCGCCATTCCTAGCTGATGAATCAAATGATTCTGAAAGGAACGGTGAAAAGTGCGGATCCTGTTTCAGTCTTTAGACTGAAACAGGATCCGCACTATTCACCTGTCCCACAAAGGCGCACTTCTCATGTCTGGCGCTAGTCCAACAAACCCAGGACTGACAGAGGCCCTGCACTTGCCACCCCAGAAAAATATCTCATCTCCAAAGAAGGATTCTTATGTTAACGGTTGAAAAGGCTTCACTTTCTTGAAACAGTGGTGAAAGGATGGTGAAATAACACTGAAAACAATCCTATCTTCCAAGGCTCCTGTGCCAGCTATGGGAAAGAGCAAGGTACCTGGGCCTCAGCAGAGGTTTCTCTGCAAAAAGCATCACAGGCTTCAGGATGCAGAGACCGACCTCATGACTATTACGGTGCACAACGCTATGGAAATGGCAAATAATTTCCAACACACTGGTGATTTCAGAAGGGTCAGGATGAAATCTGAAGCAGGATCCACACTTTTCCCATCTCAGGCAAATATGCACTTACCAACTCTGGAGGTAAACAAATCAAAGGCTGGGCTGACAGAAGCCCCGCACTTACACCCCACCCAGAAATCTCAACTACCAGGCAGGATTCTAATTCTAATGCGAGAAACCTGCTAGGGTTCTCAAAACAATGGTGAAACCACAGTGGAATAATACTTAAAAGAACATTTTCTTTGTAGTCTCTAGGGCAAACTATTGGAAATGTCAACTTTACTAGGCCTCAACCTGTTTCGTCTGTGAAAACTCTGGTATGCTTAAGGATGCAGAGACCAACCTTAGGACAATTACGGTGAAAAGTGCTACAGAAAAATACCAAATAGTTCTCCACCCAGCGGTTCTTTCAAAGTTGGGCCACACACCCCTTGGAAAGATCGAGTTACTTTGGCCTAGCCTTGGATTGGTCTGGAGAAGCAATCGCCATTCCTAGCTGATGAATCAAATCATTCTGAAAGGAACGGTGAAAAGTGCGGATCCTGTTTCAGTCTTTAGACTGAAACAGGATCCGCACTATTCACCTGTCCCACAAAGGCGCACTTCTCATGTCTGGCGCTAGTCCAACAAACCCAGGACTGACAGAGGCCCTGCACTTGCCACCCCAGAAAAATATCTCATCTCCAAAGAAGGATTCTTACGCTAACGGTTGAAAAGGGCTCCCGTTCTTGAAACGGTGGTGAAAGCATGGTGAAATACTACTGAAAACAATCCTATCTTCCCAGGCTCCGTTGCCAGGTTTGGGAAATACCAAGTTCCCTGGTCCTCAGCAGAGGGATCTCTGATAAAAGCATCATAGGCTTTAGGATGCAGAGACCGACCTCATGACTATTACGGTGCAAAATGCTATGGAAATGGCCAAAAATTACCAACATACTGGTGATTTCAAAAGGGTCAGGACGAAATCTGAAGCACGATCCACACTTTTCCCACCTCAGGCAAATATGCACTTACCAATTCTGGAGGTAAACCAATCAAAGGCAGGGCTGACAGAAGCCCCGCACTTACACCCCACCCAGAAATCTCAACTACCAGGCAGGATTCTTATTATAATGCGAGAAACCTGCTGGGGTTCTGAAAATCATGGTGAAACCATAGTGGAACACTACTTAAAAGAACACGTTCTTTGTAGTCTCTAGGACCAACTATTGGAAATGCCAAGTTTACTGGGCCTCAGCCTGCTTTCGTCTGTGAAAACTCTGGTACGCTTCAGGAGGCAATTACGGTGAAAAGTGCTACGGAAAAATACCAAATAGTTCTCCACCTAGCGGTTCTTTCAAAAGTTGTGCCACACACCTCTTAGAAACATCGAGTTACAGTGGCCTAGCCTTCGATTGGTCTGGAGAAGGAATCACCGTTCCTAGCTGATGAATCAAATGATTCTGAAAGGAACGGTGAAAAGTGCGGATCCTGTTTCAGTCTTTAGACTGAAACAGGATCCGCACTATTCACCTGTCCCACAAAGGCGCACTTCTCATGTCTGGCGCTAGTCCAACAAACCCAGAACTGACAGAGGCCCTGCACTTGCCACCCCAGAAAAATATCTCATCTCCAAAGAAGGATTCTTACGCTAACGGTTGAAAAGGGCTCCCGTTCTTGAAACGGTGGTGAAAGCATGGTGAAATACTACTGAAAACAATCCTATCTTCCCAGGCTCCGGTGCCAGGTTTGGGAAATACCAAGTTCCCTGGTCCTCAGCAGAGGGATCTCTGATAAAAGCATCATAGGCTTCAGGATGCAGAGACCGACCTCTTGACTATTACGGTGCAAAATGCTATGGAAATGGCCAAAAATTACCAACATACTGGTGATTTCAAAAGGGTCAGGACGAAATCTGAAGCACGATCCACACTTTTCCCACCTCAGGCAAATATGCGCTTACCAACTCTGGAGGTAAACCAATCAAAGGCAGGGCTGACAGAAGCCCTGCACTTACACCCCACCCAGAAATCTCAACTACCAGGCAGGATTCTTATGCTAATGCGAGAAACCTGCTCGGGTCTGAAAATCATGGTGAAACCATAGTGGAACACTACTTAAAAGAACACGTTCTTTGTAGTCTCTAGGACCAACTATTGGAAATGCCAAGTTTACTGGGCCTCAGCCTGCTTTCGTCTGTGAAAACTCTGGTACGCTTCAGGAGGCAGAGACCAACATTAGGACAATTACGGTGAAAAGTGCTACGGAAAAATACCAAATAGTTCTCCACCTAGCGGTTCTTTCAAAAGTTGTGCCACACACCTCTTGGAAAGATCCAGTTACTCTGGCCTAGCCTTCGATTGGTCTGGAGGAGGAATCGCCGTTCCTAGCTGATGAATCAAATGATTCTGAAAGGAACGGTGAAAAGTGCGGATCCTGTTTCAGTCTTTAGACTGAAACAGGATCCGCACTATTCACCTGTCCCACAAAGGCGCACTTCTCATGTCTAGCGCTAGTTCAACAAACCCAGGATTGACAGAGGCCCTGCACTTGCCACCCCAGAAAAGTATCTCATCTCCAAAGAAGGATTCTTATGCTAACGGATGTAAAGGGCTCCCGTTCTTGAAACGGTGGTGAAAGGATGGTGAAATAATGCTGAAAACAATCCTATCTTCCAAGGCTCCGGTGCCAGGTTTGTGAAACACCAAGTTACCAGGGCCTCAGCAGAGGGTTCTGTGTGAAAAGCATCATACGCTTCAGGATGCAGAGACCGACCTCATGACTATTACGGTGCAAAAGGCTATGGAAATGTCCAATAATTACCAGCATACTGGTGATTTCAGAAGGGTCAGGATGAAATCTGAAGCACGATCCACACTTTTCCCACCTCAGGCAAATATGCACTTTCCAACTCTGGAGGTAAACCAATCAAAGGCAGGGCTGACAGAAGCCCCGCACTTACACCCCACCCAGAAATCTCAACTACCAGGCAGGATTCTTATGCTAATGCCAGAAACCTGCTCGGGTTCTGAAAATCATGGTGAAACCACAGTGGAACACTACTTAAAAGAACACTTTCTTTGTAGTCTCTAGTACCAACTATTGGAAATGCCAAGTTGACTGGGCCTCAGCCTGCTTTCGTCTGTGAAAACTCTCGTATGCTTAAGGATGCAGAGACCAATTTAGGACAATAACGGGGAAAAGTGCTACGGAAAAATGCTAAATAGTTCTCCACCTAGCGGTTCTTTCAGAAGTTGTGCCACACACCTCTTAGAAACATCGAGTTACATTGGCCTATCCTTCGATTGGTCTGGAGAAGGAATCGCCATTCCTAGCTGATGAATCAAATGATTCTGAAAGGAACGGTGAAAAGTGCGGATCCTGTTTCAGTCTTTAGACTGAAGCAAGATCCGCACTATTCACCTGTCCCACAAAGGCGCACTTCTCATGTCTGGCGCTAGTCCAACAAACCCAGGACTGACAGAGGCCCTGCACTTGCCACCCCAGAAAAATATCTCATCTCCAAAGAAGGATTCTTACGCTAACGGTTGAAAAGGGCTCCCGTTCTTGAAACGGTGGTGAAAGCATGGTGAAATACTACTGAAAACAATCCTATCTTCCCAGGCTCCGGTGCCAGGTTTGGGAAATACCAAGTTCCCTGGTCCTCAGCAGAGGGATCTCTGATAAAAGCATCATAGGCTTCAGGATGCAGAGACCGACCTCATGACTATTACGGTGCAAAATGCTATGGAAATGGCCAAAAATTACCAACATACTGGTGATTTCAAATGGGTCAGGACGAAATCTGAAGCACGATCCACACTTATCCCACCTCAGGCAAATATGCACTTTCCAACTCTGGAGGTAAACCAATCAAAGGCAGGGCTGACAGAAGCCCCGCACTTACACCCCACCCAGAAATCTCAACTACCAGGCAGGATTCTTATTATAATGCGAGAAACCTGCTGGGGTTCTGAAAATCATGGTGAAACCATAGTGGAACACTACTTAAAAGAACACGTTCTTTGTAGTCTCTAGGACCAACTATTGGAAATGCCAAGTTTACTGGGCCTCAGCCTGCTTTCGTCTGTGAAAACTCTGGTACGCTTCAGGAGGCAATTACGGTGAAAAGTGCTACGGAAAAATACCAAATAGTTCTCCACCTAGCGGTTCTTTCAAAAGTTGTGCCACACACCTCTTAGAAACATCGAGTTACAGTGGCCTAGCCTTCGATTGGTCTGGAGAAGGAATCACCGTTCCTAGCTGATGAATCAAATGATTCTGAAAGGAACGGTGAAAAGTGCGGATCCTGTTTCAGTCTTTAGACTGAAACAGGATCCGCACTATTCACCTGTCCCACAAAGGCGCACTTCTCATGTCTGGCGCTAGTCCAACAAACCCAGAACTGACAGAGGCCCTGCACTTGCCACCCCAGAAAAATATCTCATCTCCAAAGAAGGATTCTTACGCTAACGGTTGAAAAGGGCTCCCGTTCTTGAAACGGTGGTGAAAGCATGGTGAAATACTACTGAAAACAATCCTATCTTCCCAGGCTCCGGTGCCAGGTTTGGGAAATACCAAGTTCCCTGGTCCTCAGCAGAGGGATCTCTGATAAAAGCATCATAGGCTTCAGGATGCAGAGACCGACCTCTTGACTATTACGGTGCAAAATGCTATGGAAATGGCCAAAAATTACCAACATACTGGTGATTTCAAAAGGGTCAGGACGAAATCTGAAGCACGATCCACACTTTTCCCACCTCAGGCAAATATGCGCTTACCAACTCTGGAGGTAAACCAATCAAAGGCAGGGCTGACAGAAGCCCTGCACTTACACCCCACCCAGAAATCTCAACTACCAGGCAGGATTCTTATGCTAATGCGAGAAACCTGCTCGGGTCTGAAAATCATGGTGAAACCATAGTGGAACACTACTTAAAAGAACACGTTCTTTGTAGTCTCTAGGACCAACTATTGGAAATGCCAAGTTTACTGGGCCTCAGCCTGCTTTCGTCTGTGAAAACTCTGGTACGCTTCAGGAGGCAGAGACCAACATTAGGACAATTACGGTGAAAAGTGCTACGGAAAAATACCAAATAGTTCTCCACCTAGCGGTTCTTTCAAAAGTTGTGCCACACACCTCTTGGAAAGATCCAGTTACTCTGGCCTAGCCTTCGATTGGTCTGGAGGAGGAATCGCCGTTCCTAGCTGATGAATCAAATGATTCTGAAAGGAACGGTGAAAAGTGCGGATCCTGTTTCAGTCTTTAGACTGAAACAGGATCCGCACTATTCACCTGTCCCACAAAGGCGCACTTCTCATGTCTAGCGCTAGTTCAACAAACCCAGGATTGACAGAGGCCCTGCACTTGCCACCCCAGAAAAGTATCTCATCTCCAAAGAAGGATTCTTATGCTAACGGATGTAAAGGGCTCCCGTTCTTGAAACGGTGGTGAAAGGATGGTGAAATAATGCTGAAAACAATCCTATCTTCCAAGGCTCCGGTGCCAGGTTTGTGAAACACCAAGTTACCAGGGCCTCAGCAGAGGGTTCTCTGTGAAAAGCATCATACGCTTCAGGATGCAGAGACCGACCTCATGACTATTACGGTGCAAAACGCTATGGAAATGTCCAATAATTACCAGCATACTGGTGATTTCAGAAGGGTCAGGATGAAATCTGAAGCACGATCCACACTTTTCCCACCTCAGGCAAATATGCACTTTCCAACTCTGGAGGTAAACCAATCAAAGGCAGGGCTGACAGAAGCCCCGCACTTACACCCCACCCAGAAATCTCAACTACCAGGCAGGATTCTTATGCTAATGCCAGAAACCTGCTCGGGTTCTGAAAATCATGGTGAAACCACAGTGGAACACTACTTAAAAGAACACTTTCTTTGTAGTCTCTAGTACCAACTATTGGAAATGCCAAGTTGACTGGGCCTCAGCCTGCTTTCGTCTGTGAAAACTCTCGTATGCTTAAGGATGCAGAGACCAATTTAGGACAATAACGGGGAAAAGTGCTACGGAAAAATACTAAATAGTTCTCCACCTAGCGGTTCTTTCAGAAGTTGTGCCACACACCTCTTAGAAACATCGAGTTACATTGGCCTAGCCTTCGATTGGTCTGGAGAAGGAATCGCCATTCCTAGCTGATGAATCAAATGATTCTGAAAGGAACGGTGAAAAGTGCGGATCCTGTTTCAGTCTTTAGACTGAAGCAAGATCCGCACTATTCACCTGTCCCACAAAGGCGCACTTCTCATGTCTGGCGCTAGTCCAACAAACCCAGGACTGACAGAGGCCCAGCACTTGCCACCCCAGAAAAATATCTCATCTCCAAAGAAGGATTCTTACGCTAACGGTTGAAAAGGGCTCCCGTTCTTGAAACGGTGGTGAAAGCATGGTGAAATACTACTGAAAACAATCCTATCTTCCCAGGCTCCGGTGCCAGTTTTGGGAAATACCAAGTTCCCTGGTCCTCAGCAGAGGGATCTCTGATAAAAGCATCATAGGCTTCAGGATGCAGAGACCGACCTCATGACTATTACGGTGCAAAATGCTATGGAAATGGCCAAAAATTACCAACATACTGGTGATTTCAAATGGGTCAGGACGAAATCTGAAGCACGATCCACACTTATCCCACCTCAGGCAAATATGCACTTTCCAACTCTGGAGGTAAACAAATCAAAGGCAGGGCTGACAGAATTGCCGCACTTACACCCCACCCAGAAATCTCAACTACCAGGCAGGATTCTTATGCTAATGCCAGAAACCTGCTCGGGTTCTGAAAATCATGGTGAAACCACAGTGGAACACTACTTAAAAGAACACTTTCTTTGTAGTCTCTAGGACCAACTATTGGAAATGCCAAGTTGACTGGGCCTCAGCCTGCTTTCGTCTGTGAAAACTCTCGTATGCTTAAGGATGGAGAGACCAATTTAGGACAATTACGGTGAAAAGTGCTACGGAAAAATACCAAATAGTTCTCCACCTAGCGGTTCTTTCAAAAGTTGTGCCACACACCTCTTAGAAACATCGAGTTACAGTGGCCTAGCCTTCGATTGGTCTGGAGAAGGAATCACCGTTCCTAGCTGATGAATCAAATGATTCTGAAAGGAACGGTGAAAAGTGCGGATCCTGTTTCAGTCTTTAGACTGAAACAGGATCCGCACTATTCACCTGTCCCACAAAGGCGCACTTCTCATGTCTGGCGCTAGTCCAACAAACCCAGAACTGACAGAGGCCCTGCACTTGCCACCCCAGAAAAATATCTCATCTCCAAAGAAGGATTCTTACGCTAACGGTTGAAAAGGGCTCCCGTTCTTGAAACGGTGGTGAAAGCATGGTGAAATACTACTGAAAACAATCCTATCTTCCCAGGCTCCGGTGCCAGGTTTGGGAAATACCAAGTTCCCTGGTCCTCAGCAGAGGGATCTCTGATAAAAGCATCATAGGCTTCAGGATGCAGAGACCGACCTCTTGACTATTACGGTTCAAAATGCTATGGAAATGGCCAAAAATTACCAACATACTGGTGATTTCAAAAGGGTCAGGACGAAATCTGAAGCACGATCCACACTTTTCCCACCTCAGGCAAATATGCACTTACCAACTCTGGAGGTAAACCAATCAAAGGCAGGGCTGACAGAAGCCCCGCACTTACACCCCACCCAGAAATCTCAACTACCAGGCAGGATTCTTATGCTAATGCGAGAAACCTGCTCGGGTTCTGAAAATCATGGTGAAACCATAGTGGAACACTACTTAAAAGAACACGTTCTTTGTAGTCTCTAGGACCAACTATTGGAAATGCCAAGTTTACTGGGCCTCAGCCTGCTTTCGTCTGTGAAAACTCTGGTACGCTTCAGGAGGCAGAGACCAACATTAGGACAATTACGGTGAAAAGTGCTACGGAAAAATACCAAATAGTTCTCCACCTAGCGGTTCTTTCAAAAGTTGTGCCACACACCTCTTGGAAAGATCCAGTTACTCTGGCCTAGCCTTCGATTGGTCTGGAGGAGGAATCGCCGTTCCTAGCTGATGAATCAAATGATTCTGAAAGGAACGGTGAAAAGTGCGGATCCTGTTTCAGTCTTTAGACTGAAACAGGATCCGCACTATTCACCTGTCCCACAAAGGCGCACTTCTCATGTCTAGCGCTAGTTCAACAAACCCAGGATTGACAGAGGCCCTGCACTTGCCACCCCAGAAAAGTATCTCATCTCCAAAGAAGGATTCTTATGCTAACGGATGTAAAGGGCTCCCGTTCTTGAAACGGTAGTGAAAGGATGGTGAAATAATGCTGAAAACAATCCTATCTTCCAAGGCTCCGGTGCCAGGTTTGGGAAACACCAAGTTCCCTGGGCCTCAGCAGAGGGTTCTCTGTGAAAAGCATCATACGCTTCAGGATGCAGAGACCGACCTCATGACTATTACGGTGCAAAACGCTAAGGAAATGTCCAATAATTACCAGCATACTGGTGATTTCAGAAGGGTCAGGATGAAATCTGAAGCACGATCCACACTTTTCCCACCTCAGGCAAATATGCACTTACCAACTCTGGAGGTAAACCAATCAAAGGCAGGGCTGACAGAAGCCCCGCACTTACACCCCACCCAGAAATCTCAACTACCAGGCAGGATTCTTATGCTAATGCCAGAAACCTGCTCGGGTTCTGAAAATCATGGTGAAACCACAGTGGAACACTACTTAAAAGAACACTTTCTTTGTAGTCTCTAGTACCAACTATTGGAAATGCCAAGTTGACTGGGCCTCAGCCTGCTTTCGTCTGTGAAAACTCTCGTATGATTAAGGATGCAGAGACCAATTTAGGACAATAACGGGGAAAAGTGCTACGGAAAAATACTAAATAGTTCTCCACCTAGCGGTTCTTTCAGAAGTTGTGCCACACACCTCTTAGAAACATCGAGTTACATTGGCCTAGCCTTCGATTGGTCTGGAGAAGGAATCGCCATTCCTAGCTGATGAATCAAATGATTCTGAAAGGAACGGTGAAAAGTGCGGATCCTGTTTCAGTCTTTAGACTGAAACAGGATCCGCACTATTCACCTGTCCCACAAAGGCGCACTTCTCATGTCTGGCGCTAGTCCAACAAACCCAGGACTGACAGAGGCCCTGCACTTGCCACCCCAGAAAAATATCTCATCTCCAAAGAAGGATTCTTACGCTAACGGTTGAAAAGGGCTCCCGTTCTTGAAACGGTGGTGAAAGCATGGTGAAATACTACTGAAAACAATCCTATCTTCCCAGGCTCCGGTGCCAGGTTTGGGAAATACCAAGTTCCCTGGTCCTCAGCAGAGGGATCTCTGATAAAAGCATCATAGGCTTCAGGATGCAGAGACCGACCTCATGACTATTACGGTGCAAAATGCTATGGAAATGGCCAAAAATTACCAACATACTGGTGATTTCAAAAGGGTCAGGACGAAATCTGAAGCACGATCCACACTTTTCCCACCTCAGGCAAATATGCACTTACCAACTCTGGAGGTAAACCAATCAAAGGCAGGGCTGATAGAAGCCCC
Source organism: Lemur catta (assembly GCF_020740605.2). NCBI lineage: Eukaryota > Metazoa > Chordata > Mammalia > Primates > Lemuridae > Lemur > Lemur catta. Next base: position 14,282,349 of record NC_059137.1, read on the forward strand.
GCACTTACACCCCACCCAGAAATCTCAACTACCAGGCAGGATTCTTATGCTAATGCGAGAAACCTGCTGGGGCTCTGAAAATCATGGTGAAACCATAGTGGAACACTACTTAAAAGAACACGTTCTTTGTAGTCTCTAGGACCAACTATTGGAAATGCCAAGTTTACTGGGCCTCAGCCTGCTTTCGTCTGTGAAAACTCTGGTACGCTTCAGGAGGCAGAGACCAACCTTAGGACAATTACGGTGAAAACTGCTGCAGAAAAACACCAAATAGTTCTTCACCTTGCGGTTCTTTGAAAAGTTGGGCCACACACCCCTTGGAAAGATCGAGTTACTCTGGCCTAGCCTTGGATTGGTCTGGAGAAGCAATCGCCATTCCTAGCTGATGAATCAAATGATTCTGAAAGGAACGGTGAAAAGTGCGGATCCTGTTTCAGTCTTTAGACTGAAACAGGATCTGCACTATTCACCTGTCCCACAAAGGCGCACTTCTCATGTCTGGCGCTAGTCCAACAAACCCAGGACTGACAGAGGCCCTGCACTTGCCACCCCAGAAAAATATCTCATCTCCAAAGAAGGATTCTTATGTTAACGGTTGAAAAGGCTTCACTTTCTTGAAACAGTGGTGAAAGGATGGTGAAATAACACTGAAAACAATCCTATCTTCCAAGGCTCCTGTGCCAGCTATGGGAAAGAGCAAGGTACCTGGGCCTCAGCAGAGGTTTCTCTGCAAAAAGCATCACAGGCTTCAGGATGCAGAGACCGACCTCATGACTATTACGGTGCACAACGCTATGGAAATGGCAAATAATTTCCAACACACTGGTGATTTCAGAAGGGTCAGGATGAAATCTGAAGCAGGATCCACACTTTTCCCATCTCAGGCAAATATGCACTTACCAACTCTGGAGGTAAACAAATCAAAGGCTGGGCTGACAGAAGCCCCGCACTTACACCCCACCCAGAAATCTCAACTACCAGGCAGGATTCTAATTCTAATGCGAGAAACCTGCTAGGGTTCTCAAAACAATGGTGAAACCACAGTGGAATAATACTTAAAAGAACATTTTCTTTGTAGTCTCTAGGGCAAACTATTGGAAATGTCAACTTTACTAGGCCTCAACCTGTTTCGTCTGTGAAAACTCTGGTATGCTTAAGGATGCAGAGACCAACCTTAGGACAATTACGGTGAAAAGTGCTACAGAAAAATACCAAATAGTTCTCCACCCAGCGGTTCTTTCAAAGTTGGGCCACACACCCCTTGGAAAGATCGAGTTACTTTGGCCTAGCCTTGGATTGGTCTGGAGAAGCAATCGCCATTCCTAGCTGATGAATCAAATCATTCTGAAAGGAACGGTGAAAAGTGCGGATCCTGTTTCAGTCTTTAGACTGAAACAGGATCCGCACTATTCACCTGTCCCACAAAGGCGCACTTCTCATGTCTGGCGCTAGTCCAACAAACCCAGGACTGACAGAGGCCCTGCACTTGCCACCCCAGAAAAATATCTCATCTCCAAAGAAGGATTCTTACGCTAACGGTTGAAAAGGGCTCCCGTTCTTGAAACGGTGGTGAAAGCATGGTGAAATACTACTGAAAACAATCCTATCTTCCCAGGCTCCGGTGCCAGGTTTGGGAAATACCAAGTTCCCTGGTCCTCAGCAGAGGGATCTCTGATAAAAGCATCATAGGCTTTAGGATGCAGAGACCGACCTCATGACTATTACGGTGCAAAATGCTATGGAAATGGCCAAAAATTACCAACATACTGGTGATTTCAAAAGGGTCAGGACGAAATCTGAAGCACGATCCACACTTTTCCCACCTCAGGCAAATATGCACTTACCAATTCTGGAGGTAAACCAATCAAAGGCAGGGCTGACAGAAGCCCCGCACTTACACCCCACCCAGAAATCTCAACTACCAGGCAGGATTCTTATGCTAATGCGAGAAACCTGCTGGGGTTCTGAAAATCATGGTGAAACCATAGTGGAACACTACTTAAAAGAACACGTTCTTTGTAGTCTCTAGGACCAACTATTGGAAATGCCAAGTTTACTGGGCCTCAGCCTGCTTTCGTCTGTGAAAACTCTGGTACGCTTCAGGAGGCAGAGACCAACATTAGGACAATTACGGTGAAAAGTGCTACGGAAAAATACCAAATAGTTCTCCACCTAGCGGTTCTTTCAAAAGTTGTGCCACACACCTCTTAGAAACATCGAGTTACAGTGGCCTAGCCTTCGATTGGTCTGGAGAAGGAATCACCGTTCCTAGCTGATGAATCAAATGATTCTGAAAGGAACGGTGAAAAGTGCGGATCCTGTTTCAGTCTTTAGACTGAAACAGGATCCGCACTATTCACCTGTCCCACAAAGGCGCACTTCTCATGTCTGGCGCTAGTCCAACAAACCCAGAACTGACAGAGGCCCTGCACTTGCCACCCCAGAAAAATATCTCATCTCCAAAGAAGGATTCTTACGCCAACGGTTGAAAAGGGCTCCCGTTCTTGAAACGGTGGTGAAAGCATGGTGAAATACTACTGAAAACAATCCTATCTTCCCAGGCTCCGGTGCCAGGTTTGGGAAATACCAAGTTCCCTGGTCCTCAGCAGAGGGATCTCTGATAAAAGCATCATAGGCTTCAGGATGCAGAGACCGACCTCATGACTATTACGGTGCAAAATGCTATGGAAATGGCCAAAAATTACCAACATACTGGTGATTTCAAAAGGGTCAGGACGAAATCTGAAGCACGATCCACACTTTTCCCACCTCAGGCAAATATGCGCTTACCAACTCTGGAGGTAAACCAATCAAAGGCAGGGCTGACAGAAGCCCTGCACTTACACCCCACCCAGAAATCTCAACTACCAGGCAGGATTCTTATGCTAATGCGAGAAACCTGCTCGGGTCTGAAAATCATGGTGAAACCATAGTGGAACACTACTTAAAAGAACACGTTCTTTGTAGTCTCTAGGACCAACTATTGGAAATGCCAAGTTTACTGGGCCTCAGCCTGCTTTCGTCTGTGAAAACTCTGGTACGCTTCAGGAGGCAGAGACCAACATTAGGACAATTACGGTGAAAAGTGCTACGGAAAAATACCAAATAGTTCTCCACCTAGCGGTTCTTTCAAAAGTTGTGCCACACACCTCTTGGAAAGATCCAGTTACTCTGGCCTAGCCTTCGATTGGTCTGGAGGAGGAATCGCCGTTCCTAGCTGATGAATCAAATGATTCTGAAAGGAACGGTGAAAAGTGCGGATCCTGTTTCAGTCTTTAGACTGAAACAGGATCCGCACTATTCACCTGTCCCACAAAGGCGCACTTCTCATGTCTAGCGCTAGTTCAACAAACCCAGGATTGACAGAGGCCCTGCACTTGCCACCCCAGAAAAGTATCTCATCTCCAAAGAAGGATTCTTATGCTAACGGATGTAAAGGGCTCCCGTTCTTGAAACGGTGGTGAAAGGATGGTGAAATAATGCTGAAAACAATCCTATCTTCCAAGGCTCCGGTGCCAGGTTTGGGAAACACCAAGTTCCCAGGGCCTCAGCAGAGGGTTCTCTGTGAAAAGCATCATACGCTTCAGGATGCAGAGACCGACCTCATGACTATTACGGTGCAAAAGGCTATGGAAATGTCCAATAATTACCAGCATACTGGTGATTTCAGAAGGGTCAGGATGAAATCTGAAGCACGATCCACACTTTTCCCACCTCAGGCAAATATGCACTTACCAACTCTGGAGGTAAACCAATCAAAGGCAGGGCTGACAGAAGCCCCGCACTTACACCCCACCCAGAAATCTCAACTACCAGGCAGGATTCTTATGCTAATGCCAGAAACCTGCTCGGGTTCTGAAAATCATGGTGAAACCACAGTGGAACACTACTTAAAAGAACACTTTCTTTGTAGTCTCTAGTACCAACTATTGGAAATGCCAAGTTGACTGGGCCTCAGCCTGCTTTCGTCTGTGAAAACTCTCGTATGCTTAAGGATGCAGAGACCAATTTAGGACAATAACGGGGAAAAGTGCTACGGAAAAATACTAAATAGTTCTCCACCTAGCGGTTCTTTCAGAAGTTGTGCCACACACCTCTTAGAAACATCGAGTTACATTGGCCTAGCCTTCGATTGGTCTGGAGAAGGAATCGCCATTCCTAGCTGATGAATCAAATGATTCTGAAAGGAACGGTGAAAAGTGCGGATCCTGTTTCAGTCTTTAGACTGAAGCAAGATCCGCACTATTCACCTGTCCCACAAAGGCGCACTTCTCATGTCTGGCGCTAGTCCAACAAACCCAGGACTGACAGAGGCCCTGCACTTGCCACCCCAGAAAAATATCTCATCTCCAAAGAAGGATTCTTACGCTAACGGTTGAAAAGGGCTCCCGTTCTTGAAACGGTGGTGAAAGCATGGTGAAATACTACTGAAAACAATCCTATCTTCCCAGGCTCCGGTGCCAGGTTTGGGAAATACCAAGTTCCCTGGTCCTCAGCAGAGGGATCTCTGATAAAAGCATCATAGGCTTCAGGATGCAGAGACCGACCTCATGACTATTACGGTGCAAAATGCTATGGAAATGGCCAAAAATTACCAACATACTGGTGATTTCAAATGGGTCAGGACGAAATCTGAAGCACGATCCACACTTATCCCACCTCAGGCAAATATGCACTTTCCAACTCTGGAGGTAAACAAATCAAAGGCAGGGCTGACAGAATTGCCGCACTTACACCCCACCCAGAAATCTCAACTACCAGGCAGGATTCTTATGCTAATGCGAGAAACCTGCTGGGGTTCTGAAAATCATGGTGAAACCATAGTGGAACACTACTTAAAAGAACACGTTCTTTGTAGTCTCTAGGACCAACTATTGGAAATGCCAAGTTTACTGGGCCTCAGCCTGCTTTCGTCTGTGAAAACTCTGGTACGCTTCAGGAGGCAGAGACAAACATTAGGACAATTACGGTGAAAAGTGCTACGGAAAAATACCAAATAGTTCTCCACCTAGCGGTTCTTTCAAAAGTTGTGCCACACACCTCTTGGAAAGATCCAGTTACTCTGGCCTAGCCTTCGATTGGTCTGGAGGAGGAATCGCCGTTCCTAGCTGATGAATCAAATGATTCTGAAAGGAACGGTGAAAAGTGCGGATCCTGTTTCAGTGTTTAGACTGAAACAGGATCCGCACTATTCACCTGTCCCACAAAGGCGCACTTCTCATGTCTAGCGCTAGTTCAACAAACCCAGGATTGACAGAGGCCCTGCACTTGCCACCCCAGAAAAGTATCTCATCTCCAAAGAAGGATTCTTATGCTAATGGATGTAAAGGGCTCCCGTTCTTGAAACGGTGGTGAAAGCATGGTGAAATAATGCTGAAAACAATCCTATCTTCCAAGGCTCCGGTGCCAGGTTTGGGAAACACCAAGTTCCCTGGGCCTCAGCAGAGGGTTCTCTGTGAAAAGCATCATACGCTTCAGGATGCAGAGACCGACCTCATGACTATTACGGTGCAAAACGCTATGGAAATGTCCAATAATTACCAGCATACTGGTGATTTCAGAAGGGTCAGGATGAAATCTGAAGCACGATCCACACTTTTGCCACCTCAGGCAAATATGCACTTACCAACTCTGGAGGTAAACCAATCAAAGGCAGGGCTGACAGAAGCCCCGCACTTACACCCCACCCAGAAATCTCAACTACCAGGCAGGATTCTTATGCTAATGCCAGAAACCTGCTCGGGTTCTGAAAATCATGGTGAAACCACAGTGGAACACTACTTAAAAGAACACTTTCTTTGTAGTCTCTAGTACCAACTATTGGAAATGCCAAGTTGACTGGGCCTCAGCCTGCTTTCGTCTGTGAAAACTCTCGTATGCTTAAGGATGCAGAGACCAATTTAGGACAATAACGGGGAAAAGTGCTACGGAAAAATACTAAATAGTTCTCCACCTAGCGGTTCTTTCAGAAGTTGTGCCACACACCTCTTAGAAACATCGAGTTACATTGGCCTAGCCTTCAATTGGTCTGGAGAAGGAATCGCCATTCCTAGCTGATGAATCAAATGATTCTGAAAGGAACGGTGAAAAGTGCGGATCCTGTTTCAGTCTTTAGACTGAAGCAAGATCCGCACTATTCACCTGTCCCACAAAGGCGCACTTCTCATGTCTGGCGCTAGTCCAACAAACCCAGGACTGACAGAGGCCCTGCACTTGCCACCCCAGAAAAATATCTCATCTCCAAAGAAGGATTCTTACGCTAACGGTTGAAAAGGGCTCCCGTTCTTGAAACGGTGGTGAAAGGATGGTGAAATACTACTGAAAACAATCCTATCTTCCAAGGCTCCGGTGCCAGGTTTGGGAAATACCAAGTTCCCTGGTCCTCAGCAGAGGGATCTCTGATAAAAGCATCATAGGCTTCAGGATGCAGAGACCGACCTCATGACTATTACGGTGCAAAATGCTATGGAAATGGCCAAAAATTACCAACATACTGGTGATTTCAAAAGGGTCAGGACGAAATCTGAAGCACGATCCACACTTATCCCACCTCAGGCAAATATTCACTTTCCAACTCTGGAGGTAAACAAATCAAAGGCAGGGCTGACAGAATTGCCGCACTTACACCCCACCCAGAAATCTCAACTAACAGGCAGGATTCTTATGCTAATGCCAGAAACCTGCTCGGGTTCTGAAAATCATGGTGAAACCACAGTGGAACACTACTTAAAAGAACACTTTCTTTGTAGTCTCTAGGACCAACTATTGGAAATGCCAAGTTTACTGGGCCTCAGCCTGCTTTCGTCTGTGAAAACTCTCGTATGCTTAAGGATGGAGAGACCAATTTAGGACAATTACGGTGAAAAGTGCTACGGAAAAATACCAAATAGTTCTCCACCTAGCGGTTCTTTCAAAAGTTGTGCCACACACCTCTTAGAAACATCGAGTTACAGTGGCCTAGCCTTCGATTGGTCAGGAGAAGGAATCGCCGTTCCTAGCTGATGAATCAAATGATTCTGAAAGGAACGGTGAAAAGTGCGGTTCCTGTTTCAGTCTTTAGACTGAAACAGGATCCGCACTATTCACCTGTCCCACAAAGGCGCACTTCTCATGTCTGGCGCTAGTCCAACAAACCCAGAACTGACAGAGGCCCTGCACTTGCCACCCCAGAAAAATATCTCATCTCCAAAGAAGGATTCTTACGCTAACGGTTGAAAAGGGCTCCCGTTCTTGAAACGGTGGTGAAAGCATGGTGAAATACTACTGAAAACAATCCTATCTTCCCAGGCTCCGGTGCCAGGTTTGGGAAATACCAAGTTCCCTGGTCCTCAGCAGAGGGATCTCTGATAAAAGCATCATAGGCTTCAGGATGCAGAGACCGACCTCATGACTATTACGGTGCAAAATGCTATGGAAATGGCCAAAAATTACCAACATACTGGTGATTTCAAAAGGGTCAGGACGAAATCTGAAGCACGATCCACACTTTTCCCACCTCAGGCAAATATGCACTTACCAACTCTGGAGGTAAACCAATCAAAGGCAGGGCTGACAGAAGCCCCGCACTTACACCCCACCCAGAAATCTCAACTACCAGGCAGGATTCTTATGCTAATGCCAGAAACCTGCTCGGGTTCTGAAAATCATGGTGAAACCACAGTGGAACACTACTTAAAAGAACACGTTCTTTGTAGTCTCTAGGACCAACTATTGGAAATGCCAAGTTTACTGGGCCTCAGCCTGCTTTCGTCTGTGAAAACTCTGGTACGCTTCAGGAGGCAGAGACCAACATTAGGACAATTACGGTTAAAAGTGCTACGGAAAAATACCAAATAGTTCTCCACCTAGCGGTTCTTTCAAAAGTTGTGCCACATACCTCTTGGAAAGATCCAGTTACTCTGGCCTAGCCTTTGATTGGTCTGGAGGAGGAATCGCCGTTCCTAGCTGATGAATCAAATGATTCTGAAAGGAACGGTGAAAAGTGCGGATCCTGTTTCAGTCTTTAGACTGAAACAGGATCCGCACTATTCACCTGTCCCACAAAGGCGCACTTCTCATGTCTGGCGCTAGTCCAACAAACCCAGGACTGACAGAGGCCCTGCACTTGCCACCCCAGAAAAATATCTCATCTCCAAAGAAGGATTCTTACGCTAACGGTTGAAAAGGGCTCCCGTTCTTGAAACGGTGGTGAAAGCATGGTGAAATACTACTGAAAACAATCCTATCTTCCCAGGCTCCGGTCCCAGGTTTGGGATATACCAAGTTCCCTGGTCCTCAACAGAGGGATCTCTGATAAAAGCATCATAGGCTTCAGGATGCAGAGACCGACCTCATGACTATTACGGTGCAAAATGCTATGGAAATGGCCAAAAATTACCAACATACTGGTGATTTCAAAAGGGTCAGGACGAAATCTGAAGCACGATCCACACTTTTCCCACCTCAGGCAAATATGCATTTACCAACTCTGGAGGTAAACCAATCAAAGGCAGGGCTGACAGAAGCCCCGCACTTACACCCCACCCAGAAATCTCAACTACCAGGCAGGATTCTTATGCTAATGCGAGAAACCTGCTCGGGTTCTGAAAATCATGGTGAAACCATAGTGGAACACTACTTAAAAGAACACGTTCTTTGTAGTCTCTAGGACCAACTATTGGAAATGCCAAGTTTACTGGGCCTCAGCCTGCTTTCGTCTGTGAAAACTCTGGTACGCTTCAGGAGGCAGAGACCAACATTAGGACAATTACGGTGAAAAGTGCTACGGAAAAATACCAAATAGTTCTCCACCTAGCGGTTCTTTCAAAAGTTGTGCCACACACCTCTTGGAAAGATCCAGTTACTCTGGCCTAGCCTTCGATTGGTCTGGAGGAGGAATCGCCGTTCCTAGCTGATGAATCAAATGATTCTGAAAGGAACGGTGAAAAGTGCGGATCCTGTTTCAGTCTTTAGACTGAAACAGGATCCGCACTATTCACCTGTCCCACAAAGGCGCACTTCTCATGTCTGGCGCTAGTCCAACAAACCCAGGAGTGACAGAGGCCCTGCACTTGCCACCCCAGAAAAATATCTCATCTCCAAAGAAGGATTCTTACGCTAACGGTTGAAAAGGGCTCCCGTTCTTGAAACGGTGGTGAAAGCATGGTGAAATACTACTGAAAACAATCCTATCTTCCCAGGCTCCGGTCCCAGGTTTGGGATATACCAAGTTCCCTGGTCCTCAGCAGAGGGATCTCTGATAAAAGCATCATAGGCTTCAGGATGCAGAGACCGACCTCATGACTATTACGGTGCAAAATGCTATGGAAATGGCCAAAAATTACCAACATACTGGTGATTTCAAAAGGGTCAGGACGAAATCTGAAGCACGATCCACACTTATCCCACCTCAGGCAAATATGCATTTACCAACTCTGGAGGTAAACCAATCAAAGGCAGGGCTGACAGAAGCCCCGCACTTACACCCCACCCAGAAATCTCAACTACCAGGAAGGATTCTTATGCTAATGCGAGAAACCTGCTCGGGTTCTGAAAATCATGGTGAAACCATAGTGGAACACTACTTAAAAGAACACGTTCTTTGTAGTCTCTAGGACCAACTATTGGAAATGCCACGTTTACTGGGCCTCAGCCTGCTTTCGTCTGTGAAAACTCTGGTACGCTTCAGGAGGCAGAGACCAACATTAGGACAATTACGGTGAAAAGTGCTACGGAAAAATACCAAATAGTTCTCCACCTAGCGGTTCTTTCAAAAGTTGTGCCACACACCTCTTAGAAACATCGAGTTACAGTGGCCTAGCCTTCGATTGGTCTGGAGAAGGAATCACCGTTCCTAGCTGATGAATCAAATGATTCTGAAAGGAACGGTGAAAAGTGCGGATCCTGTTTCAGTCTTTAGACTGAAACAGGATCCGCACTATTCACCTGTCCCACAAAGGCGCACTTCTCATGTCTGGCGCTAGTCCAACAAACCCAGAACTGACAGAGGCCCTGCACTTGCCACCCCAGAAAAATATCTCATCTCCAAAGAAGGATTCTTACGCTAACGGTTGAAAAGGGCTCCCGTTCTTGAAACGGTGGTGAAAGCATGGTGAAATACTACTGAAAACAATCCTATCTTCCCAGGCTCCGGTGAGAGGTTTGGGAAATACCAAGTTCCCTGGTCCTCAGCAGAGGGATCTCTGATAAAAGCATCATAGGCTTCAGGATGCAGAGACCGACCTCATGACTATTACGGTGCAAAATGCTATGGAAATGGCCAAAAATTACCAACATACTGGTGATTTCAAAAGGGTCAGGACGAAATCTGAAGCACGATCCACACTTTTCCCACCTCAGGCAAATATGCACTTACCAACTCTGGAGGTAAACCAATCAAAGGCAGGGCTGACAGAAGCCCCGCACTTACACCCCACCCAGAAATCTCAACTACCAGGCAGGATTCTTATGCTAATGCGAGAAACCTGCTGGGGTTCTGAAAATCATGGTGAAACCATAGTGGAACACTACTTAAAAGAACACGTTCTTTGTAGTCTCTAGGACCAACTATTGGAAATGCCAAGTTTACTGGGCCTCAGCCTGCTTTCGTCTGTGAAAACTCTGGTACGCTTCAGGAGGCAGAGACCAACATTAGGACAATTACGGTGAAAAGTGCTACGGAAAAATACCAAATAGTTCTCCACCTAGCGGTTCTTTCAAAAGTTGTGCCACACACCTCTTGGAAAGATCCAGTTACTGTGGCCTAGCCTTCGATTGGTCTGGAGGAGGAATCGCCGTTCCTAGCTGATGAATCAAATGATTCTGAAAGGAACGGTGAAAAGTGCGGATCCTGTTTCAGTCTTTAGACTGAAACAGGATCCGCACTATTCACCTGTCCCACAAAGGCGCACTTCTCATGTCTAGCGCTAGTTCAACAAACCCAGGATTGACAGAGGCCCTGCACTTGCCACCCCAGAAAAGTATCTCATCTCCAAAGAAGGATTCTTATGCTAACGGATGTAAAGGGCTCCCGTTCTTGAAACGGTGGTGAAAGGATGGTGAAATAATGCTGAAAACAATCCTATCTTCCAAGGCTCCGGTGCCAGGTTTGGGAAACACCAAGTTCCCTGGGCCTCAGCAGAGGGTTCTCTGTGAAAAGCATCATACGCTTCAGGATGCAGAGACCGACCTCATGACTATTACGGTGCAAAACGCTATGGAAATGTCCAATAATTACCAGCATACTGGTGATTTCAGAAGGGTCAGGATGAAATCTGAAGCACGATCCACACTTTTCCCACCTCAGGCAAATATGCACTTACCAACTCTGGAGGTAAACCAATCAAAGGCAGGGCTGACAGAAGCCCCGCACTTACACCCCACCCAGAAATCTCAACTACCAGGCAGGATTCTTGTGCTAATGCCAGAAACCTGCTCGGGTTCTGAAAATCATGGTGAAACCACAGTGGAACACTACTTAAAAGAACACTTTCTTTGTAGTCTCTAGTACCAACTATTGGAAATGCCAAGTTGACTGGGCCTCAGCCTGCTTTCGTCTGTGAAAACTCTCGTATGCTTAAGGATGCAGAGACCAATTTAGGACAATAACGGGGAAAAGTGCTACGGAAAAATACTAAATAGTTCTCCACCTAGCGGTTCTTTCAGAAGTTGTGCCACACACCTCTTAGAAACATCGAGTTACATTGGCCTAGCCTTCGATTGGTCTGGAGAAGGAATCGCCATTCCTAGCTGATGAATCAAATGATTCTGAAAGGAACGGTGAAAAGTGCGGATCCTGTTTCAGTCTTTAGACTGAAGCAAGATCCGCACTATTCACCTGTCCCACAAAGGCGCACTTCTCATGTCTGGCGCTAGTCCAACAAACCCAGGACTGACAGAGGCCCTGCACTTGCCACCCCAGAAAAATATCTCATCTCCAAAGAAGGATTCTTACGCTAACGGTTGAAAAGGGCTCCCGTTCTTGAAACGGTGGTGAAAGGATGGTGAAATACTACTGAAAACAATCCTATCTTCCAAGGCTCCGGTGCCAGGTTTAGGAAATACCAAGTTCCCTGGTCCTCAGCAGAGGGATCTCTGATAAAAGCATCATAGGCTTCAGGATGCAGAGACCGACCTCATGACTATTACGGTGCAAAATGCTATGGAAATGGCCAAAAATTACCAACATACTGGTGATTTCAAAAGGGTCAGGACGAAATCTGAAGCACGATCCACACTTTTCCCACCTCAGGCAAATATGCACTTACCAACTCTGGAGGTAAACCAATCAAAGGCAGGGCTGACAGAAGCCCCGCACTTACACCCCACCCAGAAATCTCAACTACCAGGCAGGATTCTTATGCTAATGCGAGAAACCTGCTGGGGTTCTGAAAATCATGGTGAAACCATAGTGGAACACTACTTAAAAGAACACGTTCTTTGTAGTCTCTAGGACCAACTATTGGAAATGCCAAGTTTACTGGGCCTCAGCCTGCTTTCGTCTGTGAAAACTCTGGTACGCTTCAGGAGGCAGAGACCAACATTAGGACAATTACGGTGAAAAGTGCTACGGAAAAATACCAAATAGTTCTCCACCTAGCGGTTCTTTCAAAAGTTGTGCCACACACCTCTTGGAAAGATCCAGTTACTCTGGCCTAGCCTTCGATTGGTCTGGAGGAGGAATCGCCGTTCCTAGCTGATGAATCAAATGATTCTGAAAGGAACGGTGAAAAGTGCGGATCCTGTTTCAGTCTTTAGACTGAAACAGGATCCGCACTATTCACCTGTCCCACAAAGGCGCACTTCTCATGTCTAGCGCTAGTTCAACAAACCCAGGATTGACAGAGGCCCTGCACTTGCCACCCCAGAAAAGTATCTCATCTCCAAAGAAGGATTCTTATGCTAACGGATGTAAAGGGCTCCCGTTCTTGAAACGGTGGTGAAAGGATGGTGAAATAATGCTGAAAACAATCCTATCTTCCAAGGCTCCGGTGCCAGGTTTGGGAAACACCAAGTTCCCTGGGCCTCAGCAGAGGGTTCTCTGTGAAAAGCATCATACGCTTCAGGATGCAGAGACCGACCTCATGACTATTACGGTGCAAAACGCTATGGAAATGTCCAATAATTACCAGCATACTGGTGATTTCAGAAGGGTCAGGATGAAATCTGAAGCACGATCCACACTTTTCCCACCTCAGGCAAATATGCACTTACCAACTCTGGAGGTAAACCAATCAAAGGCAGGGCTGACAGAAGCCCCGCACTTACACCCCACCCAGAAATCTCATCTACCAGGCAGGATTCTTATGCTAATGCCAGAAACCTGCTCGGGTTCTGAAAATCATGGTGAAACCACAGTGGAACACTACTTAAAAGAACACTTTCTTTGTAGTGTCTAGGACCAACTACTGAAAATGCCACGTTTACTGGGCCTCAGCCTGCTTTCGTCTGTGAAAACTCTCGTATGCTTCAGGAGGTAGAGACCAACATTAGGAAAATTACCGTTAAAAGTGCTACGGAAAAATACCAAATAGTTCTCCACCTAGCGGTTCTTTAAAAAGTTGTGCCACACATCTCTTGGAAACATCGAGTTACATTGGCCTAGCCTTCGATTGGTCTGGAGAAGGAATCGCCGTTCCTAGCTGATGAATCAAATGATTCTGAAAGGAACGGTGAAAAGTGCGGATCCTGTTTCAGTCTTTAGACTGAAACAGGATCCGCACTATTCACCTGTCCCACAAAGGCGCACTTCTCATGTCTGGCGCTAGTCCAACAAACCCAGGACTGACAGAGGCCCTGCACTTGCCACCCCAGAAAAATATCTCATCTCCAAAGAAGGATTCTTACACTGACGGATGTAAAGGGCTCCCGGTCTTGAAACGGTGGTGAAAGGATGGTGAAATAATGCTGAAAACAGTCCTATCTTCCAAGGCTCTGGTGCAAGGTTTGGGAAACTCTAAGTTCCCTGGGCCTCAGCAGAGGGTTCTCTGCGAGAAGCATCATAGGCTTCAGGATGCAGAGACGGACCTCATGACTATTACGGTGCAAAACGCTATGGAAATGGAAAATAATTACCGGCATACTGGTGAATTCAAAAGGGTCAGGATGAAATCTGAAGCACGATCCACTCTTTTCCCAATCCACGCAAATATGCACTTACCAACTCTGGAGGTAAAGAAATCAAACGCAGGGCTGACAGAAGCCCCGCACTTACACCCCACCCAGAAATCTCAACTACCAGGGAGGATTCTTATGCTAATGCCAGAAACCTGCTCGAGTTCTGAAAATCATGGTGAAACCACAGTGGAATAATACTTAAAAGAACACATTCCTTGTACTCTCTAGGACCACCTACTGAAAATGCCACGTTTACTGGGCCTCAGCCTGCTTTCGTCTGTGAAAACTCTCATATGCTTCAGGAGGCAGAGACCAACGTTAGGACAATTACCGTGAAAAGTGCTACGGAAAAATACCAAATAGTTCTCCACCTAGCGGTTCTTTCAAAAGTTGTGCCACACACCTCTTGGAAACATCGAGTTACATTGGCCTAGCCTTCGATTGGTCTGGAGAAGGAATCGCCGTTCCTAGCTGATGAATCAAATGATTCTGAAAGGAACGGTGAAAAGTGCGGATCCTGTTTCAGTCTTTAGACTGAAACAGGATCCGCACTATTCACCTGTCCCACAAAGGCGCACTTCTCATGTCTGGCGCTAGTTCAACAAACCCAGGATTGACAGAGGCCCTGCACTTGCCACCCCAGAAAAGTATCTCATCTCCAAAGAAGGATTCTTATGCTAACGGATGTAAAGGGCTCCCGTTCTTGAAACGGTGGTGAAAGGATGGTGAAATAATGCTGAAAACAATCCTATCTTCCAAGGCTCCGGTGCCAGGTTTGGGAAACACCAAGTTCCCTGGGCCTCAGCAGAGGGTTCTCTGTGAAAAGCATCATACGCTTCAGGATGCAGAGACCGACCTCATGAGTATTACGGTGCAAAACGCTATGGAAATGTCCAATAATTACCAGCATACTGGTGATTTCAGAAGGGTCAGGATGAAATCTGAAGCACGATCCACACTTTTCCCACCTCAGGCAAATATGCACTTTCCAACTCTGGAGGTAAACCAATCAAAGGCAGGGCTGACAGAAGCCCCGCACTTACACCCCACCCAGAAATCTCAACTACCAGGCAGGATTCTTATGCTAATGCCAGAAACCTGCTCGGGTTCTGAAAATCATGGTGAAACCACAGTGGAACACTACTTAAAAGAACACTTTCTTTGTAGTCTCTAGTACCAACTATTGGAAATGCCAAGTTGACTGGGCCTCAGCCTGCTTTCGTCTGTGAAAACTCTCGTATGCTTAAGGATGCAGAGACCAATTTAGGACAATAACGGGGAAAAGTGCTACGGAAAAATACTAAATAGTTCTCCACCTAGCGGTTCTTTCAGAAGTTGTGCCACACACCTCTTAGAAACATCGAGTTACATTGGCCTAGCCTTCGATTGGTCTGGAGAAGGAATCGCCATTCCTAGCTGATGAATCAAATGATTCTGAAAGAAACGGTGAAAAGTGCGGATCCTGTTTCAGTCTTTAGACTGAAGCAAGATCCGCACTATTCACCTGTCCCACAAAGGCGCACTTCTCATGTCTGGCGCTAGTCCAACAAACCCAGGACTGACAGAGGCCCTGCACTTGCCACCCCAGAAAAATATCTCATCTCCAAAGAAGGATTCTTACGCTAACGGTTGAAAAGGGCTCCCGTTCTTGAAACGGTGGTGAAAGGATGGTGAAATACTACTGAAAACAATCCTATCTTCCAAGGCTCCGGTGCCAGGTTTGGGAAATACCAAGTTCCCTGGTCCTCAGCAGAGGGATCTCTGATAAAAGCATCATAGGCTTCAGGATGCAGAGACCGACCTCATGATTATTACGGTGCAAAATGCTATGGAAATGGCCAAAAATTACCAACATACTGGTGATTTCAAAAGGGTCAGGACGAAATCTGAAGCACGATCCACACTTATCCCACCTCAGGCAAATATGCACTTTCCAACTCTGGAGGTAAACAAATCAAAGGCAGGGCTGACAGAATTGCGGCACTTACACCCCACCCAGAAATCTCAACTACCAGGCAGGA